>NC_088245.1:188501299-188826420 GCF_036013445.1 Caloenas nicobarica
GGCTGTTCATCAGAAAGCCATTTATCAAATTTATCTGCCATACTGCATCCTACTTGACTTTTCTGTTCCTGCTGTTGCTTGCCTCGCAGCACATTGACAGGTCAGACTTGAGCATGCAGGGACCGCCACCAACCATCGTCGAGTGGATGATATTACCGTGGGTCCTGGGTAAATGTATTACTAAGAAAATACAGTGAAAAGTATTTTGATCCTTGTGGTTTTGCCAAGCATTCCTAAGGCAGAAAGATACAGTAGAGAGTTCTGTCATAAATTCTTGAGCTACTAAAACAGGCAAATGGTCCATCTCCTCCAACACCTAGAAAGAGCAGTAGACAAAATAGGAAGAATTTAAAAAGTCAGTGTGTCACCGCCTGATATATAACAGTGAGGGAAAACAAAAGATATCAGGGGTTCCTTCCTGGGATTAAGCAGTGCCCTGAAACATACCTATTGATATTCTTCTTAATATCTATTTTCTCCAGGCCAGAAATTGATCTGATTCTTCTAAGTGTCGATTTTTTTGTTTTGTTTTGTTAGGCTACTTTTACAAAAGGGTCTATTTGCCACAGTCATTATTTTTCATGCATTAGAATGAGGCACAGTGTCATTTCTGGAGTGTTATCACTAGCCTTAGTTACCAAAAGTATGCATCTTGCTAACATGACAGACCCATCTATTGCAAATATTGCCGGCCAGCATTGTCAAGTGAGTATTTTCATTAAAATATGCATGCAGAATACTTTTTCTGTGATAAGAACTTATCACTCAACTTCAAACAAAATATTTTACATCAGAAGGAGTAAGAAAATCCCCTAGCATTTTTAAAATGAGGAAAAGGTTACCACTCTGTCCTGATAGATAAAAATAAAAATTTCAGTCTGGGATTATTGAAAGTCTATTTTGTGTGGGTGACGTCAGCCTCGAATAACTTCCTGTGTGATAGCTCAATCCTATTGTATTGGACATTTTAGGTCCTCCATACCTTTTCCTGCCTCCCCTGTTAGATGGTATCTCTCTTGTTGTGCTGTTTCTCTTCCCTGTTTCTTATTTTTAGGAACCAACACAAGTTGGACCAGGTCATGCCAAATATACTTGATCTTGACCCAACTGAAATTGTAGAAAGAGAGAATTAGTAGCCTTAACTTCAAGAATTTAAGTTTGATATCTTCATTTAAATTGACATCACATGGACAAGTTTATGCACAAATATTTCCAAAATCTTTTGGTGGGGGTTTGATACTGTCACCTCTCCCAGAGTTTCCCATTAAGGTGCTGTTTCTATTAACTTTTGCAACTTTTCCCAAACACCTGCCTTTTTTTTTTTTAGAGCAACAAAACTGACAAGGTTTTTGGCATCATCAATCATATATAATTTACAATGCAGTGTTGAAATTACAATACACCAATTCGCAGTGCCTGATGTTACAGAGAATAATGAGTCAGTGGCTATTCCTCTATATGTTCCTTGGAAGAGTGCTGTGGGAAGCAGGAGGCAGGACTTTATCTGTCTTTAAGCAAACAAGCATGCATGACTGAAAATCCTGTGTACACTTACTTGTCAGGAACCTCTCAGAAGGACCTGCCTTCCACAGATGAACTGCTTTCTGAGGTTTCCCCACGATAGTACAGGATAACACACCACCAGCCTTCACTATAAGGTGTGTTGTCCTTCACTGGTTAAATATTGTTACTAACATTAAAAAGCCAATATCTAGAATTATTGCAAATGAATTAATCAATCTGACAGATGGCTTCAAATGACATTTCCTACAGACAAGTTAAACTGACTTCAGTGGGTGAGTCACATTTAATGATTAAAAAAAAATCCTCCAGTAAGTTTTCCCAGTTTTGTATCATCAAAAAATAACTAACCAATATAAAAATAATTAGTTTGATACATTACTTCCTTAGAAATAGATGCTACAATGCTGAGGAGGAGCAGGGGGCTCTTCTGTGCTATCCCATGCCCAAAGGAGATATTAGTATAATAGCTTTTCTATCCAGCCTTCCAAAGTAGTAAGTGGTCAGTATCTATCCAGATTTCACAGTATTCTGAGGCTGAAGAGTAATAGAAGCAAATGTGTGGCTGACAAATAGACCTTCACACACCAAAGTGGGTTTTATCATTAACCCTTCTCTTTAAAAAAAGAAATTAGAGGCTGGAGAAAAATGCACAATTTTAGAAGGGCAAGGGCTAGTTACAGCTAAACGCAGTTCTAAAATTTTGGTGACTTAGTCCTCTCCAGAAAATGTGCAGTGGGAAAAGGAAGAACCTCCATCGTCCTCAACCTCCGACACTGTTGTTCACTTATGAAAGGGTTTAACTAACTTAGCATCCCAAAGCACTTTTTTGAAGAAGCTATTAACCATGAGAATTATGACTATCAAGATGACTATCATTCCTAAAAGCAGCATTAATATTTGCAGTATAGACTCATATAGCCAGATTACACCAGTACTGCCTGTGCTGAATAAGCCCTTCCTCTGCAAGCAGGACAGGTCAAGTCAAGGGAACTGCTTGAATAAACAGATTCTTATGAGAAGGAATGAAGATCAAGAGATACCATGTGGTCAAATAGCTTCTGGTTAACGTAGACTGTAATCTTCAGAGAAACTGTACCTTCCAAAATGTCTTGCATCCAAAACAATGTATTTTACACACTGATCTCTAGTGGTTCATAACTAGTGGTTTCCTGTAGTTCCAGTTTCATGTTTTCTGGGTTCAGCTTTCAGACTTTGGTTGCTGCAGTGCCTTAGCCCATCCATGGTAATCTCAGGCAGTACATAAGGTACCTAAATTCTCTCTGTCATTGAAGGAGACAGACACATCTTCACAGGACATTTCAGCTCACAGCGTGTGATAAGCGTTTCTATTTCAGCTTTTTTGTTGTTTGTTAGGAATGAATCTCAGCCAAAATATGCTGTTTTCATATTCACACACATATGAACTTTGGTCTACTCATCTTTTGATAAACTAAATAGTTTTTTCAAGTCTTTATCAATAAGCTAAGATTTGTTTCCAGGCCACAATTTAGTCTATCATCCCATTTCTTCAAACTGTACAGTTATGCAGTATCCTTACAAAGAGTAAACACAGGACTCTTGAATTATTCAAGGGTGCATAAATCTGAGGTACATAGATATATATCTTTGCATTTTCTGCACGTAGATGAAAAATGTTGAAGTCTGAGACAAAACTAATGTGGCTCTAGGGTTACAGTTTTTCTCTGAAATTAGAAACATGACCAAATAAATCCTTTTCCTAAAGCAAAGGTTATCCTGGAGCAGCTACAGCATGTCAAAACTATTAACTTTTTAAACAATAGATTTCTTTGTTTGTCTTTTTCTTAATTCAAATAGCTCTGTCTGTAATTTGCATTTTAATAGCTACCTCCCTTAAAATTAAGAAAGAGGAACTCTACTCTCCAGGCTTCTCATCAACATGAATTTCAGCATGAGTATATTTCATAGAACTTAAGAAGTTTCATGATTGTCCACAACAATCTAACATTTCCAACAATCAAACAGTAATAAGCATTTACCAGCTACTATGTAATAAAAGGCTGTGCATAATTAGCACATATTAAAAGTGTCACTAGAGTAGGAGGCTCAGAGGAAAAAACCTGTATTGGACTGCATTTCCATGGAGACTATTGATTTTACATTTCTAAAGTCTCTTAAGGAAACTTCTGCATTAATTTTGTCTTTTACATGATTAGATGATTACACAAGTGGTGTTACAGTATGTGGTGATTATTCATAGAACAATAAGTCAGTTTAACAATGCTAATGTTATAGCTTTAAAAAGCAGTTGTGGAAAAATTGCTTGGGAAAAAGAATCAGAATCTCCTGTTCTTGCACTGGAACAAATAGGAAACAAGTTTTTGCTGGTAAGGAAAATTAATTTGTTCTTCTTATTAGCCATTGATTCAGATCTCCCAAACATGCCAGATGCTTCACACTACAGAAATATAGGCCTGTTTCCTATATTTGGGAATCCATCACCACTGATAAGGGGACAGGAAAAACAAGAACCCAATCTTGTGGAAAAAAAAGTGAGGAAGAACAATATTTTCCAGCATCAAATTCTCCATTCAGTTGCCCAGTCATCATGCTCTGAGCGTGACAACAGCGATGCAAAGAGGAAATCACATAAGACCTGACCTCACCCTTTGTGTGCCTTGACTGCAGCCCATGTAAGGATCATTTTGATGCCTATAGACTTCCCATACCTGTTCTTCTGCCCTAAACCCTAGCCTCAAACCTAGCAGTGACCATGCTACATGTCCTCACAGTGGGCATTTGGCTCAGCAGTGAATGCTACAAAATTCAGAGGAGAAAACCAACAGCCAGACAAACTTGGTACTTAGTAGATATGGTCAAAAAACTCCTTGTCAGCTGTTGGGGGTGGCTGCAGCAAAAAGAACATTTTTTAGCCAAATGTGTTTTGATGAGTTCTTTGCTCTTTTATGGGCATCTTTAAATGTTCATTGTAATTATGTTGTTCAGAATAGTGCCTGGAGCAGGAATGCAGCCTTACTGGACCTCTGTAACAATGTGTTTCTCATCCCTTCTCTCAGAGGGGTTTATACTGGTGGAGTATGTGAATCTATAGAAAATGTGGATGCTTGGGAACTGTGCAAACTGCAAACATTTGTGGTCAGCAAACTGCTGGTGGGATGTATGGGAGTCTACAGTCTTGTCAGTACTTAGCACAATGTACATCCTTACTGATGGTACAGCAAGATGCTTCAGATGAAGTGACATAGAGGTGGCAGTACACTGTGCATCCTCTTCTAAATTTGGTCACAAAAGTGTTGTATAAAAATTAAATGGTTAGTACAAATTGACATGTAAAAAGGATGGTACGGACAGCAAGATGATATAGTGCATAACCAGTAGTGACAAATAAAGTGCACAAGAGGAAAATAGTCCTAGGCAATGCTGGAACACACCTTCAGCTGGAAAAAAGGCTAATGCACATAATGACCACTCAAGGCCATTTAGTCCAAACTACTGCTTAACACAGGCTAACCACAAAGGCAGATCAGATTGCTCAGATCCTTGTCCAGTCAAATCTTCAGTTCTCCAGGGATGGATATTCCACCACCACTCACAGCAACCTGTGTCTAGCCACTCGTGAGCTTTTTTCCTGGTATCAGCTGGAATATCTCACACAACAATGTGCAACCATTACCTCATGTCCTTCAAATGTGCATCTCTAGGACAAGCCTGAGTCAAATTATTCGTAAGCAGCGATTTCATTAGTGGATGACAGCAGTAATATCCCCCATTAGTGTACTCTTCTCTAGGCTGAACAAACCCGGCTCCCTCAGCCTCTTCTTGTACACTATGTGGTCCAGACCCCAGGCACCTTGATGGCCTTCACTAGGTCCACTTCAGTCAGTTAGTATCTTTTTTGTTGAGGATCTCAAAACTGAATTGAATAATAAAATTATTTATTTAAACATCAGGAGAGTCACTTCTTGTCAGGACTGCCTGACTCTTGATGTAACAGGGCCTTTTACTTAGTTACTTGTAGGTTTACTAGGTTTTAAATATTTAACATTTTCCGTGTAGGTGATTTTATTTTATTATTTGGTTGTTTGTGGTGTTGGCTCATATGTGTCTTTGTATGTAATATATATAATATATATATAATCTAGAATAGTGTTGCCATTTCCAAAACTGGGGCCAAAGAAAAATGTCTTGTTTTGATTATGATAAAAAAATTCAGGAGACTTTTTCTTTGGGAAAACACTTTCAATGGTGCCATGACCTCCAGTTAAATATGGGTAGCCATATGGTTTTTTTGCTATTCTAGCAAAAATCTATCCTAAATTTTAAAAAACCTTTGTAAATGTGTCTTCCATCTAAAGTGGAGCTACAGAGTGTGCTTTGGTTCCTGGTTTCTATCCATAGGTCACAACCAGCCATAATCAGTGACTTCTAGTCACACCGGCAGAGATGTGATCACTGGACAAGGACACCCCTGCACTTAGCAAACCAGGAAGCTTTTACTTTACCCTGTCTTCAAAATCTTTGCCATACCGTTTAGGATCAGCAACAATTCAGGCTAGATGGAACAGTGCTCTGCCTGTATTTAATGGCCTTTTACAGTGTTTAGACAGAGTACAGAAAATAAAGGGAGTTCTCTTCCTTAATGATGGCTGCCTGAATGTTCATTTTACATACACTTTTATTAGCTATGGGAAACTTCCATAGGGAACACCTTAGAGCTGCAAACAAAGTCTCCGCTTTTACAGAATACTATAAAATAATCATATATAGACAAGTATTCAGTGCAGTCAGATGTTTTCTTGCAATCATAATATTTTGCTGATGGAAGCAAGTTTTGGCAAGATCCTGAGATACTCTTCAGACTTTAGCCCTGTTTTCAATTGAGTACCATTGTGCTTGCTCCTCTAGCATTCAGGTGTTTCACATTTTAAAATTACAATCACATCGCTTGAGCATAAAGAAAACAGAAAACACCTGTGGTGTGTGTGCAAAGCTTGGCTTTAACGTCTTTGCTTCCCAGTAGAAGCCTAGGCTAAAGACATCTGTTGTTTTTGTTTTATTTTGGTTTTTGGGTTTTTGTTGTTGTTTGTTTGTTTTGTTTATGGTCTTGTTTGTTTTTTGTTTGTTTGTTTTGTTTATTGTTGTCTTCTCTCTCTTTTATCTTTCTCCCATTTTTAGCAGGAGTGGTGAATGTTTCACCCCTACACCCTTATTCCTGCCCCAGTGGTCTTCTGGGTTAGAGGTTTTCAGTCTTCCCTCAGGCTGAAAAAAGGCAGGTTTTGTATTTCCTGTGCAAGAATTTTAGTTGTAAAGCTGCAGTGCTAAACATTCACACGGCTCTTGGGGGACAGAGTTTAAGCATTTCAGGAAAGAAAGGTGTTTTTGATGCTGAAATTCAGTCTCATGTAGAAACCTAACAGAAGCCCTGAGATAGGCTTCTAAGTGCTTGTAAGACACCGTGTTTGAGACTCACTCCTTATTCCATTCCTGCTGTTCCTCTTGTCCAGGCTCCATATGCACAGGATGTGGAACTCAGCTAGTTGCTTGAAACTCAAAGTGAGCATAAAATGCAATTTATGGAGAATTTAGGTTTCTTGCATGGTGAATGTGGGCTCCCAAATATGAAGTTTAGATCCTCAGTATTGAAATATTCAAATATTTACATGCCTGTTAATAGGAGAGAAAGGGATAAATAATTTCCTGCTTCCCTAAATATCTACTTCTGGCTTTGCCTAGAGCTGCACATACAATGACAAGCTTGTCTGTGCAGGACTCAGAGTTTCGAGCAACACTGTAAAGGCCTTTCTGTGTTTCATAGACAAGTTATACATCCATTTATTCTGCCTGCAGGTCTTGTATCTCTTTGTGGATCTAAGCCTTATGCACACTTGAAAACTGTATTTCTTACTGTTAACTACCTGATACATATATATATACTAATGTAATATATTATACTAATAACACTGAGAGAATGTAGTAAGTGCTGACAAAGATAAGGAACATGCAGATGTTTGGAGATACAACACTTCAATGAATATTAGATTGCAGTACTGTACACATTGGATACATATTACTTTATTAATTAAAGCTGTCTGTAGGAATAGTTAGGATATAAGCCTTGCTCCTTATCCTCTCCACAATATTTTTGTGAAAGCAAGAAACTATTTTCTGTATTAAATCAATTTTGATAAATACATACCATAAACAGTTTCAGTGAGGACATCGAGATTAAAGGATAATGAGTAAAATTGTGCATGCTCCAGTCTTCATGTAAACCTGTTGAGATTAATAGAGATTTACAAACAGTAAACGAGGATGTAATTTTTCTTTGAAGAGATTTAAAGACTCCTGTGCAAAAGTACCTGAGAGAATGGACCAATGCTTTTGGCTGGCTAAATTTCTCTTACTACACTATGGTAGAGCAGAGTTCAAAAGCAGAAATGTGCAGAATTTCTGTACTCTATCTCCTTATTTAGGTACCTTTCCATAGCCCCTTACTCTGAACTGGGACATTTAGCACATTTAGTTGTCATGATTTGGAGATTAAATCAAAGTAAACATAAAGAAAGCAACTGAGGTGCCTACAAAGAGGCACCTGACCCTATTTTTGAAGTCTGATACTTACAGAAAGGTTGTACCTAAATAAATACCCTACAGGAAACCTGTACCTCTTTTTTCAATGCAATGGGGTGGCCAGCTTGGATACATAAGGCATCTAAAATGGGGCTAGATGCTTCTGTTTAAGCACTTGATATATTCTGAAAACACATTATCTTTCATAGAATGAATCATAGGATGAATTCATAGAATGTCCTGAGTTGGAAGGGACCCACAAGGCTCATCAAGTCCAACTCCTGTCCATGCATATGACAGCCCGAAAATTCACACCACGTTTTTCTAGATCGTGACAACTACACCATCACCATCTACAGTCCACTGATATGGACAGCTTAGGTGCACAAACCTGAAGTGGTTTGGATGAGCATCTTTGATTAATTTGAACTTTATTCACCCCACTAGCCAACTCATATTGAAGATAAGAGTCAATCCAGGGTTACAATTTATTTTTGCATACAGTCCAGGCTATTTTTTTTTTCTTCGTTTATACTCCTTTATCAAACCCCTGTTTTACAGAGGCAAAAAAAAGAAGAAAAATAACCAATAGTGTTAAGATAGTTGTAGCAAGTTAAATCTCCTTTAATCTTCTACTATGATAATGAACTACAATTCATTTGCATCTCTGAACATTTTGCAAAGGAAATTCAAAAGACTGCTTAAAAAAGTTTAACGGCTAATTACATATATTTGGACTTTATAGAAGTACTGTGAAAGTCAGGCTTCTTGCTATTCAAGTTATGAAAGAAAGTGTGTGGTCTAAAGATACTAGCTACTGTCCCTTTTGAACACACTGCATTAAGGGAACAGCTATCCTACTTATATGGATGCCTCACTGCATAAATACTCAAGCAACTGAACAGTCTGATGCTATCGAACTGGGTGGTGAAACAAAGCCATTAATATTTGAGGGGCTGTTCAATGCTGATTGTCCAAACCATTTGCACCTGCCGTTCCATAGTGGGTGAATTACATATGTATAACACCATAATTCATAATGACATGCCTAGACTCAGTTTTGTTTGCAGCTGATCACTGTTTCTTAGAAATTATACTTTTTCTTGAACCCAAGAGTAATTGCACTGGTGACACATAATCAGCACTGAATACTCTCAGGTCTGATAGATTATAGTTCATCCAAAAGGTTGGAATGCTCCATAATCCTTGTATTGTTCATTACCTTCTCACTGCATTCCAGAGGCATTACTAAACTCATCTTCGCTGCTTCTGTGGGGGAAGGAATTAAGTTTAATTGTGCAGATGAGAAAGTGAAGACAAAGGGTGAATTGAGGTTAGATATTAAGTATTCTCAGTGTTGAGTTGTGTGCACAGATAGGTTAAACCAGCAATTCCCAGACTCAGCTTGCTTGAGTATAACTGTCCTGGGAAGAGAGCTGGGACATGAATGGCACCTCTGGCCATGTCAGTCCCAGCTCTTTGCCTGACCTGGCACAGGACCCAGACACTGTGCATAGTTTTTCCCTTCCCAAACACCCATTTCCCTGTCCACAGGGGAAGGCAGGGGGTGTGCTTTTGATTTTGTGCATGTTCCTTTGAAATATCTGTATTCTATTAGCAAAATATGCTCCAGAGATTGGAAGCCTCTGAATTATGCCAGGATGCCTCTCTGTTCCTTTTGTTAGCTTCATGTTCCTTCAGCAGAGATCAGTTGATCAGCCTAGGTGTAAAACAGAAGAGATATTTCAAGCCTTATCAATGCTTACTGATTTCCCTGGGAATTATTTTGCTTCAGAGAGCTTTTGATCACTAGCAGCTTGTCTCACTTCTCATTGTGTCTGTGAAAAACTGTAGATTGAACAGTAGAGCAATGTTGAGTTTGTCAGTTTAATGGCTTCACAGTCCAGTGAAAATATGTTCTCTAAGAAACATACTAAAAGGTTGTTGTTGAATTTGGCATGCAGAGGCTGACCCTGAGGAACCTCTTGCATCACTTAATGGTAAGGAACAAAAATAGCACAGAGCAACCAACCTTTTGTGGGAAAGGTAAGGACAAAATTAGCTAGGGATTCACGAATGTTTTTAAAACCAAATATAGTTCAGGATACTGCCTTTCATGTCTTTCTTTGACAAATCTTGATGCTATTATTTACAGTGAGACTTAAACAATAATTGTATTTATAAACAACAAAAGATGTTGTGGAGATGGTGGAACATTTTTGTGGAGTTTCACAGTTGCTGGAAAATGTATTTGATTTTTGCAGTTGCTCAAGATTCAGGACAAGAAAGGAATTTAGACAAGATGTATCTAGGATTTTTTGTCTTAGAACTTAATACACTTGTGAATGCATTTCGTAGGGGAGTTATTTTTTTGTTGTTTGTCTCTTTTGCATGGGAATGAGAGACGTGTCCCTTACTAGGTAGCTGTGACTTGATAATGAGATCAGTCAGGATAGATCCAGAATTTTTACCATCTGAAAATTATTTGTGAGCCTTCTCAAAAAGATATGGTGTCTAACCCAAGGCTTTATCCAAAGGGACAGAGAACATTTGTAAGGGTACTGAGCTCCTGCTCTGCCCAAAGTTGCAAGGTGTGAATGTGCAAGTTGAGTCTTACTTTATGAACAGAAAAGTAGGTCCACATTTTTAAAAGGCCTTTCAGTGTCTAATATTCAAAGATTTTAAGATGGAAATATAGTTTCAAAATCTAAGTCTATAGATAAGTATATATATACAAAGCTAGTCATGTCAGTTTATATGTATTAATGTATCTACATACACAAAAATCTACAGATTGATCATATGTAGTATATGATATCCGTTACTGAGTTATTAAGGCTTTTTAAAGTCTGATGAGGTAATTATAATGAAAGCTGGTGTTTTTTCTAAAAAAGTTTGTATTTTATTTCAATGCATTTTGTTCTTCAGTAAGAAGCATTTTAATTTTTCTCTATTTTGTTTGGTTGGATAAAATTTATTTTTACAGTATGTAGGGTTTATTTTAGAAGAAACAACTTTTTTTGGTCAATGTTCAGAAATGTTTACTGCAAAAAGAAAATATATTTAGCACAAAGATTCTAATTTTTTTAAAAATCCAAATTTATTTTTTCTGATTTATTTTAGTTTTTTTCTTGCATTAGGCAAACTGGACTTCAGTCAAATGGTTGCATTGATCAGCTTGCATTTATAATGCTTCACAATGCTATATAAAACCTCCCCATGGTGTCTGTCATTCTTAGGGCCTCATGTGGTTTCTGGGATTCTCGCCCTGAATTTATGTCTGTTTTATTCTTTTAAAACCATGGGGTGTTTAATGAAATTTGTTTCTATCATCTCAGCCTGTTTCAAAATATCTATGCTGTTATTTCTCTTTTACTGCTCCAGTATCTAGTAATAAACAATGCAACAAATGCTTGAAAGACTCACCTTCAAGTTTTCAATTTAAGTACTCGATTAATGAGGTGAAAGATCTGCATAATGTTGATAATTTCCTTTCAAGTGGCAATAAATGACGGGGAATGGATAAGTGAGGATATAAGAGGCAGGTGTGAAATCTAGCTATTGTGAGGAGATAGGAAGGGCACAGTTGGAGCAAAGAGACAACCAGAATATCACAAAGATTATCCAGCTAAAACAGTGAAATCTGCTGTGGGTGGAATTACTTAAGCTAAATACAGGCACCTGGAAGTTAGGCATCTGTTTTAATTCAGCCTGATCCTCCATGGTTCCTTTTTCAGTCAATGAGAAGATAGAGCCTCCTAGAGATGACAGGATTATTGTCTTGGAGAAGCTTGCTTCCTCCCAGGGAAGTAAAGAGACCTTTGGCCAATGAACTTGACCCTAATCTGACTGTCTAAAGGCTCTTCCTTTTAGATCTACTTCTTGTATTTGTCTGGTTCCTCTTAGCAGTTTTTCCCCAGTACCTGTGTGCAGGCTGGTGATGTCCCCTCTGCTTTGTTGAGATGTCTTTCTTGCTGCTGGACATAACATTGCTGCTTTGGCACATTAATAAGCAGACAATGCCTGGACTAGACGTCTCTTTTCTACCTGTAACAATACACATTAGACAGTCTTGTCACTGCATGTCTTCTGCCCTTCTGTCATGTCAGGTCATATTTTGGAATTGCCCAAAAGTCTCCTTAGATAATAAAGTCAGGTTGTGTCCAGCTATTCATAAGCCTTCTAAGTAGGGTAGGGAGGTGTGCAAGGTCACAGAGATAATGTTGCACTTATCTCTGGGTGTCTTTTTCTTTCTTTTTTTAAATGACAAATTTTCCTAGCCTTTTCCTGATTTTCCCAATTAATGTAACAGAAAAAAATTGGCATATTATATCAGACCCAGTGAAGGTAAGAGCTGACTGACTTCCCCCTCCCTGCCCCCTGACCCTTCCTTCTTGCGAAAAGATACACTTATGATCTACAACAAGATTTCAAGACCTCTGGCTATATGGCCATAAATTAATCCTAAACAGCATAACTTGGAATCCCTGAGGTTCGTTCATAGAATAACTCAATCATGTAAGCTCACCAGGCTTTAGAGAAGCCTTCAGTTTTGCAGAAAGGCTCTGGAATTTCAGAGTATGCTTTTCTGGGATAACTCTTCAGGCACACTTGGGAGGATTTACAGAACTCCAGAGATCCCAGTTCTTCCAGCATTCATTGCTCTAATTGAGCACCCCTCAGGATACCTAGCCTTAGAGGGCTGATACCCCCAAAGACTGGTCTCAGCTTTCATGGTGAGATTGCTTTGGAGTTGTGGATTTTGGCAATCAGCCTTAGGATTTTGAACCTTCAAAGATTTGCCTTCAAAAAGACATATCTGGAAGGCTCTACTGTGCATGCATCGATTGTGCGTCTCATCAACACATCATCCATCAGTCAGCCTAGCTTCAATTTCTCTGGAGTCCTGTAAGATCTCAGTAACTGTATTTATATATGGACTTTGCACTTCGATGCTTTGGCTGGCAAGAAAGACTAAACTATCACATTTCCAGTACAACCAACAAAAATGTAGGATGTCCAGTCTTCCGTAACTATTTGCTTAAAAAGAACAAGCCTGCATCAGGATGAGCATAAAAGTTGTATTGAATGAAGACATAAATTTAGAACCACCGCCATTACAATGTCAAAGTAATCTCAGAACCTTCAGCTGCTGAACGACTTCAGCATTACTGGTAGTTTGGATTATTTGTATTTCTAATTCATAATGATCAAATTTACAATAGCCGTATACTCTCTTCCTCTGTTTATAGTAAGGCAGTATTTCTCTGTTAATGTCAACTTTACAATTACATTTTGTTTTCTGAAGCCGAGGAAGTGTTTGGAAGAACAGTCTGGCTTTTCACTCGCCAAAGAAATCAAATGCAGCAGCATTAGTTAGTGTTTCTTTTTCAAACTGTACATAATTATATTATATTTTAGGAAATGCTATCAAAGCATAAGATGCTGAGCAACAATCTTACAGAGAACAGCCTTGTTGCATTTGTGTCAGTTCATGTCTTTGGCTGGTTATGAATCATGGAATATCTCAGCAGAAGACATTACAGTCTCTTGCTTAAGCATTCATCCTATTAATGTCCCAACCTATTTCTGCTCTGTTTTTAAAACAGATTTTAAAGATAATGCATAAGTGTGTTGGATTACAGAAGAGTTTATTTAATTCTATTAATATGTGTATTGATTTGTGAAAAGCCTTTTTATTTGGGGATTTTCTATCAATGCAACTGTCTGCTTTCTGTGCCATAGCAGTCTTCCCAATGTCAAGATCCTAGGGTGATGTCTGTATTATTAAATAAAAAAGACCAAGGAACTGTTCTCTAACACTGAGGCTTAGGGGCCATACCTGTATTACACAGCCTTTGGCTCCAGGTCTCCTCTGAGCCTGGAGCCAGGTATTCTCAGGCTTCTATGGCACAGTGGTTATTTTTATGTTCTGCAGTTGGAGTAGGGGTGATTCAGAGCAGTGTCTGAAATGTGAGGGGGATATTGCTGCCCTCAAAACAGCTGCTTTTATGGCCTGATGGTGCTTAACATTATGTCTAGAGGGCAGTGGAGGAGCAAGCAGAGATATTTGCAAGTACGTGGACTGTGTGTTGGAGGTTGGAGGGGATTGTGGAGGGAAGGGGGAGCCAGACCTGCTGTCATCGTCTTCATTCTGTGTGTCAGGGGTGCCCAGCTCTTCGAAGAGTGGTTATATCATTTCACAGGCTGAAATGGATAGGCATTTAGGAGCCTGCCTAGTAGCCCTGTGAAGGGATGTTCCCTTTGTGATGGCACTTGGGCAGTTAACAGCAGCAGTGGATGCTGTTAGTAGACATTGATACCTGCCATGCAATAATATGCAACGGTTTTCTCACTGTGACTCACAACAATTGGTTGCAGCTAGAAAATTAATATTAGCTTTCTAACAGTGCTGTGTTTTGTGTATTAGTTTTATCTGGTATCCTGAAGTTAGTGTTGAAATCAGCCTGTCTAGGCTGTTGTAGACACTAAAATGGGCATGTCCCACTTTCATGTCTACATGTTTCTACCATGGTCTTTTCTGAGAATATGTTTCCCCAGCTCTGCAGAATGCTGAAATACTGATGGTGGTGTGGCTGAAAATGAACCCTATGGAAATAAAAGTTGCTGGACTAATCAGATGATTCAGATATTCCCAAGGCTCATGATTACAGATGATGACACAACGAAACAAAATGGGAACATGCAGCTGAGATTTGAGGGGAGAAGGTAGGGAGGAAGGGAACCTTTCCTTTTGAAAGCAACCAGGAGACAGAAAGACTCAAGCCAAAATACTATGAAATGGCATCATGTTTGAGAGAAGACACAAGTTTTCCACGCACTCAACTAGAAGATCTTTGAGACAGAATATTAAGGTTAAAGCTGAACCAAGCCCAAACTAGACTGAGGCAGGACTGTACAGGTGCTTGCATGAAATCTGTTCAACTTTTTCTAAAGCAAAATGTGATAAGCAGGTGGAGAAAAACTGCGTTGAATTAGCTGTATTTCAACATCTAAATGTGAGAGACTGTTCTCTTTTGTCATGAATTTTGTCACTTTAATGAGCAAAACAGTAACAAATTCCTTTCAGAAAATAATTAACTGTGAAAAATTAAAAGCTCTATTCTTGTTATCAAAAAAATCTCTGTAGATAACAATACGAAATATGCATCTAATGTTCCATGTTGGTTTATCATACCATATTATACAATAATGTGGAGGTTTTAATGTTTATGGCATTAAGAGTCTTCACATAGTTGTCTCTGGAGCTGTTAAATCAAGTTCATCTCAGACAGCTTGCACTATTTCTCACTGGGATTGAATATTTCTGTATCACTTCATGTACAGTGCAATGTGTGTTCTGCACACCTGAAAACAGTTTCTATTCCTTCATGTGACAGGACAAGAGGAAATGGCCGCAAGTTGCACCAGGGAAGGTTCAGATCGGATATTAGGAAACATTTATTCATGAAAAGGATTGTCAGGCACTGGAACAGGCTGCCCAGGGAAGTGGTGGAGTCACCATCCCTGGAGGTGTTTAAAAGATGTGTAGATGAGGTTCTTAGGGACATGGTTTAGTGTCAGTGTTAGGTTACAGTTGGACTTGATGATCTTAAGGGTCTCTTCCAACCAAAATGATTCTATGATTCTATGTCTCAAAGGAAGGAATCAACAAAAAATATTCTGCTGGAGACACTACTCTTTCCTGTGGAAAAGGGACACTTTACCTCAGGATTGACAACAGCATTAGAAATTCTCTTCCATATTGTGTGGGTTCCAATTGAAATAAATTAATGTGTTGGATTGACTCCTGCAGTCATAAATTTTCCAGTTTGAATTATATTGCAGCAGATACCAAGGACAGAGTTGGCAGTTGTGACTGGTTTTAAGACACTTTTTATAATTATTAGGAGACTATAGGAAGAGAGATTAAAGCAAGCCAAAGAAATTGCCCTTGTACAAGCAGATGATTTTTTTCTGTTTTTGCCTGACAAATTAATTCCAGAAACATTAATGGAAAGATATAATTTCACCTAACTAAATGTGTAATTTAGAGCACTTATCCACTTTCATGTTATAATTAATGTAAGGAGAATCAATCCATTGTGAGATATATGTCTAGAATAGTGACAGCCTTTTTATTTAATATTCATGCTTAATAAATTATGTTCTATTTACAGGTTTTATCTGGGGTGAAATTAAACAGATGTGGGATGGTGGACTACAGGACTACATTCATGACTGGTGGAACCTCATGGATTTTGTAATGAACTCCTTGTACTTAGCAACAATCTCTTTGAAAATTGTTGCATTTTCAAAGGTAAACTTGTTTTAAAAAATTCAACAAAAATATTTAAGATAAAATAAATTAGGCTTCTTTAAACATTTTTCTGTATTTGGAGGTTTTCAGACATAGGGATGCAAGAGATGTATGATATGCTCATCGAATCTTCTGCAGCTATAACCAGAAGCTAGACCAGGATAAGAGTAAACAAAACATTGTGATATATACTTTTTTCTTCTTGATTCAGGCAATCTTTTAGTATTTGATCATGAACAATTATACTGTAATTTTCTTGGAAAAGTAAAATCATTGCTAATATATACTAATGCTTGCACAAAATTTGTTTTGTGTTAGTGTTTGCCTGTTTTTCACTAAGAAACTATTGTGCCTAAGATAATTTTATGCACCATGCAAAACTTTCAGACAGCACTGCAAGAAAAATATTTACTCAAAATTAGGGGAAAAATAAAAAGCTGCAGAGCAAGATTTTAATTTTGTTTAGAAAATGTATGATAAATGCAACATTAAAAAGTAAAGCTGAAAGGGATAAAATGGTCACTTGAAGCTGGATATGTTCATTTTCTCACCCTTTTCATGGACTTTTATGAAGAGTTTTATATTCCCGTTCTTTGAAGTATCTTCCAGCAAAACAGCCCTTCTTTCCAAAGCCATGGAACATGTTGCATTTTGTATGTATTCAACATGAATCAATAATATGATTGAAATTCCTCAAAAAATGAAATATTTTAGTCAAAAAATGGTCTCAAAAGCAAGGAAACCACATCTGCAAGGAAATGAAAGCATTTCTTAGCATCTGTTATGGAACTCTTATAACATCCAAGTAAAAATAGAAACCCCTTTCTACTGGCCACTGTGACCAACTTTATATTTCAGCTGTTTCACGTTCCCTGCCACCAGCCACCCTGTATGCATGGAAAGAGAGTATCTCCTATGCCAAGACCCTTTTGGCTGGTAAAAGAAGAGGAGAGAGATGACGAGTAGCTGGTTACAGCTCCCTATCCTCAAACAGCAGCTGTTCCTGATGCAGCCCTGCCATAAGTATAGAGGAACACAGAAACTTCTAATTTATATCATCTTGTGTCTGTTCACAAGAGTCAGTCTATCGGGGTAGGGATGAGCAAAGACCTGGGATCTGTTCACACATCAGCCTCCTCCTGTGACAAAAGGTTTTCTGGCTCTCTGGCTGCTATCTTTTGGAAGTTTTCTCACTCAAAGAAATTTGGAGCTGTTGCCTGAAAGAGCAAGATGCTTGGAAGTGTGAGGAGAGTTGTCATTTAAAGGCCATGAAATGTCTTCTTACACACAATGACGCCTTATAATAAAGTGACTGGAAAATAAGTAGTTATTTCACTGTCCCTTGTAGTAAAGCAAGAAGTCCATTGAAAATGCATTGCAGATGGCCAGTTATTCTTTTTAGAATAATATTAATTGGAAGACATTATAATCCTTTCATTGCTTCTGCTTTACAGTAATCAGATTCCAAGGTGACAGTATCTAGGATAATGTGCATCCATTAATCTGCAAATTAGTGCTTGCATGCCAGCCATAATCAACACAGTGCATAAAGCAATATCTTTGGTTCTGCGGCTATTATTTTTTAACTGCACATGCAATGTTGTATCCAAATAACTCTTTCTTCCTTAAAAGGCCCTCAGTTGTGGTAGACAATTGAAACACATGATGATGTAATGAACAGAGTAATGCAAATGTAATTTAATACCCAGCTGTATTTTCGTCAAATACCTACAACAGGTGAGATTGAAGGGATGCCAAATGTAACCAGTACGTTTTGATGTAAAGCTTTTATTTTCATTTGCAAGACAGGTTTTTCTAAAATACAGCTTTTCTGTATTTATTGAATCAAATAGATAAGCTTATTTCTTAGGTGTGTTCTACCTTCCCTGAATCAACTCAAGCCAGCTTCAACTAAGTCCCTTGAATAAAATTATGAGAGTGCCTTCATACTACTCTCATGTGTGACAGATGTTCCTAGAGAAAAAGGTAGCGTTTATTGCCCATTTGAGGCTCTCTGATTGACATAGTAATTAAGCAGATGTATATTATTTACAGCAGCTGATGGGATAGTGTAAAATACACCTGAGTGTAATTTCAGGATGAGACGACTGCTAAAATACCTCAGTTATCTGTTCCATTGCCAGTCTTCAAATAAAATGAGTGCATCTCATATCTTTCAAAGGTCTATGCTTTTTGTCTTTGATTGTGTATCAACATGTGAGTTCTTTTAAAATTATGCAATATATCCACTGAAAATACTCTCTCCCCAGTAAATAATGTGAATATAAGTAGTACATTGTCACATGTCCTATGAGAGTACAAGATGATTGATTTTAAGCAACCCATCTGTTTTGATAGAGGGTTACAAATATAAATAGAAGTGGTTGTGCTCTAAAAAAATATATGCTTTTCACTTTTTTTGGAAGATAATTTATTTTGTACTGATGCATAAAGTTAGGTGCAGTGCCAAGTTATGTGCAGACCATGTTTGCTTTATCTTAAAAGTGTGTTAAACCTGAGCATTGTACCTCGTGCTGCCTGTTTCCAGTTCCGTGAGAGATCACATTAAGTTCCTATTGCTGATTATGTGTCTCAGCCACTGACATGAAAAGATGGTAGGGAAACAGGTTCCTATTCAAGGCAAGAACTCTGAAAAGTAACTAAAAATACATTATTTATCTCAGTATTTACTAGCTTGATGATCACTGTGTCAGATGTACTCTGTTCAATTGTAAATAGGCTAATATTTCTCGTCTGCCACCAGTTCTGTAGAAGCTAACTACTTCTTCTTCTTATGTGTTTGCATTGGAAAGTGGTTTTGATTGATGTTTCACCATATTCACAGACCAAATGTCCATTTACATAGTTTTAACCCCTTCCTCCCTGAAAAATTGTAGACTTGATTCCTCAGTGTAATTAATGTTTTAAAGCTCTTTGCCAGACCATCCCCCATCCTCTTCCTACTGCTGCTCTGAAATTCATCATAATGAATTCAAAGATTGGGACATAGTTTTAAAATAGGAAGAGTTCGCATTCACATGTGACCTTCCAGAAAATGACTTAAAGTTCTTTTCCTGAAATGGGTATTATTTAACCTTTCTTCTTGTTATCAGAAGCAAGGACTCACATTTGACCAAGGTCCAACAGCCCATTAAATATTCAGATAGCCTGATCTCCAAGTCTATTTGATCTCTCTTGGTGATTTCATGAGACCTACAGTTCATGACACTTGTTTTCATGGGAAAACAGTGATTGCTCAGCTTTTTTCTCACAAATGATTCTGATATTAGATCTGCATTTGAATTCTTTTGAGTAAGTATCAAGAATTATTATGGTGTATTCCCTAGCTGACATCACACAACCATCATATATTTGCTTTGAAACTCCACTGTTTATATCCCACTCAATTTGTTTTCTACTCTTCTTAATTTTCATTGGTGTGCCATGTACATTTCTTTCAACAAACAGGCCAATGATAGGTATTATTGAATCATGTTAAAACATGGTTGGCTTTGTTACATGTCAAAAGGTTGTATTTGCATTTGAACTGGGGACAGAAGTTCAGCAGGGTCACAGAATAACCAAAGAAAGACTGCAAATTATCAACATCATGATTTACAACAAGCTCAGCATTGTTATATTCAGTCTTACTATTTTCCGTTCCCTAGAACAATAACCATTTATTTATTCTATATAAAATGGAAGAATATCAACAGGCATGAGTGAGAGAACAAACATTTCAATTCTGGATGTTTTGGGCTGTTTGGTGCTAAAATACAGTTTTTCTTTTTTCATATTTTCACTGTTTCTGGTTTTAATATGCCTAGTCTTTTTGCTCCTCTGCTTTCTTTACCCTTTTGCATATGAGCTTCTTTGTTCTCCTGGCTCTTTGATATTTCTAGATTTCTTTTCAGCATCCTCTAGTGAGTGGAATCAATAGAGTTTTGTTGTCAGAGCTCTCTTACGTTTTTCTTTATATTATTTGCTGTCTCATTTCGACTAGCATATTTCACAGGTCATTTCCAAACTTACTTCTGAGGCCTTCACCTTTCTCACCAAGTATTTCCACATCTCTTCGAAACTGGAATAGCAGCCCTCACTCTCTGCCCACAACCATGAGACCTTTTGCATCGTACCCACACATGCAGGAAGCACTGAGGCTTGAGAAAGGTGGAGTCAGTTAAGCTTATAAAACACAGTTGTGCCTTTGGTTTCCCTTTTACAAGAGGTTGTTTGATCTTTTCTTTCTGTTTTAACAGACCAGTTTTTTGTCTCAATCCAGAACATCATAAATAAAGTCCTTTCTTCTCATCTTTCTCCTTAACCTCATCTCTTCTGGAAAAGGTGATATTGGATACATTTTGTCAGGTGATAACTATAAGGTAGCCTCTCCCCTACCCCAATAGTCAATGAGGAGAAACAGAGGAAATTAAAGAGCAACTCATCTGACCTGTTTGGGATATCTGCTTTCCTACTAGTCTAGAAAGGCTCATTTTTCTTTGCTGACAGTAAAACGAGGTGACAGGGAGCACAGATGTGGCCGTTCACACCTCATTGGTTTAAGCTGGTCCTTTCTCTCTTACTGTACTAAATGGCATCCTTATTCAGTGTCCTGTAGTTCCATGTTTTTCTCAGATGAGTATTTCCTTAGATTTCCTCTCACCCCCCGGCTTGTTTAAATTCCTCGGAATCTGCCAGTACTTGCCTTCAATTAAAATATGTCTGCAGTTGGATTCTTTTGATTCTCTACCAAAAACTCCATCTCTTCCTAGTTTCAAATATCTTCTTTAAACATTTTCATTAATATATTTTACCTTATTGCCCCAACACACCTTGTGTACTTTCGCTAATGTGAACATCTACTGCACTGTTCAGCATCTAATCTTTGCTTGTACTGACACTTGTTCTTAGTTACTTAATAGATGCAAGTTTTCACATACAAGTATTGTAAAGTGCCATCAGAATACACAATAATATACTGTATAATATTATTCAGAGAAAGGCATTGTAGCCAACATGTTGAGGAGGTATCATCCCTCTTAATAAATATTGACATTTTTTTCTCCTTCATTTTCTTCTCGCTTTTGCCTATTAGTCTCTGGTAGCTCAGTTCTGTTTTCTACTCCCTGCTACTCCATCACCAATCTTGAATCAATCAGAATTAGACAGAAGGGTAATAGTGGATGAGGCAGAATAGCAGCTGTCTTGGAGCTATGATGTCAAATGCAGTAAGACTTGATTTTATGGCATGATCATTCTGGGAGAGGCTAGTCTAGTGAAGAGAGTACTGACCTATGACTCCAGCAGGTCTGGATTTAATTCCGTACCCTGTAAAGAACAAATATCACTGTGGTTGAAGTGTAAGGCTGAGCTATTCTTAACTCTTCAATGGCCTGCTATTCTCCAGTTTTGCAGTTCTCATTCTCAGATCACCAAAACGGTCAGATAGTATGTTTGCTTCTACATGAATAAATAAAACTATGCCAGGGATCGCTGTCGGGTACTGGGACTGTCTCATCTGCACTAGCAGTTGGTTAGAGCAACTGCAGCATGGTGGGGTCCTGTGCCAACTATCAC
The DNA here is from genome assembly GCF_036013445.1 of Caloenas nicobarica. NCBI lineage: Eukaryota > Metazoa > Chordata > Aves > Columbiformes > Columbidae > Caloenas > Caloenas nicobarica. The sequence goes on from NC_088245.1 coordinate 188,523,291, forward strand.
TGTCCAAAATAATGCCCAGTTCCTATCTGCAATTTGAATCATAGAATCACAGAATCATAGAATGGTTTGGGCTGGAAGAGACCTTTAAAGGTCACCTACTCCAATCCTCCTGCAATAAACAAGGGCGTCTTCAACCAGATCAGCTTGCTCAGAGCCCCATCCATCCTGATCTTGAATGTTTCCAGGAAACCTGTTGCAGTGTTATACCACCCTCATTGTAAAAAAATACTTCTTTATATCTAGTCTGAATCTACCCTGTTTCCATTTAAAACCATTACCCCTTGTCCTGTTGCTACAGGCCATATTAAAAAGTCTGTCCTCATCTTTCTTATAACCCCCCTTTAGGTATTGAGAAGCCTCAATAAGGTCTCCCTGAACTTGTCCAGGTTGAACAACCCTGAGTCTCTCAACCTGTCCTCACAAGAGAGGTGTTCCAGCCCTCTGATCATCTTGGTGGCCTCCTCTGGACAATCTCCACCAGGTCCGTGTCTTTCCAGTATTGCGGGCTCCAGAGCTGAACACAGGACTCTAGGTGGGGCCCCACCAGACCAGAGTAGAGGGGCAGAATGACCTCCCTCAACCTGATGTCCATGCTCCTTTTGATGCAGCCCAATATGCGATTGGCCTTCTGGGTTGCAAGTACACACTGCTGACTCATGTCCAGATTTTGTCTAACAGTACCTCCAAGTCTTTCTCCACAGAGCTTCTCTCAATCCCTTCATCCCCCACCCTGTATTGATAGTGGGGGTGTCCCTGACCCATGTGCAGGACCTTGCACTTGGCCATGTTGAACCTCATGAGGTTCACATAGACCCACTTCTCAAGCTTGTCCAGGTCCCTCTGGATGGTAGCCTGTCACTCAAGTGTGTCAGCCACATCACTCAGCTTGGTGTCATCTGCAAATTTGCTGTGGGTGCACTCTATCCCACTGAGTCATTGATGAAGATACTAAACAGCACTGGTCCAGTACAGAGCCCTGAGGGAAACCAGTTGTCACTGATGTCCATCCAGACATTGAGCCATTGACCACTACTGTCTGGATGTGACCATCCAGCCAGTTCCTCATCCACCAAACAGTCTACCCATCAAATCCGTATTTCTCCAATTTAGATAGAAGGATGTTGTGGAGGACTGTGTCAAAGGCTTTACAGAAGTCCAGAGAGATGACATCCATTGCCCTTCCTTTGTCCACTGATGTAGTTATTCCATCAGAGAAGGCCACTAGGTTGGTCAGGCAGGACCTTGATGAAACCGTGCTGACTGTCTTGAATGACCTTCCTGCCCTTCATGTGCCTTAGCGTAGCTTCTAGGAGGATCTGTTCCACGATCTTCCCAGGCACAGAGGTGAGGCTGACAGCTCGGTAGTTCCCAGGGTCCTCCATTCTACCCTTTTTAAAAATGAGTGCAATGTTTCCCTTTTTCTAGTCACCAGGGACTTCACTTGACTGCCATGACTTCTCAAATATCATGGAAAGTGCCTTGGGAACTATAATACAGCAGCCAGTTACTTCTGGACTCTGGGATGTATCTTGTCAGGTCTTGTAGACTTATATATGTTCATCTTTCTCAGATGGTCTTGAACCACCTTGAGAGCAGTCACCTTCTTTGGAGGGTGAGTTTGATGTGGAAATGTTGTGATGCCTGGCTATGTTGTTTCATGTGGCCCCAGTGACATGGAAGAGTCCACTTACTACTGAGGTCATGCTCAGCAGGCCTGCAGGATGCATCTGCATGGCCTAGAGCAGGTAAATACAGACCATACCATAGTTCCTCTTTGAAATCTGCTTCATATTATATTATTCCATGGTTTTAGAATGCTTCATAGCACAGATTCTCTCCTTTGATATGTTCTGTAAAACAGATTAATGAGACCAAATAAATAATAATGAGTTTGCCACAGTACTTAACCCTAGTTGAAAATAGCATCTTTCATCTTCAAGAATTTTTTTGGTGGAGTATGAACAGTAAAGAGTCAGAGTTCCAGGGATCGGACTCTTTGATAATGAGACACACAAGCAGTTTGCCACAGTTCGTTAATAAACAGCTTTTTCATCATTGGTCCAGTGTTTATGATTAAGCTATATACTCATTCCTTGATTAAATGTTTTGTTCCAACTTGCCAAAGTTCTTGCAGGTTTCTATCCATCATTTTATATCTGCACTGTTCTCCGAAGACCTAATTTACCCAATTTTACAGCTGAAAGTTTCTGTAATTCTAAAAACCCCATGTATTCGAAAACTGTTCCTTTTATTCTCAGTCAGAATTGTTAGATTTGCTTTTGCTACTGTGAAAATTATAACCAAAACCAAAACACAGGCAAAAAAATAGAAAACATAGACCACCCTGCACATAAAAATGAAGGACAAGTACATGGGTACAGCCCTTTTTTTTCTCTTTCTTTTTCTTGTTCTTTTTCTTTTTCTTTTTCTTTTTTTCTTTTTCTTTTTCTTTTTCTTTCTTTTTCTCTTTCTCTTTTTCTTTCTCTTTCTCTTTCTCTTTCTCTTTTTCTTTTTCTTTTTCTTTTTCCTAAAATAAAAAACTCTCCTGAAGACATACTGCTTTCCAAAAGATGTTTAGTTTTATTGTGGTATCTGCAAATTAATTGAACAGTTTACAAAGAAGCTGACGTTCTTGTTTATGCATAAAAATAGAGGAATAATTTCTTCCCTTCTGCTTGTTTTCAGTATAGTGGGTTAGTTCCACGGGAGAGCTGGGACATGTGGCATCCAACCCTGGTGGCTGAGGCCCTGTTTGCAATCGCAAACATCTTTAGCTCCCTTCGCTTGATCTCATTATTCACTGCAAATTCTCACCTGGGACCTCTGCAGATATCTCTAGGAAGAATGTTGCTGGACATTTTGAAGTTTCTCTTCATATACTGCCTTGTGCTGTTAGCTTTTGCAAATGGATTGAACCAGCTATACTTCTACTACGAGACAAATGAACCCGGCAATTGCAAAGGAATAAGATGTGAAAAGCAGAATAATGCATTTTCAACGTAAGTGGATGATCTGTTTCTATCCTTCCGCTCTGTCCCCAATATTTTAATCGCTTAGATGTTGCTCACAGGAAAGAGGCTGTTTTCTATTGGGTTTTCAGTGGTTTCCTGACAGACACATCTAAAGTTACCCTAATAAAACAAATATTAACATTACATCACTCTGTAATAATGCTCATCCCATACCACAGTGAAATCTGTGCAATTCAAGATATCTCAAAAGATAAAGAGGAGGGGGAGATAACCTGAGATTAGAAAGTACATATTTAGAATTAAGGGAAAAAAGATCACAAGATCAGAGCTTGCTCATCAAGGCAGCTGTTGCTCTGCACTTCTTACATATCTGCTTGTGGGCATTAAATAAGTTTGGTGTTCTAAGGCATGAAAATTCCTTGTAAACGTGATAAATTGAGGCAGGAAAAAACATTCAGTCCAGGCTTTTATTGACCCTGTGTCTACTCCATGCAATCAAATACAGTATTCTAATTTCTGTTTGAAATGATATTTCTATTTCTTTCACTTAAAAATAGATTTTACTTTGTTCTGTAGTTCGTCTATAGTACCAAAACTACCAAATAAATGATCTCTATCTCATCTTTCAACTTCCAATCTGAATCAAACTACTGCTATGAACACCGGTTCCCTATTACCTTCTATGAATCATATCTAAGCTGTTTTAAATATATATTTATTATCAATGGCTTCCTTCTCAAAGTAAATGATTTTATTAAAATAGCACCTTTTATATACTCTTAATCAAGAAACTTTGCTGAGATGCAACATGTTTATTTCGCATATTGATAACATCTAAACTTTGTGTGATCTGAACAGAAAAGCACAGAGAAGTTTTCCAGAGCTGAACATTGAGGGAAGCAATATTATTCCTCTAGGAAGTAGTGGGAGCTACTCATACTAGTGCCAGAAGATGGTGTCAAGGCAAACTGCAATGCCTTATGAGCCTTTTCTGCCACTGTGAGCAGGGGAGAATAGTGGTTGTTTGATTTGTGCTGAGACAAGAGACTCCAGAGCCATACATTACCGCTAATACACACTGCTTTACAAGAGCAGAGATTCAGGACTGATAGTTTCTATCAGTAAAAGCATAATGCCCTCTTAGGTACCTCTGCAGGATGACACTGTACTGGGTTGCATGACAAAGTTATGTTTCACAGATGACACCACATGGTGGGAAAGGGGCTGGAGGGTTAATTTTTGCCTAATTTTGGACAGCGTGCAGGACTGCCCAGGGTGGTACAAGTCCCCGCAGTTCAGCAGCCTCCCTGCTCTGGGTGCAGTGGGGACAGTGCTGATGGCCCACACATCCCATCGAGTCCGGGTAACCTGCATTTGGCATCAGGGTAAAGGAACAGGAAAGAGGCCATGACAAAAACTCACTCCAATTAATCTCAAGATATGGTACCAGAGAAGCAGAAAATTTAGCTCCAAACTTTTTGGAAGCAACAGGGCTAACCAGAGCCCATGCTTCTGACCTATAGCATAGCTGAACATTGTACAAAAGTGAAATTATGTCAAGCTACCTAGTTACGGAGGATTTTTTTTAAAGTTAGTTATTGTTGTTTAGCTTCCTAGCTGTTGTCCCAAGTTTCTTTAATGGAATATCATATCATTTATTTATAAAAACACGAGTTTCATTTCAGAGCTGCATTTTTGTGTTTTTAATGTCTCTGTTATTTGGAAAACAAAACATAGACTAAAGATAATAATGTTCTTCTCATTATACAACTCCTTTTATCTCAATGGCTCCCAACACAAACTAGAAATTGCATAAGCTGACAACACCAAGTAGGTGTGAGAATACCATAATTGTTTTAACATCTTGGTATAACACAATCATTTGAGTTACCACCCTCTATGGTCAAGGCAAAGGTCAAAATACTTCAAAGGCAGGTGTTCAAAATAAGGTCTCTAAAACTATATTTATCCCTCAGAAGTTTGAACAAAATCAGCCTTTTACTCACAAGCTTATTTATAGATTCAGTAATGTATATCTACATATTCAGATTTGAAACATTAAGTCATTGTTTCCCTAGAAAGATATTCCGTATGTGTTGCATATAGTGTGTTAAGTATCATTTGTCTCAATCAAGTCAAGGACTTTTGTGTGTTTGAGGAAAAACTGTATTGTTACTATATATGTATTCCTTTCGGGTTTTGTTTTTCAGATTATTTGAAACGCTGCAGTCATTATTCTGGTCTATATTTGGACTCATCAATCTCTATGTGACCAATGTGAAAGCAAGGCATGAATTCACTGAATTTGTTGGAGCCACCATGTTTGGTACCTATAATGTAATCTCTCTGGTTGTTCTACTCAACATGCTAATAGCCATGATGAATAATTCTTACCAGCTTATTGCTGTAAGTTGTTCCTTATCCTTAGATCATTTATAATAAATAGCTGCTCTCTGTTCCTACATCCCATTTTTCTGACAGTAAATCTTTTTTACAGACAGAATATTGGGACAAATTCTCTGATCTGTTCTAATTCTTTTGCACTGTTCTGGAAGGACACAAAAACCAGACACCAGCTGGATTGGGCAGAGGGGAATTTCCCCACAACTCTGAATGGTGGCCCTGCTACAGAAGCTAGCTCATGGGTTGAGAAGGGTCTCCTGAAGCTTCTGGCGAGTGGCAAAGATTGTCTGTCCCTACTTTATTTTCAATACATTATATTTATTAACCTTTAAAAGTCTTTTCTATTTGGATTTTTATATACCGTCGATATATAGTTAATAGAAATTGAATGCCCATGTTTCAAGGACAATTTTGGACACATTAGCCATTCAAACAAAAGGTCATGACTTCTTATTCAGCAGTGTCCTTATTCAGCAATTTATCAGAGCTATTGGCTTATTTTTATTTCTCAGCTGTCTATTAAGGTTAATGAGGTTTAATGAAAGGTTTAATGAAAATAAACACTGATTCATCACGATATTTCAAATATGATCATGCATAAAGCAAACAAATAAAAGAAAGCTTCTCAGTGTTAAGATTTTAAAATGTGCCTTTTTTTCTAATCTGGAAATTAGAAGTTTTCCACAAAAGAAATATTGACTACCTGTGTTTATATAATGCTAGCTGGCAAAATCTGGTACACTATATCACAATATACTAGCATTCATCAGAATTCAGACTGCAGGTAGAAAACTTTAGTACTACACCTAAATCAGTGGTTTGATTACTGTATATCTGGCTTAATATTAAAGGCTAAGGCCAGACCTGTAGTTTAAGTTCTTGGCTACTATGTTTGTTGTCCACATCTAACAATAGTGATTTAAACTTCTTGTTCAGCTGCTAGGATTTAGTAATCTTTTCATGGATTTTAGTTTGTTTGTTTGTTTTTTTCCAAACTTTTCGATATTTTTCAATATTGTATAGAATCCAAAATAATAAAATTTCAAATAAAAATAATTTAAAAATCAACAACCTATTCCAAATATATAATTCTGAAGTAAGATGAAAAAAATGTACTCAACAGTTCTAAGTAGCCTCATGATTTGTTAGATAACCTATTTGTGAAATTTTGTGGCTGGCAGTTACTAGGAGAGTACATGAGACTTACAGACTTGTGAAGCTGCTACACAGCAGAGTAATTAGAGTGACCTATGTGGAATAATGATGAGCTGCTATTATAACAAAACATCTTTTTCCAGAAATGTAGCATTTTTCTGCTTGTAATTATCCTTTGTTGTTTGAGAGACTTTTAATTATTTAAAAGCCTGTAGCAAGGAAAGAAAGGCTGAAAGTGGATATATACTGTACATATCTAACATCTCTCCTCTTAAGTAAAGCAGCTTAGCTTTGCTTTGTATTAAAGACCTTCTGTCAAAAGAAGATGTCAGTATTTTAAACAAGAAAATTCATTAGTATTTCAGAGTCGTTCCAGTTTTAGGCTTTCAGATTTTTGTAGAGGTTTATTTCAGCTCCATAATTACAGCAACATCTGTGCTGGTGTTGTGTTTCTCGTGTGCAGGATCATGCAGATATTGAGTGGAAGTTTGCTCGAACAAAACTCTGGATGAGTTACTTTGAAGAAGGAGGAACTCTGCCCACGCCTTTCAATGTCATACCAAGCCCAAAGTCTCTCTGGTATCTGATCAGATGGTTATGGAGACATCTTTGCAAGAAAAAAATTAGAAGAAAGCCTGAAAGTTTTGGAACAATAGGGGTAAGTCCTGTTATACTCTGCCTGCAGTCCTCCTCTTTGCTATACAGATGAGTCTTTCTCAGCCTTACAGAGCATACAAACTTTCAAATAATGTACATATGAGATAGACAATAATTCTACCAGAGCATGTTTATTTTTTGCATTAATGTAAATGTGTGTGACTAAAGAGAAAGCATCATTGTATTCCTGAGCAATGACAATATGAACCATGATTGTGCCTCATCTACGGATAATGCAAGAAAGATTAAAAGCAATACAAATATGAGACATCAAATGTGTATACTTGTCTACCAGTCCCAGAGGTCTGCTTGATGATCTCTAGATCAAGTGCTCTGGTTCAAGTATCATTGACATATCGTGAACCACAGACTCGTGTATAAAATATTTGTTGTGGGATATTATCTGACTCTCTGTCTCTCTCTTGCTCTTTACATGCAATTAAATGGGTTTACCATAAAAGCATTCTTACCAAAAGCTGCTCCCATTAAAGAAAATATTTTGACGTATAACAGCATTTACTTGGAATTGCTTACTTGAATTTACAGGCAGAATTATTTCAGAATCACATTGGTACCCTATTCTAATAGTGCTGATTAGCAGTGAAATTTCTAGAGAAAAAACAGGGGAAAAGACACACAAGGGGAGCGAGAATAGTCCTGCACCTGGATTCAGTAGGTACATGTGTAATATCTCAGCCACAGACTTTCTCTGGTAGCTGCAGTGGGTAAAGCAAATTTGAATTTGTCCCTCCTAGCTCTATTCAGTTGAGATACCTCAGTCAGCAGCACAGTTTTTCTATATTGTCAGAGGAAATATCTGGGCAGCAACCTAACCCATCAACAACTAAATCTTTCTAGTTATGTTTTTTGCATTTCCCATAGCGAGCAAGTCAGTACGTCAGTAACTAGACTGCATTTAGCCAACTCCAACATGAAGAAAACTATTGTAGGCAAAATGTGGATAATGGCACTTTCCCTATACCATAGGTATTTGGTGAATATAAATGTTTTCAAGTATGTTAGGAACTCAGATAATAAAGCATTAAGTGATAGTACGAGAGTGTCATGTCTGGGTAAGGGGAAGGAGAAAGGGCTATAGTCCTTATGCTGCTGACCCTGATAGAAAAACATCCATTCAATTCAAAGAAGCCAGGGGATGAGACAATTCTTTGCTGGACCATTACTCTATCAATCTTTTCTTTGTATTTCCTACCAGTTTGTCGAGAAGTGAGTAATAAAGATAGGGGTTTTTTACAAATTTTGCAGTCATATCCTGGCATTCAGTTTTATCACCAGATACACTCAGAGGAACGAGTTCAGAGGGGTGTACAGATACATGATAAAGAGGAAGAGTGACATATAAAACTAATTCACAATTCCTTAGCTGATTTTGTCCTCTTTGTGGAAAGCTTCTAATCAGGCTTATTGCAATATCCTGATCTTGTTGGAAATATGCTTTACTTGGCTGTCATACTTGTAACTAGGAAAGGAACAGCCAGAAAAGGAAGCTTATAAACATGAGGATGGCATTGAAACAAATCAGTAATAGACTGCAAGAAAGAAACATTGAAAAAACTAGTATTGGAAAAGCAGTGAAGAGAGAGAAACAGTGGTTCAGATAGAAATAAAAATAAAAGACAGGAACTGAGCATGAATGGTGAAGAACTTCAAGAATAAAACATCACTGTATAACCTGGCAAGGAAAAGAAGTAAATGCAGAGACCAACTGAAGGGAAAACTGAGATTTTGTTAGAAAGAGAAAATCAAGAGAGTGATGTATTTGTGTGGGGGGAGGGGAGAGTGGGCAATGCTTCTAGGCATTTGCTAAACATTTGGTAGGAATGATTAGCTAGTGTAAACTGATAGAGTGATATTAAAATCAATGGAGCGAGGCCAGTGTATAGCAGCTGAGGATGTAAGGTTGGTTAACACAATATCGCTGTTTGACTGGGACAGATCCGGATTACCCTTATACATCCCAGCAAAATCTTCAGAACAATATTTTCTGTCAGAATTTCCATCCAGGATAAGGTTTGTTTTGTTTCATTTTGTTTTGTATTGTTTTTTCCTTTGTTTCCTTCTCCAACTGCAGCTCTTGGAGTACACTCGTTCCTGGGTCTGTGGAATAATAACAAAAGAGACAACATGCTCTCAGCCCCATGCTGAATGGCAGGGTGAGGAAGGGGGTTCAGAAATATTACCCCCTGGTTCCTGCGGCTACTTCCTGCTGGGGTACATAAATACTAGCTTCTAGAAATTAGCAGCTTGGGTTTTGGAAAACTTGTGCAACAAAGGGTCAAAAGGCAGAGAGTCTATACACAGAGATGGTTAGGAATTTTTACAAATAGATTTTTTTTTTTTAATGAAAAAAATCGTTAAACCCAACTTTTTCATTAGTATATACCAGTTTCAAAAAAAGCTTTTGTTGGGAAAGACTTTTCAGCTTCAGGATGAAATTTCTGTTTGGAGAGAGAAGGAGCAGGTGCTAAGTAAAGCAAATAGCTTGGGCTATGGGGGACCCAGGTTCACTTCTGTTCTCTGGTGGATATCTAATTATTTACTCTAAGAAGAACAGCTGTGACAGGAGAGATTTCCATCTTAAAATCATTAAGACTCTAGTGGGGGAAAGGTGCTCTCTTGAGAGAACAGAAGGAGCTGAACCTAGGTTCTCTATGACTGGAATGTGAACCACCAATTACTGAACTGTTTGGTAGTGGAGCACATAGGTGAGGGAAAGGTATAGGAACTTTTTGGTACTTAGCTTCAAGTATAGCTGAAACCCCTCTGAAGCAGAGGGCTCACCAGCCAAGCCATCATGGCAACAAGACTTTCAGCTGCCTGGAAAAAGTGAGTGGCTGTGACTGATGAGGCAGATTCAGCCAGCCCATCTGAGCATATCATAAAACTACAAAGTTCCTCAGCTATAACAGAAGCCCAATTTGGGCTATCTGAATTTGGAACATTTTGCAATTTCTAGGCCCAGTTATGCACCCAAGCTCCAAAATGGGATAAGATGTGGGTATGCCTATGTGCTTGGATTTCCACATTAGGAAAATCTGTCTGTACTCATCAGAGTGTGGGAACCACTATTCACTCCAGTGGTCAGGTCTACACACAGTTTAGGTAGATGTAAACCAGATGCTGCTAGCTGGATTTTCCCCAAGAGGTTAAGTCATCAGAGAATGAATGGGCGCACCATGGTGATCTCACAGTTTGTCCTGGGGGAATGTGCTGCTTTCTGGTTTTGAAAAAGTTATTCCCATCACCTACAGTTCATCCTTGGGTTCTCGGAACTTCTTCAGTTGTTCCAACCAACTGCATCACAAATTAAATTTAGAACCTCTATGACTTTACAACTGAAGGGAAATGAAGAGGAGTTTTCTCTGCCTTTTGTCTGGGGATCTCAGCTGACAGCTCTCTGACTCCAGCTCACTGGAATCTCCCCTGTAATAACTCTGACCTCAGAGCTACAAGATAAGCTTTGTCAGGACTGCCTTGTTTTCATTGGGTTCTGCATTATGAACTCTTATTCCTTCCCGGTGAGCAGTACTGGGGAAAAAACATTATAGACTCATTTTTCAGGCTCATTTTCATATATTGACTATATGGATGTATGGATGCCATGTTGCCTGTAAGGCAGAACTCACATTTCAAAGCATTTTGTTGCAAAACCTCTAAATGCTAACTCTCCCATTAGGAAGCGCTAATCAGCAGTGACGTACTATGGTATTTTCCACTAGAAAAAGCAATAGTGTGCATCCAAAGGCTGAGTCAGTGCTAGGGGATACAAAACAGAATGCAGCTGGCTTGTTAAAGCCAGCATTTTTCAAGGATCAGACATGATAGCTGCATAAGAAACCTTAGTACCAAAAAGCCAGGAATCATGAGCTAGGAATGAATCGAGGTTGTACTAAATGTGTCATCAACAATCCACTGTAAAAATATATATATGTGCACAATTGAAAGTTCTTTATATGCAGGCAGAAATCATAAAGAAAGGGTTCAATGTCATGATAGTTTACAGCAGAGATGCTAGTGGAAGGATTTATCTGGCTGATATGAAGAAGAGAAATGTCAGTAGAAATAAGTATGGCATAGTTTCTTGGGAGAACCATCTACAGTGCTGCTTGTAACAAAGCTATCATGGGAATGAACAGGGCCTGCAGGGAAGTGAGATGCCTCTGAAGAGAGCTGATTAACTGGCTTCTCCTTGGATGTCAGTCCTGTGGTTCTGCCATCCTTTGTTGTACTGGGACAGCTGAAACAGTGGATGGTGGAGATGAGGGGAGCTATTTCAAGGGACAGAATTTTTCTCCGAAGCAACACAGTGACCAGCCATGCTGATGGCAGCTTCTCTAGCCACAGCTACAGCTGAAGGAAGGCCAGGATGCTTACATCTGATTTACTAGTACTTCAGCTCTGCTATTAATCAGACAGAGATCTACCCTTCAGATTTCAGCACATTTTTATTTTCTGTCATTTTGACATATCCCAGATATGCAAGCATTCTCTTTAGCTATTATAACAAAGTGTCTCCTACACCCAAACCTCTGAAATAACAGTGTGTGATGCTCTTTACATATATATATATATAGGAGTTCTGTTAGCTTTGTCAGCTGACCTTAGCAAAAGCCAGATTAGTAATGTAACTCTATTGATTAGGCTGAAATTTTCCTGACTGCGGAAGGCCTTGGGGTATCCCAAGGACACTCCTGTTGGCCACCTGAAATCCATTGCTCTTTCAAAATAGATTAAAGAAAAGAAACCGGAATAAACTGTACTATTTTCCTCAAATTACATTCCATTTTATGTCTGGTAAGTTGCCAAAAAGTGGTTTACCTATAGTTTTAAGTATTTCAGAGGAGAAAATGGAGAAGATTGTTAGGGCTATTTTCAGGTGGTTTTGTTTGTTTTTATCTGAAGTGTTTATATAAAGTTACCTCTTTTCTAGCTATCTAGATTTTTTATGCCATTTTTCCAAGCAATGTACATGTTAGTTATTATAATTTGCCAGAGAAAGTCTCCTTTTACCTTCTCCTAGTCTTTGTTCTCCAAGTGGAAAATTATGCAACTCCTAAATTAATATAAGTATTTTGTATTTCCTCTCTAATATGTGTTATTGAAAGTTGAACAAATAAATAACACCTTCCATCTAGAATGGAAATCAGTAATCTGAAGTGTTTGTATAACCAAGGACCATCTCATGCCGAAACCTCTTTGTCAACACAGATAAGTTCTTTACCCTTTTTATGGGAAGCTTCTATTCAAGATGAGGAATATATCTCATATACTTCAGACAATCTTTATGTTTTCTGGAGCTTTATCACTGAGCAAATTTGAATTCCCACTTTATAAAAGACATCATTTTGATAAAACAATTCACAAAAGTAATTTAACATTATCAAATTTTTGACTGCTAAAGAGATTTCTCTTCCAAACAATGCAAATTACTAGGACTGGCATAAGCAGGAAGACCAAAAATTTATCACTACTAGTAAAACTACTGCTAAAGCTTCCTTGAGGATATTAGTGCGCCCCCCCTATAGAAAGGGATAAAAGTATCCCCTTCAATTTCATGATCTCATACAATACGATCATCAGAAGAGTGTTTCTTCCCCTGTTGCTATTTTTTGTCAGATTTAACTTTTATCCCTTTGCTAGCCAGTTACTTGAAACAAACTTTCAACAACAACAAGTTAGACTATGACCAGGTAGAGAAAAGCAGGCTGACTAATAAATAATAAATAAGAATAATATGAATATTAATGCCATTGTATTTGTAGTGAATAGCTTGATTTTCAGATATATTTAAGCAAAGATTTATTCTGCTTTCAGTAGGAATCAAAAGGCAATTATGAACTGGAAACTCAATCTGAACAGTTAAAACAGGAGACAGAGAACTGAAAACTTCACTGAAAGAATTATCAAGCAGTGGAACAGGCTGCCCAGGGAAGTGGTGGAGTCACCATCCCTGGAGGTGTTTAAAAGACATGTAGATGCTGTGCTTAGGGACATGGTTTAGTGGTGGACTTGGCAGTGTTAGGTTAAGGGCTGGACTTGATGATCTTAAAGGTCTTTTCCAACCAAAATGATTCTATGGCTTGATGGTGGCAGTAATAACTTCGATAGGTTATGTGTATGCATAATTCCCTGTGCAGTATGCATGTGTTTGTGTATGAAAACACACCATTAAATGCATTTACTTTAGCTTCTCAGTAGTATGGATTGAAAACAATTGTGAAGTGCAGTAGAACTGTTCTGGACACATTACTACACAAAAAAATTTGTTTAGATAGTCATCCTAAATTGCACTTTTTGACATAGCATTGAGTGGAAAAGCCACAGCCTCTGTTTCTGGAAGTTTCAGAATTGCTTGCTAAAAAAAGGATAAACTTGATTTAGCTATTTCTTGTTATGGGTACAGAATTAAACCTACGTATTTCTTTCACATTTCACTGTAAAATAAAGCAGAGAAGACAGCAACTGAAGAAAGTAGTCTGCAAGACAAGGGGCAGAATTTGTTTTAATTATAGGAGTTATTAGCTTTACCTGAACTGAAGTGCTTTTCAGCTACACCTTACAGTGGTTTTGCTTGTCACTCAGATTTGTTGCTGAGAGATCTCTTAGACGCCGATTCCCTTAGTGCTCTCTCAGCAGGAATGAAACATCTCCATCGTGTGGTCAGCTGAGAAAAAGCAGAAAATTGAACCTGGATAAAGACAAATGGTAGGAGAGTATTGGCCTTCCCAGGACTGCCTTAACCCCCGCTCCCTGGCGGTGGGCAGGGTCGCCCCCCTCTCACCCTTAAACACAACGAATTCCCGTCTTCGGATGACGCATCGATGCACAAACACGATCTGGAAAAATACTGAAGAAAGGATGTTTATGTATAAAGCCCTACCACACAGTGTCAGTTTAGAGCAATTACAAAATAATTATTTTACTCCATTAGTTTTTGCCAAGCCCAGCCACAGAGCTACTGCATCCTTCAAATTAATTTCAAACAAGAAATGCAAACTCATTCCAAGTGCAGGGAAATTGTTAAGCATAAATTGCCAATCAGTTTCAAGTAAAAGAAGATGACAAAATACGTTATTGTGCCTGTCTCATTATGAAACTGAGGTCAATTTTAACAAGTCCCTTGGATGTCCTTTTATCCTATTTTAAGATTCTCTAAGTGTTCTGTTTTGTGGAAATAGAATCAGTGGACAGACACCTTCTTTACTCACCAGCAGCAGATGTAAGAACCCAAGATAAAATTGTAAGTCTTTCCTCAGTCTGGGATAATTAAGATAGAGAATAGGGAAATGTGACTCAGTATGCTACTGAGGACAATAGTAATTCAAGGACTAAGTAATTCAGGGCTTTTCCTCCCCCCTCTTTTTCTGGACAGCCCTTAGTTATGGTAGTATAATCTAATCCAACACTTTCTTGAAGCCTGTGCCATGCATTCATCCTGTCATACTTCTTTTTGCTGTTCCTATTCAGAGTTACTATCCCTCTTCCCCTCCCTCTTTATCAACACCAAACTCTGCATTGCAGGCTAAGTTTCTGTCTTCATACCCCTCTCTGTGATCAAGTGTTTCTAGCAGGGAACTAAGAATGAAATTTTCTCTTTAATACAGTTTTATAGTGCAGGTTTTGATTAGCTCTAACTTAAATGAGACATCAGGACCCATAGCAAGTGTCTTGCTAACATCATGTTTATGTCAAGCACTTCCCAATTCAGTAAATTATGCTTCAGTCTGTGCAAGTGACATGATCACACTGTTCCCCTTCTGTCTCAGATCCGTAACTTAAGGGTTCTGTGAGCAGAGACCTGGCTGCCCCACCACATCCATGACAATGCTGGAATAGCAGCACATTGATGAAAACGTAAAAAATCTACTTTACCTTCCCAATGAAAACATTGCCTCTTCTGTAAAGCTAATGACAGGCTTTGCTCCAACAATGCCATTTTTCAACAGACTTTGAATCATCTCTCTCATCTTTCTCGATACCACATACTGCACAGACCTGTTGTTTTCCTATGCTGTAAGTATTTTACTACCAGACAGGGATTCATGGCTTTTTGTTATTTTCTTTTTTTTCAGAGGCGTGCAGCTGACAATCTAAGAAGACATCATCAATACCAGGTACAGGCTCATGTTTGGTTTGGGGGCAATTATTTTCTTTACCTTGAAAAGGTCTTCTTGAAGAAGGGGAAAACAAAACAAAACAGCAACAACAACAAAAGAACCGAACAACACACAATATGCATACTTATTTCATCCTCAGCAAACAAGCAATTGTTTTTTGGTGTTTCAACAACAGCATTTGAGAAGTAGAAAATATTTCCTGGAGCAATAACATACTAACCAGTATTTTGCTCACTGTAACATGAATAGCCTTTGAAAAAGCAAACACATAGCCCCACCTCCCTGCTGGGATTTGTCAGGATCACATGTGCAGCTCTCTGACATGCTCCATCAGAACCTGCACTCCATCTCTCTGGCTCTGGTCCCCCATAGGCAACTTCCTGTCCCTTAATAAACTCTCTGCCTAGATCCTCTGTAAGCTGCTCTTCTCCATTCTTCCTGCTTCAGCCTCTGATTTTTTGAGGTTATTGCAGCACAAGGAATAATTTCAAGATTTATTTTCAATTTTTGTTGTGCTAAAAGGGCTGCAAGTTAAACAAGATGTGGGCTGTGCACTTCTAAGTTTGGTAATTAATGGATTCCATGTGGGTGCTGATTAGGTAATCTAGGACTTTTCCAACCTGAAAAAGAGGGAAATACAACTGGGATCTATAAAATCATGGAGAGGATGAACACGGAGCAGTTGTTTACCATGTATCCTCAAACTGAATACCAGATACCTACTATACTGCATTAGTAAGGCTGTAGGCAGCACTTTGAGGGAAGTGATTATTCTCCTTTGGCCCACACTTGTAAGGCTGTGCCTGGAGCAGTGTGTCCTGTTTTGGACCCCCCACTACAAGAGAGATGTTAACAAACTGGAAGGAATCCAGGAAAGGGCCACCAAGATGTTTAGAGAGCTGACATAAAAGGAGAAGCTCAGATTTCAGCCTAGAGTAGGTTAAGGGGGATCTAATTGCTGTCTTCACTAACATAGTGGGTGGCTAGAGAGAAGACGAAGCCAGATTTTCTTGGAGGTGCACAGAAAAAGAACAGGAGTCAATGGACACAAGATGCTGGAAGGGCAATTCCATAAGGAAAATCATCATCACAGTCAGGGTAGTAAAGAATTGGAAAAAGTTGCTCAGAGAGGCTGCAGCATATTCACCCTTGGAGATATTCAGCACTTTACTGGACATGGCCCTGAGCTGGATCAGAGAGCCTCCAGGCAGACGTCTCTTCCAACCTAAGTAATTTTAGGATTCTTAGAAGTAGAAGACAACAATGGAAACCATCAGAGAGCAGGTTAAAAATAAGCAAATCCCCAAATGGAATCTTATTCCAGCTATACTATGGAATTCACTGGCAGAGGATTTGTGAATGCTGAAAGTTTACATGCATTCAAAACACATACCTGTCACAGCCCATTGAAACAAGAGCTATCATTTCTGATTCAGAAAGTCACTGAATTTCACATCGCAGGAGGCTTGGGAGTGTATAGCTGCAAAATAACATTATACAGCTGCTCTAGACTTACACTGCTTGTGAAGCATCAGCAATTTCTCACTGTCAGACTGCACATTACTGGCATGAGATGTACCTTTGGTGAAAACTAATACAGCCATTCTCAGGATAGTTAATATCAGCACTTCCACTGAAAAGCAGAACAAATTTTGAACCAGATCTAAGGTTTATAATTTTTTGTCATGTTTCTAAAGCACAAAGAAATCAAAGCATTCCCAGTAAGTGCAGATATTTTATATTTTTAGGAAGTCATGAGAAATCTGGTTAAGAGATATGTTGCAGCAATGATAAGAGATGCCAAAACTGAGGAAGGACTGACAGAAGAAAATTTTAAGGTATGTGGTAATTCAAATGTTTATAGGTGTTATAGTAAGATATTATAAGACTGCGAAACATATTCTTCAAACTACCCAGTTATTCAGGTGGCATATATCTTGCTTTGTAGCGCAGTGTCTGCATCCTGATGGACCACACACAGATAGCATTGTATTATACATGGACTCCAGCAAGTCTCCTTCTTTGTTTAGCTGAAACAATAATCAGTTTTATCAGCTAATTTGAATTATGCCCATGTAAGGGAACACCTAAGAGGGGCTAAGTGTGTGTAACAACACAAAAAGCAAGACACAAATAGTTTCAGCACCTTAGGAAAGAGAGATTTTCTCCTACAGAGAGCTGTTGTGCATTTATTTGTAAACAGGACACCTTTTATATGACTTAAAAGATGGCAAACTTAAATAAGCATTGAAATATTAAAATCCTTTGACACAGACAAGGTGAACAGGTCCACATAAATCACAACACTTAACGTCCATCACTGTGTATTTCTTGCATTAAAACGTTTTTGTTACTATTGGCACCTTAATTCCAGATGTTCAAAATTATATTAATCTGCCTCAGCTTAGCCATGCAGAAGATACAGCCAGAGCCTGAGCTTCATTACCCCTTTAGAGAAAATGAATAGGGACCTCCTGAAGGCAAGGTGCCTTCTCCTGAGGCAGCCCTTTAAGAGACAGAGGTTGCACTGGCAGAAAGCAGCCTGGAGTGATTAGTTTTGGCTTAGCTGCCAGCTGGCAAAGATATCATGGAAATGCACCAAGTCCTGCCTGTGCATGCATGCATGTGTCCCCATGTGTGTGTGCATAGGGGATGGTGTTAAGAGCTGATCAAAATGCTGTCGTCGTGATGGGATAACACTGTCTAGCAGATTGGCTGTAAGTCTTCAAGTTGTCCATGTTCCTTCCTCCACCACTGTCGGTGATTTCTATGAGTAGTCTGGGTTAAGGCACGTTTCCTTTGAAGTTTCCTCTTGATAAAATTGTCAATCACTTTTCTGTCTCACCTGAAAGGTGCAATAGATTGAGTCTGAAAACCACCTTGAAGATGCCAGATATTATCCAGATGGTGAAGTTTATTACTGATCCCTAGAAAACCCTATCATAAGCTTTTTTTTTCCTTTTTTTTTTTTTTTTGATTCCAAGAGAAAAAGTCAAATTAGCTTTCATTCTCTGATATTTAATCTTTCTTCCTAATTTTTAGGAGTTAAAACAAGATATTTCCAGCTTTCGTTTTGAAGTCCTGGGTTTATTAAAAGGAAGCAAGCTGTCTAATTTGCAGACTGCAAAGAATAACAAAGACACTGCCTCTCTGTCAGAAAATGAAGAAAATGGTGAGAGTGAAGGAAACAAGAAAGGAAAAAAGAACACCTTCAGCCTTTTTGACATAACAACAATGATTCATCCAAGATCTGCCACTATTGCCTCTGAAGCACATAATGTAAGCAATGGCTCAGCAATGATGGTGTCAGAGTCCACGAAGGAGAAACAAAAGCGTGTGAATTTTGTAACAGACATAAAAAATTTTGGGTTATTTCACAGACGATCAAAAACAAACTCTGTGGAGCAGAGTACAAATAAAATATACACCGTTTCTGAAGAAGTTTCCCGTCAACAGGCAGAAGAACAATGTGAGAAAAGTGCTGAACTGGAAGAGGGAGAACTGAGCATGGACTGTGAATTGAACATCCAAAGTCCTGATGAAAAATGCATTTTAGCTGAATCACAAAATAACAGCAACTCTTTGGATTCACAGGAAGAGGGGAGTATTTGTGCTTCAGAAACAGAGAAAATGGAGTTACAGAACTCAGAACCAGCCACACCACAGGATCAGCTGGACAAGGAGTTGGACATTTGCATTGACTGTGATGGGAACCAGGAAACAATTGATCAGGGTGATTACGTGATAACAAGGTTGTGATGCTTACAGGAGGAAGCATTTACAAATATATATATTTTGCATAGTGCTTTTGGGGTGGGAGGAGTGTTTTAAGAATTATATTAGCAAATGCAGAATTACACTTTATAGTACTCGACTGTGGCACATGATCTTGTAACATAGTCAAGAGAAAGATAATACGGGGACCTTCTGTTTTGTAGCCTGCTTTAGCTTTCACGATTTGTTTTACATTTTTTAATAAATGGAAGCATCTTGTATTCTTGTACTGTTGCAATAACCCACAGAAACTTTTTAGCTATCTTTTTCAATTACAACAAATGCAATTTCTCTCATATGATAGTTGACTCCTATGATAAATATTTTTCTATGCAAATAAAAAGTAGCTTAAGAGACTTGGAAGCCTTTATTTAACTTTGTAGATTCTTAAAACATTCTGGGCACCATAATACTCATAAGCAGCTCCTGTCAGCATAATTCATGTCGAGCTATTAGAATCATTTATTTAAATTGATAGAAACTTGAGTTGTTTCAAAAGCTATACAGAATCAAAAGATAAAGTATATTCTTTTATTTATTGAAGGAATATGAATACCTGTAAATTAAGAAAGATCAGACTATTAGATTATTTAATTACAGCTTCTTCCTCCCAGCAAGAGGCTTATCACCATCCTGATACCATTGTTAGAAATGCATTTGTAGGATTTGAAGACTGTAAAAAATGGGTTTTTTATAGTAAAAGAAATATCTGTGGCTTGCTAAAAACTGATGACAGATTACTTCCTAGAAATCCATAATCACAACAGCTACTGCTTCTTCAACCATTTATTTTTCTAAACGTGGACAACCTATGCACTTTAATATTCAACTGCTTATTAGCTTTTGCCTTCATGAGACACTCGTATTTGCTGAGAGAAAGATACTTCAGGAATAAGCAAACATACAATGATCCCCTGAGTACTTGGAAATATATGGCAATTTGTTGAGAAGTTTTTGAAGGCAAGCCTTATAGTTTCTTTGATAATTTCAGAGTTTGGGGGAACCTGACTGGAGGTTTTATAAAAATACTTAGACATTTAAATGTATAAAGAAAACCTAATAGTATTTTTCATTACTGATGAGTGACTTATTGTCTTAGTCAAAAGCAGTATTTTTAAAATTAAACAGTCTGTTTCTTTTTGATTGGTGGCTGGTGTCCTACATTATTAAAAAATTAATTTTATAATTGACTTAAGAATGACCACCCTCAAACTCTCAGCACCATCCTTCTCCCTTGGAAACACATGAATATACCACACCAGTGTGGTCATTTCATTCTTAACTTCCCTAGCCCTGTCATGGTAGATTTTGTAGTTCATATTAGCCTATGTTAAGGATCCTGCAGATGCATCGAGTACACTTACATTCCAGATGGAATCCATCACATGTAACTCCTGACCTAAAGCCATACCATTCTGGATCTAAACTACCCTGGTACTGAACTGAGTTTTGAAAATCCAGATGAACCCCTCTCATCTCTATAATTTTAGGTGAGTTTTCCAGTTCTACTTTATGCATCTGCTACTCTCGCTGATCTCACATATTGAAAGCTTCCTTCCCAAACATCTCTTTGTGCCATGGCATCTAGGAGTGAATTCGTTGAATCAAAATGGAAAATATCAGCAGTAATTGGAAAATAGTTTGTATAGCTTTGCAACAATGTGTTCAAACCTCATTTGGTTGCGAAGATATGGTTGATTTCTACCTTGGCCTCTTGACTTCTCTGTGGAACCCCCTCCTTCATGTCTCTCTCCTTGTCCACCTTTAGATTGTGAGCTCCTTGGGGCAGGACCTGTAGCTTTTCTGTCTGGAAAGCACCTGAAATATTACAAGCATAACAAGAAATAAATAATAATAATAATGGTGGAATACCTTCATATCATTTTTACTAAATCAACTCTTTTAGAGAGTTCTCTTTTCTATTGTAACATTTGTGCTAAGAATGACATAAAGCAAATGTATCACATGTTGTCACAAAGTTCTCTATATCCCAGGTAACACTCCTTTCCCACCACTGACTTCACTGTCTCATTCATCATCATGATTGGTAACACCTTGAAGTACTAAGCTTACTACCCTCTCACTAGCCAAATTCAAAACAAGCAATCCTTGCTCCAAAGAGCTTCCAATGTATTCCAGATGTGCTTTCATTCCAGACATGGAATGTGGATGAAGTTTACTACAGGGCAAGAACACAGGACAGTTAACCTGAAACATCAGCCACACCATCACATCATGACCCCACTGTGCTGGGAGTCGGTCTAAGTTTTGGAGTAGATACAAGACAGGAGAGCAAAGACAGCACAAGTGAGCAGATACTTAAGCATAGGGCCATGACATGGTATTGCATAGCAAGAAGTGGTCAGTATTTCCTGTCTTTTTTCTTTCTTTTACAACCAAATATTGAAATGAAGGTTTATTAAATAAAGCATACTTCAACATTTTCCCTATTTTTATGTGATTCTTAGGCATCAAAGCCTGACACCAATAAGGACCCAAAAGCAGTATCATATAAATTTAATGGCAAACAAGCACCTCATTTGGTGAAAACAGATGAGCCCAAAATATGTCCAAATTTAAATGCTGATGGGCTTTTATTGCTTTGCAGACAGCCAAAAAACCCTTTCATTGGATGATGCCAAGTGGGCATCTGTGTCAAGAAAGATTTAGAGGTACACAGAGCAAGGTTTGTAACGCCATGGCAGAGGCATTATTAAGCTTTGCAAAGCTGAGCATACTTTCCCTTCTTCAGAAATAAGAGGTTTCAAACCTACCCATCACTGCCTGCAGCCTCTGCTAGCAAAAATATAGGAGGAACACCAAAAGGTAGCATGTAAACCCCTAAAAAAGACAGTCCTTTGAAGAAGAGCTTAAAATCATGGAATGTTTCTACAAGTTAGAAAATTGTCTAATTGCAAAGGGATTTAATCCCATTATTAGGTTGTTCAGGATGTTCAGAAAACAGTTTTAAATTATTTTTTATTTTATTTTATTTTATTTGGACAAAACTTGACTGCCCTTTGCATTTTCATCAGCTCCTGGAGAAACAGAGAGCGCACAAACAGCACAGAGAGACTCTTCTACCCTGGCATAACTGGGAAGGAGCTAGCTCGAATTCTTGCTACCCAGTCCTCCCAAGCACAGCAGGTCTGAGCCAAAACTGGTGGAAATGGGTATCTTTATCAAGGTTGGTTTGATTTCCGTGCTCCCAGAGGTCAGTGGTGCGAGGACTGTATGCCGTACCCTCAAAACAAGTTGCAAAAGCTGCTTCAGACTCTGCATGCCTCGCTGGCCTTCAAGGGTGCTGCAGAGGTGAGAGTCGTGCATCAGAGGGTTTGGACTGGGACCCTGTCAGCTGGCTGCAGGTCACTATGCCACCTGCATGTGGTACAACACCACCAGAGAGCACCCAGGTAGATGCCTCTCAGGGAGGAATCATGGCTCTGCAGCTGGTTTTACTTGGGGTTTTTTGGTCCATAGATTGAGACAACTACATTTTGATTGGTGTGAGCCATTTTGACTGGTGTGGGCAAACACCTCACACATTTGGATGAGGCACTTGTCACACAGCACTGCCTTTTTTTTTTTCTTTTCCATAGGTCAGGATTTAATGAGAAATTCTACAACTTTCCTAACCTGAGCTTTTCTGTGAATAAGCAGCGTCTAGTTCCAGGAGAATGTGTACCTTCATCATAGCTATAACTGTTGAGAACTGTAAAAGGTGAAGAAATTCTGGTATTTAGGCACCCAAAAGTTCTTCAACAGAATGTTTGAAACAAGAATGTCATCCTTAACTACACCCTTGGACTGATCTCTCAGGAGGAAAATTTTTGCACATCTTCCTCACAGGAATAAAGCATAGACAAAGGACACAAAGAAATTATTATATGTCCGTCTGAAATTCTACTATATATTGACTGCAGGCTATAACATTCCATTTCCTCTCTAAACCTCAGACAAACGTTTAATCAGGTTCTAGGAAGTAGCATGAAAGAGAAAAGAAGCCAATCATGCTTAAAGATTGTGATGAAGCAATGAACTTTTGAATAGAGTTCAAAACATTTGGTATAAAGTTTTCTTCTGGGAATACAGAGGTACGAGTTGGCCAACAACATAATCCATCTTAATTTTAAAGTTTCTTAAGAGATATCAACAGCTTCAGTGAGCAGGACAACCTCACAAAAACAATAGTGCTCATAATGCTAATAGTTGTGGTAAAGATTGCAGTAGTAGCAGTACTAATAGTACTAGTAATACTAATAGCACTAGTAGTTACAGTAGTAAACATGAGTGTAATAGTAGCAATCCTATGCATTTACCCCTGGGAAGTGGAAATCCTCACTTCTAATCCCTATTCTGAAGTTGGCCTGTTTCCATGTTGAGCAACCATTCGATAACACCAGTAAACTGTCCCTGGGGACAGCTGTCCTCCAACATAAGTACTCTAATCTCTAGACTAAAAATCTTATTTCTCTGTGTTTCAACTCTTTGACTAGCTGAAGCTTTAATTATGGACCCTTCATTTACTGCAGCAGGAGAAGATTAGAGAACCTTTGAGTGAGCTTATGATTAAGTAATTGGACCTACTCCAAAATAAAATGCTGTGGTTGATTTTGAACACTCTGGATATGAAAAGGAATTGAACCCATGGAACTACATCAAAATAAGTTCACTAACCACTTATTTACTACATGACAAGTTACCTTATTTGTGTAAGTGTAAAAGAATGGAGCAGAGATGGCTCCTCCTTAACATTAAAAAAAAAATTTGCAGCCTTCAGCCTTCATGAATATGAGAGACCTCAGTTTTACAATACACTTTGGTTTTTTTCGCAGGTTCCTCTATCACATAATTTCCTTCCTAAATGCATCAAATCATCTGCTGTCATTAAAGATAGTTATGAAATATTTATATGCATGAATAATTTCAACTGTTTGTATGCATACACTTTGGACTTGTCTAATTTTTGTTCTTCTGACTGTACTCTTCCACCTTCAACCCTGGGCTTCTTCAGGTGTATTCTAAACCAATTATGCTATTTTCATCTTAACTAAAACTTCCTGCTCTCTTTAGTTGACTGTCATAGTTACAGTCAAGTGCTGAGCAGCATTAGGTGTTTCAGAGTTCAGTACTGCTGCAACCTTTTCAGTCTGGCATTCAGCTCTTCGAAATCCAATGTCCTTCTACTACGGAATGAATCATAGAATCACAGAATCATTTTGGTTGGAAAAGGCCCTCAGGATCATCAAGTCCAAACACAGCCTAACTGTAACACTAAACCATGTCCCTAAGAAACTCATCTATATGTCTTTTAAACATATCCAAAGATGGTGACTCAACCACTTCCCTGGGCAGTACCTTCAGAGGCCAATGCATTTTTCCATTTCAAACACTGTCCTTAGCATCAGATTAATTGTCTTTGACAGAGACCCTTGCCTCCTTCATACATTGTAGGGGGAGTTTACATAGCTGTGACTAGAAAACCTAGCTTTCCAATACCTAATATATTAAATGAATACCAGTTCCACATGGTGCTTTTTCAGTATCTTTTCTCTCACCTCTCTTCTTTGATAATGCAATTGATGATGAGCTTTTTGATAATCAAGTCTCTTTAAGGCAATAAACTCACTACTGCAGTTTAAGAGTATCGAAGATGTGCTTGCAATTGGGACAGAGGGAGTGTTCAAGGTGTAAAATTGGAGCTTCTAGAAAGATTGAGCCTCTAAGGAGGCTAATGCTTTCTAATTATGAATTACTAATTACCATTATTAATGCTTTCTAGTCTGGAAATTAGTAATAGAACTTCACACATGCAGAACTTATTGGAAACTCTTCCACTGCATGAAATCAAGAGCTAATTCATAAAAGCTTGCATACTTTTTATTCAATGAAACGGATAAAGCAAGGATAGCCCCATCTAAATTTGTTTCATATGCTCAATTTAAAAAAAAAAAACAAAAAAAAACCACCAAAGCATTCACAATCAGATTATCCCATGAATGTTTAAACAAGCAAGAAAAGTCCATAGTTAGTAAGGAAAATAAAATAACCTTCTATAAATGGCCACAAGTTGCACCACAGGAGGTTTGGATTGGATATTAGGAAAAATTTCTTCATCAAAAGGGTTGCGAGGCATTGGAACAGGCTGCCCGGGGAAGTGGTTGAGTCACCATCTCTGAAGGTGGTTAAAAGATGTGTAGATGAGGTTCTTAGGGACATGGTTTAGTGCCAGAGTTGGGCTAACAGTTGGACTCGATCATGAGAGTGTCTCCCAACCAAAATGACTCTATGATTCTGTGAAATCCGTGTTTCAATTTAGCAGGTTAGTGAAAAGATCTTTTCTCCTGTAATAGAAAATCTTTACAGATCGAAGTAGAATACTCAAAACTCCAGACATCAGCCCACAAAGACAGCCCAAACAAAAATACACAGATTTTCCAGGCTTTGGAGATTTAAGGGTTTTCTTAGGATAATTAATACCCTAAAAATATCCAAAAGCATTGAGCTAACCTTTCATAAATTTCATGAACAACATAGACTGCTCCTTAAATGTGGCCATGTGAGAACATTAACTGCAAAACAACTCATTCTGGTTAATGAGTAATGTTTTTAGTATAAAAAAATCCAATTTACGAGATGGGAGATGTATACATCACTATTTTCTGAAAGTGCCAAGTATGTCTTAGAATAAATATAGTAAGTACTCATACACATTTAGAGAAACTCATTAAGTCTTACACAAATTCTCATTTCTGCAATAATTTTCATTCCTTTTTCTTCCTCCCATCTTCCCTATCTGATGTTTTGTTTGTACAGAGAATGTGTTGCTTCCCCAACTAAGATTGATATCTTGCACTTTTCTGCTACATAGTTCCAAAAGTAGACAGTAAGACCCAATAGTGCAATATTTTATGTTGCATCATCTGGAGTATAACCTGGGTCCTTGTATCCACAGGATTACAGGATAGTTTACAGGGAATACTAAAAATAGTTTTGTTTGGAGAAATTACATGTGGTACTGAGAGAGATTATTCAGCCATATCACAAACGTGAATGCCCATAACCAGATACCAAAGCATGGAAATAACTTTTCTTCATGACTAATATAACTGAATCCAGTTCTACTCCAAAAAAAAAGAAGTTTGCAGGAAAAAAAAGAAATTGAAAGAGATACTTTTTTGAAAATTATATTTAGTGCAGTCTTTATTAATATCCTTATTTCCCACCACTTAAGTAAAATTAAGGTTTTAATTTTCAGTATCCATTTTATTAAATTATGCAGTCAATTCCTTGGTTTGTATCTAATAATTAATAAGAATTAATAAGAATTAATTAATGAGAATTTTAATAAGAATTAATTAATTAAGAATTTCATTAACTGAGAGATTGTAAATCAGGAGACCAGTAAGAGAGACCTCATCCGAGAACTGGTTCTACTGATTTTATTTTCACCGGATCGTAACTTCCCCAGATACAGAACTCCCTGACCATTTCCCAGATGAATTTACAGTCCTTGAATTATGTGGCTCTGATCTGAAATCAGATCCACATGGAGGAAGCATCAGAATTTCAGCCTTGGAGAGCTATGCTATGCTTGTTTTAAGAGTCTGAACTGATGATTTGCTTTCAGAAGAGAGGCCAGTTGGGTAGGATTTATAATCATTTAACAGTCATGTCTAAAGAATAATAACAATAATACAAAAAATAAAATTCACAATATATGTTAGAAAAACAGAGAGAATAATCCATGTTTCAGTATTTAAGCAACAGACTTCTGTCTAAAACAGGCCAACCCAAAACATCAGTCCAAATATCCAGACTTTCAGAGAGACCCACTCAAACTGAAATCTGGCACAAATTTCCCCAGATAAATTAATACTGAAAAAGTTTTTTCATTAAGGACCATGTATGGTGGGGAAAGAGCACTTTATTTTGGGACCTACTTCTTTGTTTGTTTGTTTGTTTTCTATTTCTGCTGAACAAGAAAAACCTCTGAAACCTGAAATATTCCCACACACTCACACCCTGGAGTTGATGAAGAGAGAACCAGATGTATGACACTGAGCCAAGATTTATCCAGTGTGGTCAGGATAAGTAAGTGATGAAAGACCAAGTGAAAACAATTGTAAACCTGAAACTGGCTGCTAGTATTGCAAAATACAAAAGTTTTTATAAGAAACTAGGAAAAACACAATTTTTCTGGGAAAACAATTTTCCAGATAAAGACGTTATTAAAATGTCATTTGAAGTATTCACATTAGTCAGCTTCTGAAATCTCACCTGGGATTTCTTTACCGATCTTCTGTGGCACTGTCATCAGTGTCAAAGAAAGCACAATAACATTGACTTATGTTATCTCCCAATTGTGTCAAAGTGATTCTTCAAACTAGGGACAGCACTTCAGGCTTTATTTTGGCTTATTTTCCTCCTGGTCTATGTCTTTCTCAGTTTGAAAAACAGAGAAGGAATACAATTGGAAAAAAAGACTTTATTTAGTTCATATCCCTATATTTCAAATCAGAGTAACTATCCCATTTAACAGAGGTAATAATTCATCCCAGAGATAGGTACATTGCAGAGCAAGGTAGAATAACTCCTCTCTCTACATCTGGTGAAGATAATAGGTGTGCTGGAAACTTTAGAAGTAAGTTACAACAATATTACTATGTATTGTTGCTGCATCTACAGACTAATGCCTGTCGTAAATATTTATACCTGCAGCTGCTGCAGTTTGATGCAAGGTATGAATAGGAGGGCTATATCAGTTCCCATGACAATCTGAGTGGGAACAGTCATAGTGAACAGAATTATGAGAAAAACACAGCATGCTAAGTCATGTCCTCAGCACCTGCTTTGTTAATCACACAAAATCATTCGGTGTGTGGTTCTTTGAGATCAATTCAATCAGTAAATTACATAGATGAACAATATACATACCTCTATGTTCACTTTGGTTCTTTCTTTTCCAGGCTTCTCTCTGGTATTCCAAATGCTCCTCCTTTCTCTTTCTATCTGTATTTATTGTTGACTCTCCACCCTTCTAAATTCAGTCCTTCAGTACCTCTTCGTCTTCCAATGTTATTTTTCCTGTTCTCACATCTCCTAGTCTTTTTTTTCATACTTTCTTTCCATCCTCTGCCCTTGATGTTCACTCAGTAAAGTCATTCAATAACACTGAAACTCTGAACTAGTATATTCACACTTCGTATATAACAAAAAAATGTAACCAGTCTTTCAACCTCATTAATCTATTCTTCCTCTCACATGTTGTGTGACCCAAAACAATGTTTTTCATTCTTTGTCAGTATTAAGCATGAGGCAGAACACCAAAGAACATTTCTTTTGTCAGAAGGTTATCATAATACATGACATTTTTCAGTTGGCTTTGGATCATGATGCATTAAACAGATGTTACAAATACTGAAGAGTACCCTAAAAGCTTAAAATGATAGTGAGGAAAACCATATCCAGCTGAAACTGAAGCTGAAATTTACCTCCAATACAGTTTGGTTAAGGCATGTAGTCTAATACACCTACTCACACAGTAGAGACATCTGTTTTTTTAATGATAATAAGCAATAAGGATTTAGGATTATATTTCATCATTCTAATTTCCAGCTTGGGGCCTATTTTGTGTTTTACACCTTCTTATCTGAGATTCATACTGGTGCTTTCAGACAGAGTCATTTCAGTTAATGGAAGGAGAAAGTGAACATGAAGATGGATAAAGCATTCCCACAATTTGCAGGAAAATATAGTAGCTGCTCTTTTTTTTTTTTCTTTTTTAACTCTTTAAAATACAAATTAATTTTAAAAAAATGAATCAAAATAAATCTTTTTTTTTTGTTACATACTTTGTTTATTGGTAATGAAACAAAGTTTTTGCTTTTCAGCTCTTTCCCAGAAATGTTCTATCCTTCAACTCCCTGGGAATATCTTGTATGTTAGTAGTGTATTTTCTGCTCTTGATCATGTTTTGTTTGCTAATCATGACCTTGTGATCTTTCTATTTTTCCAGTAAGTGACTTGGACATGTTTAGGATGTGCTTTTGATTTGGCATCAAGGCATGTATTTTTAATATCCAAGCATGCTTCCTAATGCCTAGACTATCTCTTTTCACAGAGATCCTTGAAACGATCACATCGGAGGGGAAGATAACATTTGTTTTATTGCACTATGACCTTGTTATCTAAATATTTAAAATTAAATACTTCACTTCTGTACCTGGAAGCAGACTTCTGCATTTCTTTTTAAAGAGTGCATGCTTTGCTGTCTCTTTGTTTAGCACTCAGGCTTCCTTCACAATTTTTGAGGATTAGAAAGAAAACCTCTGAGTATCAAGTCACTTCAGCTACTCTGGGGAAAACTGAAGAGAGAAAAGGAAAGGAGGTGTTTCCCTCTGGCTTAGACTCCTAGGTGAAGAGACAACTGGTCTTCTTTCCAAAATATTGGTAGACCTAACATAAAGGACACTTTGCTAAGAAGAACAGGTTCT
This sequence comes from Caloenas nicobarica, assembly GCF_036013445.1. NCBI lineage: Eukaryota > Metazoa > Chordata > Aves > Columbiformes > Columbidae > Caloenas > Caloenas nicobarica. The sequence goes on from NC_088245.1 coordinate 188,552,886, forward strand.
AGTTCTTGCTTTCTCTGAGGTGCACATCTACAAAAAAGATCTTAGGTAGCCTGGAGGAAGCTTCCCACTCTCAGGTGAAATATACACTCTAAAAGAACCCTAGATGTCCCAAACCCTAGCTAAGCACACTGAACTGTTTCTCCATTTCTTCCTATAAAAATAAAGTTAGTTATAAAGTAGAACAAGTCTAACAGGAGAACCTAAGAAAGATGCTTATTAGTATAAAATAGTCTGGTGGATTTGGTATTTGTCCCAGCTACAACACACTGTCTCTGATGGGACTGTATCATGGTATCATCATCAGCAGGCAGCTAGGTCTCCCCGAAGACTACTGGAGTTTTCTCAGCATTAATCTATTCTAGTACGAAAGGCTAAGCATAACCCAGACCTTGCTGGGAAAATGAGCTTATGTTCCTCTGGCACGATGGACTTGAAGCTGCACCTTAGCCCAGGCTGCAGAGGGTTCTTCACTGGCAAAGAGAGGCAGCCACTGAGCAGCTGTGGTGACTTTGTCAGCAGCAACTCCACCATGAACTTGAGTCCACAAGTATTTCTGGAAGCCTCCCAGGCCCACTCACTAAATCCCTAGGAACACAAATGTATCAGAAACTGAGCATTGGTTTCAATCTCATAGCAAAAAAGCTAAGAGGTGGCTTAAAATCATTTCTCCCTTGTCCTTGTTTCTGCCTTGAACAAATCTGGGGGATTGATGTCTAATATTCTATGAGACAGAAGGAACTGGTGTTTGCAGTATTATATTATTGGTTTGACCTTGCCTCTGAAAAAACAAATCTAGGAAGAGATTTTGGTGACTAGTTATTGCTGCATTCATTTTTTAATCGTCCATTAGTTTTTGATGGCTTAGTCTTGATGATTATCAAGAACTACTTCCTATTTATTTTTATCACTTCAGTGTTGTAAAACCTCAAATTGTATTTTCAGACCTTTGTGGAGAGTGTACAGAACCTAGGTAGCATTACGGTAAAACAGGAAACCTTTCAGAACATCTAAAAGTCTTGAATATGTTCACAATACAGAAAATTTTAAAAATTAGACAGGATAAAAAAGATTATAAAATAAATGTTTTATACATACCTAAAATGGCAGATTCAGGAACAAAAAAATAAACAACTACAAGGATTGGAGTAATAGCCTTATAGGTCTGAGGCCAACACAATTGGAAGACTAAGATCTATTTCCAAAACAGTTTTAGGACAGAAGTAGAAAAATAAAGCTGACTTTCCATACATGGAATAGCTTAACCTGAAAAAATTTTTTTTTAAAAAAATCTACTCTTACTGACTCAGATTTATTTCAGAGAACTCCATTATTTCATAATACTTTTGGCAAAAAAGCTTTTTTTCTTCTCTTGGAAGGAGCTTTCTCTTACCAAGAGTAAACACTTCTTAATCAACAAACACCACTGTGCTTAGCTTTGCACACACAAGGACTCCTACTGAAATTGAAGCTGGATTGAACTATGGATTGAACATACACGTGCAGCTTTCCTTTGCAAAACAACTGACCTTCTTTCATTTTTATATTGCTATGTTGACACTAACAAGGCAATGAAGCAGTAGAAGTCTCTCTGCACTCTAATGGAGGGTGCTACCAGCTCCACAGCTGATTGGGTTGAAAATACCAGAACCTTCAGGAAAAGGGCAGTACATTATTATTAATTTCTCATGTCAAAAGACCAACACGATTCAGCCTCATGTAATTGAACACAGAACACTTCAAGTCTCAGAAATACTTTGCTGTATGAAACTCAGCAGGAATATTTCCCCTCAAAAATTGCCCAGAGTTTTGATAGAAAGCTGCAGGCTTCAGCTCTGACACTCAGAGGTAGTCATGCATTTGTGCTAAATAGCTTATTGTGACATTTCTGATTTTTTTCCTTCAGCACAAAGAGTTCCTCAAGCCTCTGAGGAAAGCCCAGAATGTGAAATATAGCTAATCTTTACAGAAAAGGCTCCAGAAATTTCTGAATACAGTTTTATTTGTACTTTCTGACTGACAGGACTTAATTTTACCTTTTTAATGAAATTCTTCTCAAGGTATTAGATGTCACATCCCTAAGGACATAGAGCAGTCTAGAACAATGGTGGCTGGGCGTCTTTTTTGTTTATGTTGCATTGCACAGAACTCTGCTCCTTCCTCAGGGCATACTTTTAGGTAGCTATTAAAGTAAAACAAGACCCATCCACTGCTCAGAATTCGTCTTTGGATCCAATATGCTGTGCATCAAAAATAATTTCAACGGTATGAATGTCCTGTATTGTTCTACATTGCAAATACATAGACACAATATTTCAGCTTTTAACAACACTATTTTTTTAAATCCATTTCCTTCTTCTCTATTTATACTTTCCTCTGAGCTTACAAGCAAATTATCTGAGACACCAGTATTGGGATAATATTAAGGATGACTCCAGATTTGAACTCACCATATAGCTCTTCTTCTGGAATTAGTACTTTGGTGAAATTTCCCAGTTCAGGCTTTTGTTTGGTTGGTTTTTTGCTTTCTTCTGCTTGCTCATTTAGTTTCATATAAGAGATTGCAGAGGAAACTACACTGTACTGTACACACTGAACAATCACCCTTGCGTATTTTAATTCTATCTGGTTCCCATTGTGAGTAAAGGCATGAGTACACCTCTGTAACTGGCAAATAGAGGGCTTATCACAGACTGATCCTACTGGTAAAATGGAGAGGAGAACAAGAAATCATTATTGAAATAATGTCTCCATGACATTCATTACATGTCATAGGTGTGGAAAAAATCATTACAATTGGAAAAATTATTTCAGGGAATTTTTATAGAAATCGTATTATCAGTTCCCCTGTATGACAGTTGTAAGGAAAAAAAAATAAATTTAAAAAAAAAAAAAGAGTCTGTAGTGTTTTTGAGTGATATAATTTAAATATCATTCTCTCTTCATCAGGCGCTGTCTGAACTGTTACAAGTTTTTGAGACAGCCATGCCCTAGAAAGCCAGAGCAGGTGATGTCATAGTTTAAATATGTACCTTCTAAAAGTATTGAATTGAAAAGAAAGACAGGTATAGATGACTCCAACTGAACATTTACTAGTTTACATGCATCTTTTTAAATGGACGTATTAATTTACCTCGTAATTATAATTCATAACACATACTTACATACTATTTCCCTTTTTGCTCAGGCCATAGATTTCCTGTTAGCTTATTTAATTTTTATTTTTTTTAAAAAACTAACCAGGTTACTAAATTGGGTGAACCCAATTTGGGCTGTAGACTGTATATAGGCAGTTTCTTCTGTGTACTCCATATCCAAACCTGAGCTGTCTGATCTTGATTAGCTCTGATGAGTCACACAGAATTCATAGTGGCTGATCCTTATTAAGCTCTCACCTATCTAGGGCAAAGTCAAAGTGTTCCAAGTAGCTTTTAAAGTGTGTTCACATCTAATACATACTTCAGTGAGTCTGTTTTAAATAGTTAATTGGACACAAATTTATTTTTAGTTTGTGGGTTTGATTTTTTTAAGCATTTAGATAAGCCTAGTACTTATTTATTGGAATGTATTTGGGTTTAGAAAAAGATTGAGTAGAAGTTACGCTAAAGTAAGCCATGCCAAATTAAAGTTGCTTAAAACATACTGTAATTATCATCGACCCTGTATGTAAGAAGCTGGAGTCTACAACAATAAAATGCCCATTTAAAACACTTGAAATTGAACCATTATAGGAGCAATTATCCTAGGTGAAGGTTTCTGGTTTTGTATCCAGAGTTCAAAGGGCATGTAATGTGAAGCACCCTTTGCTACATTTGTAAGGTGGAATAAAAGATCCATTACATGCCTTATAGCAATATGGCATTGGGCTTAAAGCTGCCAAGCACCAAGAACAATTGTTGAAATGCTTTCATGCAGGTAAATTTTCATGCTCAAATCTCCTGGGTTCTGTTGCCATTTGTTTAATAATAAAATGATCGCTGAACTTTTACATCCCTAGTTCATCATTTCACAGAAATAAGAAGAATCACATTCTGCTTTACACAAGTCAGCTGACTCTCTATAGGTATTTTTGGAAAGAGCTTAGATACCTGTTTCTTAAAAAATCCATATATCTAATGAGAGCGTGTAAAGACGACAGATACCCAGCCGTATCCAGTGAATGGACAAAAGGCAATGAGCAAAAACTGAAATACAGGAAATTCCATTTAAACATAAGAAAAAACATTTCACTGTAAGCAGGGTCAAACACTAGAACAGGTTTCTCAGAGAGCTTGTGGAGGAATATCCCTGGAGATATTAAGAACCTGACTGGGCACAGCTCTGTGAAATCTCCTCTAGCTGACTCTGCTCTGAGCAGAGGACTGGATGAGGCAATCTACAGAGGTGCCTGCCTGCCTCGTCCTTTTCGAGCTCTATTTTAGATCTGAAGAGCTTGAAATTCCAACAGTACAGCTGGAAGAACTGCCACGTGAACATATCCTCTGCACTGACAATTTCATTCCTGATTGTTGAGATTTGCAACGCAGTGACTTCCTGGAAGCCTCCAGGAAGGAAAACCTAAAAAATTGCAGAGTTTGCTGCTAGACAGCCCGGGAGTTAAGTTCTCACTTCATTTGTCCACCTACTGTGGACTGAGAACTGTATGGGGCCTGGCGATTCAGGCTACTTTGAGGTAAGCAACAGCAGGGGGTGAAGACTGCAATGTATCGGTGAACAGGCTACACAGAACCTACCTCTGAGACCAAGGAAGCCGCATGACCACTCCTAAGCTTCTCCACATGCCAAAACCCACCCATCCGTGAGAGGTCTGTGTTCAGTATAATCAACTCTCCCTCCCTGAGAACAAGCCCTCCATACAGGAGATGGAGGGGGTGGTAGCAAAGCACCTGATTCCTCCTGCCTGTGAGATCCTCTTGTAGACTGACATGTTGTTGTTGTGGGTTTTTTTATAGGGAGAGTAGGCAGAGAAAGAATTTTGTGCATCTGAGAACGTTAAGACACGTACAAGGGTTTTAAACTCCATGGTATTTCTGTTGCAGCAGACTATAGTTTCCAGATAGTCTGTAATCATTGCCATGGTCAATTATATAGTAACGCTTTTGTTAAAGTAATTTTTATTTACTTTATAAGCTGTAATGACTCATTTAAAACCTTTGCTATTTATTATACTATGTCAGGGGATACTTATTCAATACCTAGATGACCCCTACCACAATTAACCGTAGCTTTTCTTTGGGTTATTACTCTCATTCCAGCATCTGCAGTCCTCAGAAAAATGTTTACTTCACCAATAAGTAACTTGATAAGGCTATAATGTATGAAACAAATGAAGGAAAACTCTCTGTTCTGGAACATAACCTTCTTTAGTAGAGTAGGTGCCTTTGAAATTCCTTTTAAATGTTTATATGCGGTCACTTATTTTTAATCTGAACCAACTACGACTCAGCTCTAAAGCTGAAGAGCAAAATAAGTTAGCTTATTTTTAAAAAGACTTTTTGCTAAATTTAGGGGTGTTTGTCTGAAAATAATATTAAAATACTCAAGTACAAAATATTTAACCATGAGGCTTCCTTTTTTTCCATCCAACTCATATCAAACTGCCACTAGACTTAATTTTTTGGTAATGACAAAAGGAACTCCTCTCACTTTTCTTTGATTTGTGTATTAGGTTAATTTTCAGATTTGTATCCTCCTCCCCATGACACTTATCCATGCTTATGAACTACAGCAGTTCAATGAAGGGTAAATACAAGCCATCTGATTGAAGTGAACTGCAGTTTCCATTTATAATTTCCTGATCCCAAGCCACAGAGTTGGCCCACACTCAAGGAAGGGCAGCTTTATCAGTTCTCAGTAGTCGCAAAGGGCCAAGCAGCATAACCTGAATACAGCCCTCCCCAGACAGAGCTCCTCAGCCACAGCTGTTACTCTGGGGGCAGTAAGAGATCTTTCTGGTTGCTGTTCTTTGCAGTCCTTTGATGCTTCCTGGGACAGGAATGTTTTGCCTTCCCTGGAAACACTGACTTTGAATGCAGAAAGTGAGCTCCATTTAGCACCTCCAATTCTAATATGTCTAGTATTAGACAAAAAGGTTTTAGTCATACAGGCAGGTGAACATGTTATTGCAACCAGATCAACACTTCTTATTGAATAGAACTCATTAGCTTTATGTCATGTTTTCTTTTGAAGCTGGTCAGATTGTTGTTACTCTTGAATAGTAAGAATACCACAAATAATCTTCCATCTTTTATATGCTTTACTGTCAACCCTCTTTGCATTGCAGGGGTCGTTCACTTAGAACAGGAATTATTTACTTATCCAATAGCCTTTCTAAGCTTAATATTTCCACAGTCTCTTAAAGATTTTCAAGCATGACATTTGTTCAGCACCGGAAGGCAGCAGCTGGAGAAAGCTTCTTTGTGGTCTGCACATCAACATGGACACACACAACACACACTGACCCACACATCACACCTCTGCAACAGGTACCAGCAATATCATTACAACTCAAGACCAGCCAAGTTCCTTGCCTCAGCTGTGTTTACAGGATTTGTTCTACCAAATTTATTTTCCATAATCATTCTCTGGAATAAACCAAATTAATATCTATTGTTTACAGAAGCTGTTTCTGCAAAGGAACCTTGCCTACACAAATAATCACAGCTGGAAAACAAATCTTATGTCTTTAGGTATTAAGGACCTATAAAGATTGGCAAATGTTAGCCCTCAGTTGAATAGAAAAATAAATAAAACAATGTTTGGGAGCTAAATATGCACCATAACTTGATTGATTTATTTACTGAAATTCATGCACATATTTTAATTTTTCATTTCATAAACCATACAGCCCCAGACTAGCTGCTGAAAAGATACCTAGTGAGAATCTCTGTACGGAGAAAATCAAATGAATCAAAGTCTCACCGAGAAGAAAAGCCCTCAAGACATCTTGTGATTTAAATCCGGACAAACCCACTCTTCTCTTCAAACACAAATAATTAAAGACTAAAAATTTCATCAGTAGAATCAGATCTTTCTTATGATGATAAACATCATTACTTAAGACAGGTGATACTATACACATCTTGGGAGGGAGAATTCAAGTGGCTGTTGTTATTTAATGATATCTGCTCAAGATGCTCCCAAACTGTCCTTCTGGAGATGAAGAGCAGACATGGGCTGCATAAGAACTCGGTTCTCCAACGTCCTTTTATTCTAAATCTCTATCTGAACCCTTAGATGTGGACGAGGCGGGGTTCTGCAGACAGAAATTAGACATTTCAAGAGCCTTTGTGTTTGGACTTCTAAGAACCAGACCCAAGCCAGGTGCCATTTCTGATGACACTTTCAGCAAAGAGGACTTTCCTGAATTCGATATACACATGGTTACCTAGTACAAAGGGCTTTGGAGGCTGGGTCATGCCCTCTGTGACGTATCTCATGTCTATACTCACTTCAAAAGTCCAAGGCTTCAAAGTTTTTTTTTCTCTGTCTTTAATGGTAACAGTCAGAGCTTTAAGGCAAGTCTGAGTAAGGCATCAGCATAAATGTGCAGTTGCTCTGTAATGACACAAACCCCACATGCTGTCACAGCTCTTGTTAAACGTTTGCAGTATGTTTAAAAGTCTGGTGTGAACTTTATATACAGGTTGGACTAATTGTAATCTATTTTGACAGCCTCATTCTCATTTATACGTCTTCCATTTTACTTTACTCTGGAAGTCTCAAGGGCTTCCTCAATGTGCGTGCAGGTTTATTTCCTTTCCACTTTGGCCGTGCTTACCTTGCCAGAGGGACCTGTATGAAATAGGATGCCTTAAGTGTTTTTAATCAGTGGTGGAACAAAGGGCAAAACATTTGGAAGAACTGCTAAAAATGAGAAAGCAAAGCATGTTTTCCACTAATGTCTGTACCTACCCCATCTTTTAGAAATGAAGACCAATTTTGTGTCCCCAGGACTGCTTTTCTCACATTTTTAGTTCTTCATCCTCTTTAACTCCAGGTTTTAATTACAGATAGGAAGATTATTTTATCCAAACTAAGGCCTGTGTGATCAGAACATATGCAGAAACTCTAAATTAATTTAAACACAACCTCAAATTAAAAAGGAAACCTTGGAACTGATAATGACTCATGCTAGAATTATCTAGTATTACTCAAGCTTGAACTGGAGATTATTATTCAGTTAGAAGTAACATAAGACATAATATCGACCACATATTGTTCCATACAACTTTGACGACATGTTCACATCAAGTACAGTTTGTGTCAAACTGGGAAAATATCAAAATCTGGAAAAAAACCATCCAGACTCACTCCCAGGAGCTCTGAGTGCTCAGCTCAGGAGAAATCGCTTTGTGTGGAAGCATCTGTGCACAATGTTATTATTCTCTAGTCAACTTTCTATAATATAGTTCTACAGAAATAACCATGATACATGTCTGCCAACCACAGTATGCTTCACATGTGATGAATATTATAGAAAATCATGTTATACCTTGAATGAATGGAACTATGTTCTTTGTAACTTGCAGTGCACTGCAGAAGTGACTTTAATTAAGCTTAGTGGCTTAAATTTTGCTTCTCGCTTCTTTCTCCCATAAATCGTCATGGTAATTTCTTGCATGGGTTGCCTGATTCATGTAAGTAGCAAGAATCATTACAGCAGAATTTGATAAATATTTGTATATTCACTTCTAACAAACAGATGTATGTGGCAAACACATTGGATTCTGAAAACTGATAACAGTAAAAAACAGCTGCAGAAGAAAGACCATCAAACAAGGTAACCAGGGCTCATTCATGACCTACTTCCTTCTCCTTCTCTCTCAATGAAAGAGTGTCTGCTGTAGCTGTACAATTTAAGCAAAAAGTATTGTTAAAGTTTGAGTGAACAATCCAGTACTTCCTGGAAGGTAGATCATTCCCATTATTTTGGATAAGAAATGAAGCAGGCATTAAATACACAAATGTTATTTTCTGCTAATTTAAAAACGAACAAACAAACGGACAAGCAAACAAAAAAACCTGTTCTCCTGTAGTTTTACAGCTCACATGAAGTAATTGTCAGGGTGCATTTTGCACTACATACCTTACATGTTATTACTATAAAATTCATTGCTCGATAGTTCAAAACAATCTGAATTTTTATTGGGGTGTATAATTGACCTGTTAATGGAACGCAAAGAGCAGGAGCATAGTACCATTTATTCTTTATTATTTCAACAAAGAGTTCAAGATTACAAAAAAAAAAAAAAATTAAAAAATCAAGTTTTCTTCTCATGGTATTTCTTTCTTCTTAATTCCAAAATCTTAGTTCTGGATTTCCTATTAACACATTTTCTCATGCTTTATAATATCAGTTTTCCATTCAGTGTTCCACCATTGTTTATTGTACTGTATTCAAACTATATGTCCATCCACCATAACTTAATTGATTAAAAGTTAAATGCTACCTTAGGCTTATTTTGTACTCAGTGAAAAAAAAAAAAAAAGAGGTATTATTAGAGCATCATCCTTCCCAAGCTAAATTAGGACCTCTGGAGAGGCTCATTTCACTCCATTAAATGTAAAAAACCCAGGGGATTTAGGTATCTAACTTTAAATATCTAAAGCTAGATGAGATTAATGCTACTTTTTTTTTTTCTTTCTCTAAAACCTGTGATTATCTTTTTTCCATATCAGACACTGAAGTAATCAAAATTATCTAAATTTTCATGCTTTCAAAAAAGTATATTTTCTTGTCCTGTATCTACTTTTTACCCATACCTGTCATAACAGTCCATCAATATAGCTCTAAACAGCAATTATTTTATGTCCTTGTCTTATCTACTCATCATTAGCTTGTCTTTGCCAATAATGCATTTTTCCATTTGAAATTTTCAATATATTTTTGACAGACAAAATCAGCAAACTCAGATTAGGACCTTTTGCATGCTGATTCAGATGTAATAGACTTAAAAATCCTTGGATTTTCCTACTTGTGTTTGAAGAAGAAAAACCACAAGGCTATTTTAATTGTGCAATAATTATTTAAGTATCTAACTTGCCCAGTAAGGAATCCAGACTGTTTGTATCATTACTGCTGAAGGGTTATTTGTATCTCTTCAGACAAAATCAGTGCTTCTTCAAAACTAGGCATCTTTCCCTGATGCTGATTCACCCACCCTGCTGAAAACAAAAATACTCGAGTACAAAAGGGTCAAAATCCATCTAAAGAACAAAACATACAGGCACACAGAAAGAAGCCAAAATCAGTTAGTAGGGGGAAACATTTATCTTTGCAATCAAAGCTATGAAAGTGCTATCTGTATTACTGTTAATCAGTCGATAGCCATTTCCTTCACTGTCTATGCATATAAAGCAGCTATGATCTTAGTTACCAGCTGAGTAAATGGAAAAAATGCAGAAGCTCACTGGTTAGAAAAAGCCACAAAAGTAGTCTCACAAATTGCCTGTAATTGGCCAAGCCAGAAAATGATTATCAGCTGAAAAATATCAGCTGCAGATAGGCAGAATACCTATATTCTGTGTCACATACAGCTCCTGAAGGCACTCCTGTTTCATTCAGAGAGGAAAATGGGAAAATTGTGCTTCAATTATGTAATTGTTTACAATACTTGCTGTCCATTCTTAGGTAATACTTGGTGGCAAACATGCAATCCATTATCAGTTTTCCAACTGTTTCTGTTAGGATTGGTTTGGGCTGGAATGAGAGAGGCCCTTTCACCAACTCTTTCAAATGGACATGAGATATGTAGCTTAGACAGTTCTGACTGGGTGAAACAACTCCTTGTTGTGTGTCTGGATCAGATGCTGATGGGACCCCAGGAGATGCCCTTCAAGTAAGGCTGGTAGGACGGGGATGATACTGATCCAAGGGACAGGTGTTATTCCCTAACCTCCGGGGAAGCCCTGCAGCCACCAGCAGCCACATGATCCTCTTGCCCCCAAAGTCTACTCCTCTTCCAGTTATGTCTACATCCAAAAGGTGTCAGAGTTGCAGTTCTCCTCCTGCTTAATATGCAGAGGCTGACATGTTGGTTTAGCTGGCATTTTATGGCAGGAATCCACCATATTTGAAAATGTTAAATCCCATGTGTTTTCAGGCTGCTTCATGATTTAATGGTTGATCTTCTTTTTAGCTGTCAGACCTGCAGGATCTCAGAGCACCTTCTGATTGGCTGCCAATTTTCTTTGAATCTCATATATAAAAAATATACACTTTTATATTATTTTCTTTCTCCAGATAGAAAGACATATATATTAATATCTCATATATAGCAGTCATATATAGCATACATATACACACTTGTATAAAACATATATATATTGATAAAAGTGTTAGTATAAAATGTAGGAAGCATTCTTTAATAAAAACAAATTAAATTAATAATTGAAGTTTAAATGTGAATAGAAAGTAATTAAACAAAAGTAACACTGAACACAAGTATAAACTGGGAGAGGAGTGGCTGGAGAGCAGCCCCGCAGAAAGCGATCGGGGGGTGCTGGTTGGTGGAAAGCTCAAGAGGAGTCAGCAGTGGGCCTTGGCAGCAAAGAGGGCAAATTCCATCCTGGGATGCATCAAGTTCGGTGCAACCAGCTGGTCAACAGAGGTGATTATCCCACTGTATTCAGCATTGGTGTAGCTTCACCTTGAGTACTAGGTGCAGTTCTGGGCCCCACAATTTAAGAAGGTTGTGAATGTCCTTGAATGCATCCAGAGGAGGGCAACAAAGCTGGTGAAAGGGCTGGAAGGCATGTCTTCTGAGGAACAGCTAAGGACTTTGGGCTCGTCTAGTTTGGAGAAAAGGAGGCTGAGGGGTGACCTCATTGCTCTCTACAGCTTTCTGAGGAGGGGAAGTGGAGAGGGAGATGCTGATCTTTTCTCCCTGAGACTGAGTGACAGGATGCGTGGGAATGGTTCAAAGCTGCTCCAGGGGAGGTTTAGACAGGACATTAGGAAGCATTTCTTTACCAAGACAGTGTTCAAACACTGGAACAGTCTTCCTTAGAGAGGTGGTTGATGCCCCAAGTCTGTCAGTCTTTAAGAGGCATTTGGACAATGACCTTAACAACATGCTTTGACTTTTGGTCAGTCTTGAATTGATCAGCCAGTTGAACTAGATGATTGTGTAGGTCCTTTATAACTCAAAATGTTCATTCTATTCTATTCTATTCTATTCTGTTCTGTTCTGTTCTGTTCTGTTCTGTTCTGTTCTATTCTGTTCTGTTCTGTTCTGTTCTGTTCTGTTCTGTTCTGTTCTAAATGAAGGTTTGAACCCCCCAACTTTACAAGGTTACTTAACAAGCCCTCACATGTCTGGGGTGAGTAAGTTCACAGGGATGGAAAAGAAGGTTCCAAACCAGACTAGGGTGAATGGGCACAAGCAAGTTAGAATATGCCAGAGGGCCAGTTATCCATCCTAGAAGTCTACCAAGAGTTTCTGTGCAACCCCTGCTACATGCAAAGCACAGGCCAGTATTCCCCTGCCATGGGGAATCTTCTGGAGTATTTGAAATTCCCACCTAGTAAGCTCATGTGAAAATGAGTCAATGACAAATTGCAGGATGATACTACCTGGCTGGTAGTGCTGGGGCCAGCTGGCCCAGCTCAAAGAAGAGTGACTGGTTCAGCTCTGGGAACTAGTAACTCCCATCACCCCACTTTTTACTTTGCCGGCTGAGGTCCCAGGGCCTTGAGCAACCCTGCATGGTGGTCCCTATCCTCTTCTCCTCCTGGTATCCCCTTTTGATGAAGACAGAGCTTCAGAATAGAGCCACAGGAGAGGCTGTGGGGCCTTCCATTTATTCTACAAGTCTAACATCTTTTCACAGTACCCAACTAGAGTCACGCTCAAGGGGGTTTTATTCCCTGCTGATTCCACCAAGAGTGATCCCTTGGCTGAGGTTTCAATAGATAGTAGGTAGAGACAGTGGGAATCTTGTTCATCTATTCATGCATATTAGTAGGCATTTGGCTATTGAATACATAATTTACATATTCCTTTTTTAGGTTAAGTAAGATGGACTGTCTGCCTAGCTAAAGCCAGTTGATTTTGTCAGCAGGTAAGATGATGTGTCGAGTTTGTTTTAGGCTCTATCTACTGTTCCTCTTACACCCCTTGCTTCTGATGAGCATTGGTTTCCCTGGGTCATGACAACCTGCAAATGTAATTTATTTACAGTTAAATTAGTTTTACAGTTGGTGCATGACTTGCAAAGACATGTACAATATCCACAGATATGAATAAAGCCCTTATTGAGAGGAGTTGAGCCACCTTTTCCTACCAGGTTTTCAAGAGTGCAAGTTTGGAGCCCCTTACCCAGGGACTGGTTGGTTCATCACTCCTGTGCCTTTCTTGTGTCCTCTGGGCACAGTGGAAGGGCAGAAGAAAGTCACTCTGCTGGAGACTGGAATCCACATGGAAGATATTTCTGGCAGGAATATCTCCCCATCTTTGTGCTGCATTAGGAGCACAACAACCCTGCATGGAGTGCCTATCATTGCAAGAGAAACACAACTCGTGTCAGCATGGCACTGCTGCCACCGTGCTTGTACCTGCATGCAGGCTCAGTGGTATGACACATGCCCACAGATGGGGAGCACCATCATGTTTTATGACAGCTTTTATGCCATGAGCTCCAGAAAAATAATGCAGGAAGCTTCCCCATCGTGGTGTGCCTGCTGTGTTTGTGCTGGGCCATGCATCTTTTCATTAAAATTCAGCATACTCAGTGGAGTTAAAATTTATTTAATGATTAGCCAAATTTTTGCCATCTGTAGCATATTCTTTAGCAATATAATAGCATCATCTGTACTGCAAAATGTGTAAATTTACCCAACCACTCAAACAAAATAGTATAAACTTTTATGCATGATTGAAAGGAAAACGCTATCTCTCAAACAATAAATGCATCCTTTTGCAACAATTATCTCCAAGGAAGATATTTCTGGCATCTATGATTTACAGTACAGTGTTTGGGATTACACTTCATTATTTTAGGTGATGGGAGAAATTATAAAACTTGCTTTTCCACTCCGGTCTTCAAAAAGGGCAAGAAGGAGGACCCGGGCAACTATAGACCAGTCAGCCTCACCTCCATCCCTGGGAAAGTGATGGAACACCTTATCCTTGGTGCCATCTTAAGACATATCAAGGATAAGAGGGTCATCAGGGACAGTCAACATGGTTTCACCAAGGGGAAGTCGTGTTTGACCAACCTCATAGCCTTTTATGAAGATGTAACAAGGTGGATTGACGATGGCAGAGCAGTAGATGTGGTCTACCTTGACTTCAGCAAAGCATTTGACACTGTCTCCCACAGCATCCTCACGGCAAAACTGAGGAAGTGTGGACTGGATGATCGGGTAGTGAGGTGGACTGCAAACTGGCTGAAGGAGAGAAGCCAGAGAGTCGTGGTCAATGGGGCAGAGTCTGGTTGGAGGCCTGTATCTAGTGGAGTGCCTCAAGGGTCAGTTCTGGGACCAATACTGTTCAATATATTCATCAATGACTTGGATGAGGGAATTGAGTGTACTATCAGCAAGTTTGCTGATGACACCAAGCTGGGAGGAGTGGCTGACACGCCAGAAGGCTGTGCTGCCATCCAGCGAGATCTGGACAGGCTAGAGAGTTGGGCGGGGAAAAAATTAATGAAATATAACAAGGGGAAATGTAGAGTCTTGCATCTGGGCAGGAACAAGCCCAGGTTCCAGTATAGGTTGGGGAATGACCTATTAGAGAGCAGTGTAGGGGAAAGAGACCTGGGGGTCCTGGTGGACAGCAGGATGACCATGAGCCAGCACTGTGCCCTTGTGGCCAAGAAGGCCAATGGCATCCTGGGGTGTATTAGAAGGGGGGTGGTTAGTAGGTCCAGAGAGGTTCTCCTTCCCCTCTACTCTGCCCTGGTGAGACCTCATCTGGAATATTGTGTCCAGTTCTGGGCCCCTCAGTTCAAGAAGGACAGGGAACTGCTGGAGAGAGTCCAGCGCAGGGCAGCAAAGATGATTAAGGAAGTGGAGCATCTCCCTTATGAGGAAAGGCGGAGGGAGCTGGGTCTCTTTAGCTTGGAGAAGAGGAGACTGAGGGGTGACCTCATCAATGTTTATAAATATATAAAAGGTGGGTGTCACGAGGATGGAGCCAGGCTCTTCTCGGTGACAACCAACAGTAAGACAAGGGGTAATGGGTTCAAGCTGGAACACAAGAGGTTCCACTTAAATGTGAGAAGAAACTTCTTCTCAGTGAGGGTGACGGAACACTGGAACAGGCTGCCCAGGGCGGTTGTGGATTCTCCTTCTCTGGAGACATTCAAAACCCGCCTGGACGCCTTCCTGTGTAACATCACCTAGGTGTTCCTGCTCTGGCAGGGGGATTGGACTAGATGATCTTTCGAGGTCCCTTCCAATCCCTAACATTCTGTGATTCTGTGATTCTGTGATTCAAGGCCAGGCTGGACGGGGCTCTGAGAAACCTGATCTAGTTGAAGATGTCCCTGCTTGTTGCAGAGGGGTTGGACTAGATGACCTTTGAAGGTCCTTTCCTATCTAAACTATTCTATGATTCTGTGATTCTATGGTTAAGTAATAAAGCAAATGTGGTTTCAAAATACAGATCTGTAAGTAAGCAATAAGCATATTTTGTGAAGCTATGGGCTGTTCACTGTAGTTATGGGAAAAAAATGATTCTGTCATTTTGATTAAGCTGGATTCTGAATACAATAACCCCTCCCCACAGTGATTAATCTAAATAAAGTATTTTTAAAGCCACTGGGTTGTATTGCTATGGTAACCCACTGAACTACTGAAATAGTAATTGTGTGCCTGATATTATACATAAAGATTTCATTTTCCCTCCAAAATACAACACTTATATATTTAATATTTTCCTCAACCCTTTTTCCACATCAAGGAGAAAATCAGTTTTCTCTGACCTTGCAGCATTAAATCTACTGATTTGTCAAGATAGATTATACTCTGCATGGTTTTGTCTGTGTAATTTTGCCCTAGAAGTCATGACCTTAAAACTGAATAAGGTTTCAGTTTAATAATAATAGATACAGTAGATGTCACCTCCCATGAAAAGTCCCATGTTCTAGAAAGGACTGAAGATAAAACTGATGTGCAAATGTTGAATTGCATCTGGACACATATAGTACAGATCAAGTCTGACTATGCATGCTTTCAAAAGTCTAAAATGCAATAAATATGTTCATATGACTTTCTGAGTTGAAATCTAAATCTGAAACTCATTATCATCTATCAGAACAATACTCTTATTATGTAAATGTGTTTACTGAATCTATATGGAACCCAGTTAAGATGGAAGTTTGATTTCCTTCAAGATGGTTTATATGACCTGCTTTAGAAAGGTGACATTACTCGTAGTTTAATACCATCTTAGCTTTTCAGAAGACAACGTGTGTATTTCAAGGTATTCATGGTGGAGACAGTCTTACGATTTTTATCAAAAAAGTATTTATATTTTGACCCACGTATCGCATTGTATAGGAGAACTACAGTCTGGCCACAAATTTTGCCTTGTTTTACATGCAAAGGTAAAGCCAGTGAAGGGTCTCACTGGTATGTGACAGTGCCTCTGCACCTAGTTCTTATTAGCAGGACTGTCTATTCTCCTTATTGGGTAAACCCATAATTTTTAAAAGTTAAAAACCTAAATACTTACTTCAGTTCCTAGAAGACGTAGTTTGTTTCCTTGAAAAGCTTACACATCTTAAGCTTCTTCAAGGCTCAGACAAACTACTTACTTTCTGGAATGAATGTTTATAAGAAGAAACTCTGATTCAGAATCCATATAGGTTTGTTTATTCTGCACTTACAGTAGCCTAAATACATACTGAGAAATCCCTAAAATTTGTGCCACATACTACAGCTGATTTTAGGGAAGGGACACCAGACAGTTGCCCTGTCTCATAAATTATAGAACCCCAACAGGTTAGATAGGAATGAAAAACGGAAAGAAGGAAGGGAGTGTATTTTGTCATGTCCGGAATTGGTTTTCTGAATTTAATTTTAGCTCTGGGCAGTGAACACAAACTTCAGTGTCAGACAAATAAAGATGCCTGATATTTCACGCTGTGTTGGGAATCCAGAGTCCAGTCCCTCCTTGCTCAGTTTCAGTGGAAACTGTGGGTATCTAGTACCTCTTGAAAGTAAAGGTTTTAATCTGTGTTTTATAATCAGTTTTCAACCTTGTAAATAAAATTCTATTTTCATTAATTTTTGGGATATCTTGTTCACTGGCAAATATTTTAATGTATTTTTAGTATTATTGATGCATTATTAGTGATCGATCTTCCATTCGGCTTGTACAATGACTTCTGAAACCAAGCCACATTGCTTCCAGTCCAAAAAATAATCTGGACTGAAAGTACTTCAAGATATTATTAATATTTACAGTTCTATTTCCTGAAATCATTGAGAATCTGACAGATAATTCTCAAAAAATTGCATCTGGATGTGTAGACCACTTTTCTTTTTCCACATTAAGTTGACAACACTACATCCTTTACTTAGCAGGAACGCCAACTTTATTTTGCTATGGCATGTGCACTTGGACCTTGAGGAAAAATAATTTTTAATGAACCTGCATTTTAATGTCAAATTCATTCCTCTTCTATACGTTTTACCACTAGCAGTTCGACTTCAGCAAGTGAATATTTTAAGTTTCAGTCCACGTCACTTTTGGCAATCCTTATTTTCACATTTTCTAGAATGTCACTTTTCCCTGTGTTAACATCGCTACCTCATAAAAGCTGAAAATATTTGTTTTGTTTGGAGCCGCTCATTAGTCTCTCTGCATTATACACTGTGCAAAGCAATACCAGCTCTTTCATTATTATAGTCTTATTGATGTAATCAAAGGCCTAACTTGAAAGACCTATTTCAGCTTAAATGCTGATTTTCCCCATTCTTTTCTTGATTTCTTATGCAAAGCTTTCTCAGTGACCACACCCCCCACACCAAATAAATTCAAGTATCTTTCTTACAGTTTTGATTCATGCCCTAGATATTGTATTAATATATTCTAGGTCGCAAAACCAGGCTGTAAGAGAAAGCATTCACATCAGTAAGGATTGTACAGTCTGTAAGTAACAAGAAGCTTAGAATTTTACCTTAAATTGACAGAAACCATCATAAAAATTCAAATCAGTGAAACAACTAGTTTTTTTGTAACACATATCCTGAGGACCTGTCCTTAGCATTCCTGACAAATGCAGGCACTACAACAAATGGTCTTTCTGTAACTAGAAGTATGGTAACTTTTACCTGCACTGCAGTGGATTAAATGACCTTTAAAATCCGTAAAGCTTTCCAGCAGAGTAAATAAGCATTTAATTGAGCCATTTAGAATGCATATTACTAACAATTTGCTGTCATTTCAACCTTGACCAAAAAAAAAAAAATTATTTCCAAGATGTGTTATCTAACTAAAATTGGATGGTACTGGCTGACTCATAGGATTTTTGTTTATTTGTCTGGGGTTTTGTTTGTTTGTTTGTTTTTGGTTTTGCTTTGTTTTTGTTTTTTTCCTTTAAGCAGTAAAGAAGAGAAATTGTGGGCATGCAGTGTAGTTCACTATCATGCTGTCTAATACCAGGGCAACCTTGAAATAGTGCGAGAGAGCACAAGCACCCTTGATTTAGGCTTTTGCTGATTCCTTGAAACCATGTACTACGTTCCACTGCTGACTGAATTGCTTATTAACTCCTATTGATTGGTTCACTCAGCTCTTAGTGTTACAGTGATGCTTTCCATGTGCTGTATAAGCACAAGAACTTGGCAATATTGTGAATGATATCTCAGGGTGCATCAGGTGATGTTTTCATCCGCTAAGGAAGAGGAGAACTGTTTGCCTGTGGCAACAGCACCACCTGCTGTTGGGTGAGGAATCAACAATCCCATTTCCTGACCAATTTTCCTAATGCTTATTTTATTTTTCCAGGTAACTCAGACGAATATGCAGATCCGGACTGAGGAAGAAGACCATATAACTCCTGCTGAGCTGTCATTTTCTGTGAAATATATTAATATGCACATAAATTTGTCAGTAAATAACAATTCATATGTTGGGATCTCTAGTGTCACTTTGACACAGAGAATGAAGACTATTGTAATGTTTAGGACTGTAGATTTTCCCAAAATACATAAGAGGTCTCAGTCCATACTAGAAAATCTTTTGAGGCATTTATTAGAAATAATGCTTCTTTAGGCTTGTAAATCATCATTAATGTTTGTTTCCAAAGGGGAAAGAAAAATATGGCATATTATATACTATAAGTCTTAGTTTAGAAATGTGTCTAGGAACATTACTTTTTATATTTAATCATTATGCCTAAACATTATAGAATAATTTCATAATAAACAAAACCTGTAGCATGTTCCATGACATCTTAAAATTTAACAAAATCCCTTCGTCCATCAAAATATTTATATAAAATAACACTTTCTAAGACATCAGATTGATTTTACAACTTCTGTTGACTTGCCTAAAAATTAGACACCCATAGCTTCAAAGGGTGTGTACGGATGGATGTTTCCTTACATATTACAGGAGCCAAAGTATTGATTGGTATCTCCAACTCTGAGTCACAATAATGACAACTTTGAGTCTTTCTTTCCCCTTCCCTTCTCACCCAAATTCAGATGTCTTTGTGTTTCTTCATCTAGTAATGTGTTCTGCGATTTAATTCCCATATACATACACGTTATGTCATGCAGTCATCGGAGTATGCCATCAGGAAGAATAATATGAAATTACTTTGCTAAACACCTTACTTAATATGTTGATTAAGCTTGTGAAGACAGAGTAATATATAGAATAAGCTTAGTTAGTGAAAAACAAGGGAAATAATGGGAGGAAAAAAATGCAGAGTTGTATCAAATGAAATCTAGATTTAAAACCAAAAATCATTTGTATATAGGAGCAGAATCCTTTGTCTAAGTCCTGCAGCAAATGAGCAGAGAGAAATGAGTCCAGAATTAGTACTGGCTTCTTTTGAATCATAATGCAATCATGAGATTTTGTTTTCACTTTTGTATACCTTGTTGGTTAAGAGATTTTTGACAAAGGAGGCTAAGTTCAGAGAAGAGCGACATAATGACTGGAGGAATTGGGTAAGGGGGAAACATTAGAAGATTCAAATTATATAGATGGACAATGAGAAATCTAGTGAGATTTATGAATAGAGTCTAAAAGCTTTTGAATAAATAAACTCAACACTAGTAGGAAAATTAATTAACTCCTGCAGGTGTGGTGTAGCCATGCTTAATAGGATGATCTTAATAAATGTGAAAATGTAGGCAGAATACCAGCAAAAGGCCCTGTGGGGCTAGTCATTAGGTTGGAAAATAGCAGAGGAAAAAGGTAATAACTCAGCTGATTTCCAGAAAACATACAGCACTGTAAAGTAATCATTATTCAACATAGTATATTTCTAAGTATCTGTCCTCTGAAAAACACAATACCCAAGAGAGGAAACAAAGGGTGGGATTCTTCTCATATGACATCGGGCTGTCTAAATGTTAGGAGTCTAGTTCAAACCGATCACCCTTATCTGCTCTGTTGTTATTGGAGAGAGGCAGTTACAGAAGATCAATCATCCACACCTAAAAGCTGAATTGTTGTCTCTCCATTTGGGATAAAAGGGGAGCTGAGATGAATAGCTTTGACTTTGAGGTGGCTAAATCTAGGTGATATGAACCCTAGTTTGAAAAGTCGTCACATCAAAAATCATCAGTTGAGCAGGGTCATGGTGTTTCAGAAGCGAGTTAGGATGCCTTAAATTAAAACCGTGATGTGACAGAAAATAACCTTGTAACTTAAGAAGGCGTGTTAGCATCTGGTGGTAGTGGAGTTAAAAATTAGAAGCCTTCTTGGATTATTTTATTTTAACTTCCCAAAAAGCCTGATTATGACTATCAACCCATGCTCTTATGATCATCCTCTTCACTGGATGCTTACTACACTTCTGTAAGGCAAACATGCAGCTAAGCCACATACCCCAGCTGTGACTGGAGCAGAACTATTTTACAACTAAACCGTTCACTTCTAAGGTGTTTCACCTTAGGCTTATAAACACTTAATTTCTTATACACCTGTTACAGTCAACCTCTTAGTTCATCAAAAAGGACAATAGGTTACTTGGGCTCTTCTAGTACATACCAATGGCACCCCTAAAAACAAACTAGTCTTTAAGAATCATAGAATCATTTAGGTTGGAAAAGAGCTGTAAGATAATCAAGTCCAACTGTTAACCTAGCACTGCCAAGCCCACCTCTAAACCATGTCCCTAAATGCCACATCTATACATCTTTTAAACAACTCCAGGGAGGTTGGCAACCACTTCCCTGGGCAGCCTGTTCCAGGGCTTGATAACTCTTTCGGTGAACAAATATTTTCCTAATATCCAATCTAAACTTTCTCTGGTGCAACTCGAGGCCATTTCCTCTTGTCCTATTGTTTGTTATTTGGGAGAAGGGACACTGAAGGTCACTCTAGATGCAAACTGCTGATCTAAGTGAAGGTAATGACAAAAATCCCAAATTTGACGAATACGGGTTTCTCAGGAAACCTAAGGATTCAAGCAGTAACTGCAGCATAGAGGGAGCCTCTCTTTTAATCTTAAAAATTGTTTTGCTCATTTGCTCTTTTCACTGAGCACACACACACATACAACAAAAAGTAAACACATAAAATAGTTACAAAACAAAGAAGCAGAATAAGTATAATACATGACACACATTGAAAATGATCTGAAACATCTGCAGATTTTAAGTGAGAAGAGATTGAAAAGCGTTTAATTCCCATCCATTCTTATTTGCTAAATTTCTGCACATTGTCAGTAGAATTAGCCACACATGACTAATAGATAGATGCTTCTGTTACCTCAATTTCATGTAAAGGCACTTATTCAACCCCCTAAATATTTGAATGCAAAGATTTTTGCATCATATAATTAAACTAATCCTCTTTAGGAGTAGTAAAATAGATTGTGTTATCATTCATTAAATTCTTAGTGTAAACACAATGCAGTTTTGAGAAAACAAATTTTACACAGTTCTCTCCACTAGAGGTCTCTAGAGAAATACAAAAAACAATTCAGAACAGCAGATAACTGAGATTTTTCTTCTTTACATTTCCTGGAAGATGAAAATCAGCACTTGTTCTGTAGTTGTTCCAGGTATTTCTTTGGATAGGCTTCTTCTGCTGTGGATAACAAAAAGTCCTATTACTACAATAATAATTCACATCCATCGAGTATTTTAAGAAATTTTATAATTAGATTTACAACATTTATAATTAGAATTTCGACATCATGCCCCTTAGGAACTATAAACTTGCACAAAGTATTTAGCTAAAGGAAGAAAAAACTTATGGTGGCTGCTTGGTGGGTTAGCCACCTTGCTAAATAAAGAACAAATTAAAATAAATAAAGTAGAAATGAGCACAAATGAATAAAGTCTTGACTAATCAGAACAGTGTTTAGTTGGCAAATTAGAAAATTATTACCCTGGTGTGCTGTTCACCACACCATTATATCACAGGCAAAACAGAGCCTGGCTTCATTATTTCTTTTTATGTCCAGGCTTTCAGACAGTTGGACTTTTTTTTCTTCTTGATGCTATTTGTTGTTTGGTTTTGTCTGGTTTGCTCGGTTTTGTTTTTGTTTGTTTGTTTGCTTTTGTTGTTTAGTTGTGTTTTGGTTTTGTTTGTTTCCTTGTGGTTTTGTTTCTTTATCCATGTTTTGGGGTTTTTTACTGGAAGTTTTTAAATTATAAATTTGTACAATTTCAATTGGGTTGATTTTTTTTTGAAAAAAAAGTCAATTCCAGTTAAAGATGAGCTTTATCCATTTTAGGACCTGTGCATTTTTACACCACTCACCAGAACAACTCATTCAATGCTTTAGAGATTTTTTAGAAAGTCGAGTTTATGACCTTCATGCTAATTTATTTCAGTGAACTTTATATCTGCATTGACTGTTTTTTACTAATATTTGCCTCAGTAAATATAACGATCTCACCAGAGTTGCTATAGGCTTTAATGTTGATTATACTTTATTTGGTTAATTAATATGACTTTATATTTAATCTTTCTTCATCACCATTTTCTGTGCTGCCCTATTACCTCTGACACCATGTTTGATATTAAGTTTGACATACAACAATCCTTCAGACCTTTTCTTCTGTACCTCTGAAGTGGAAAGGGGAGATTTGTAACATGCAAAGGGTACTCAGCTGAGGCAAATTAGCAGCTCGAAATGTCATAGCTAGGCATTTAAGAGGTCATATTTCTCATTGTATTTCTTGCTGCAAAGAACAGAAAGACATAAAAAGCTCTAAGACAAATAGAAGCAGGGCAATAGTGACATTCTCTTAAAATCTGTAATATTGTACTACAGGGTTGACCCGTCACCTCCATCAGTTGATCTGATGGTGATGATTTCAGACATGGAGTTTTACTGAATTCACACACAGTGAGGCTTCCGATGCTGATACTTCCATGAGCTATCTCAAATCATTTGCAGGTAGGGTGGGTCCAGAAGGCAGTAGAAAAAAATGCCTCCCTACTATTTAAGCAAATGTCCCCACTCTTAACCTTAGAAACCATGAAGAGCTATGGTTATGTACGATGTGACCTTAATCATCAAATGTCTGTATACCTATGCCTAGTTATAACTTTTATGTATAACAATACATACGAAATAGTCATTGTCTCTGCCTGCTGCTCTTTGCCTCATTTGTCTGTGTTCTATAGTAAGAGGTTGGTTCTACATGTGTCAGTTCAATACTGCATCCATTTCCAGTTATTCACATCACTACTCACTCTGGTTTGGAGGAAGAAACTACAACTAAGTACTGTCATTAGAACTGACCTTATTTTCATAAAGATCTGAAGTGATCTATAGACTATACCCTGAAATTGTATTCATATGCAAACACTTCTGTATAAATGGCAGAATTTTTTTCCTTGACATGAAAATTGCAAACTCCTGGATTGCAGTGCAAAGAGTAACTGTCCCTGAAGCCTTAAAACTGTCACTTCACTGGAGGGTTGAGCCTCTCACTTCACCTTTCTGCCTCAGTTTCTGCATTTACAGCTCAGAATTACATTTTCCATTAACTTCACAAGAGGCTCCCAAGGACTGAGCGATAAGTATAAAAAGGTATGTATTCAAGTTTTCAGATACTCAGTGAGCTTTACATGATTACATAAAGCTCTGAATAAAAGCATTATGTAATAGCAATGGCTATTATTAGAATGCAAATGAATATTTAACCTAATACTGCATTTGATTGTGTAACTACTTCATAATCAGTGTAAGTGTTAATGCAGCTATTTTTTCTTAAGAGAAAAATGGTATTCCAGGTTATTTACAACAGTGTTGTTTGGAACTTTCATCAACTTCACTATTTAAACAGCTGATAGCTGATAACGGTGAAGGCATGGAAAACAAAGAAAAGTAGTTCTGATGGGAACAGACAACATCTTCCTCTGGGTTTGAAGAAAGCCACATGCAATGATCACGATCTCTGGATGCTGAAGTGCTATAAATACCAAATCATTAGTCAAAGTCTAAACTTCTCAAACTTTCTCTGCTGTTGTGTCAGCAGAATAAAATGCTAAGCCTTCTGTAATGAGGAAGAAATTAGTCAATCGGGGTTTATGAGAAATGGTTTGTATGGTTAATGTATGGTACTAATTTAGGTCCTGAAGCTGGCAGGGAAAGCTGCTGTTTTAAGGAGGGTGGTACCAAGTTTCAGGTTGATCGTGTGGTTCCCTCCCACCCCCTTCCAGCATGTATATAAATTGTCAGCTCTCCAAACCCTCTGCCAGTTCTCTCTTCTAGACTTGCCAGAAGCAACAGAGGACTAAAGATGAAGATCTTGTTCTTATTCACCTTTTCCACTTTGTTTTTATCTGCTTTTGAACAAGCAGCTGCTTCTGCTCACTATGACAAGATTTTAACTCATAGTCGAATAAGGGCACGCGACCAAGGGTAAGTGGGCTTTATTTCTATTTTAGAAGGGTGCTTATTAATCTTTATTCTCCCCTCTCTTCTTGCATTATATTAAATGTGATTTTTCACTATGAATTCTTAGTATTATTCAAGTAGAACTTGTCTCAATTAATTTTACAGGATTTTTTCCTAAATAAAAAGCTTTCTGAGGAGTTTCAAAAGGAGACAGAATACTGTCAAACTTCATAAAATGTGGATAGATCTAAAATAATGATTTCTTAAAGAACAAAATATGTGTGTTTTAAAATCACTGAAGATAATTATGGATTGTAATTAATGTGATGGGACATCAGATATGTTTAATATATGTTTTGAAATCTTTGAATAAAGTTGACACCTATTTTAAGGCATTTACTCCCTTTATTCCATCCATCTTTATTCCATTCCATCTATTTAAATGCTTTCTGACGTGGTAATATATACTAGGAACCCATCATAAAACTTCTGTTCCCACTAGAGCATTGTGGCATGCTGCTCAGCAGGGTACCCAAAAGACAATGCTTACAAGCCAGGCTGCTCAGAGACATGGAAATAATTTGAACAGCTGGTGTCAGGGAGACACATGTGTCTCAATGTATTTTACTTCAGTCTTCTTAAGTAAAAAACATTCTGTGACTAAGAATTTTTTACCCTCCAGTCTTCCTTTGTTGAATTCCCTCTTCCTACTGCACACAGACACACACACACACACACACACACACACTCCCTGAGCTTTTTAACAGAAAAGAGTTCACTGGCTTCCCGCTGTTACGAAATACACATTCTAACTTTTGAACTGATGAATTATTTTAATTGTAGAAGTATAAGAATTAGTGACAAAATGCTTTTGCTCCATGGAATTTGCCCTTAAGAAATTCCTCTTCTGTACACTACCATGCTAAGGAAAAACTATTCCTCCTTTGAAATCTGTGACTCCTTTTATTTACATGCCAATTTACCCTTTGGTCCCCAGTAATTCCCAGAATGTTTACTTAGGTGCCTGTGGTACTCCAAACGGCTGGTAATCAAAATAGCTGATTGATTTACAGAAGACAGGGCTTCCTTCTACATAAAGAACAAGGCACTTTTCTTTCCCATCTCCCCATGACCTTCAGCTGCACAGATGTGTACAAGACAAAAACTTTAATGAAAAGAGCCCGATGGTATTCACATTTCAGTCCCTGGTGGCTGGGAATTAATTCATTTCACAGGAGGGAGGGAGAAATGAAAGGCATATTGAGACTTGACTAGGCACAGTGGGTGATCACTGCCCATGAGAGACAGAGGGTCAAAACAGAACAGAGGCAAATCTCCTGTCTCCCTAGGAGGGTGGGCTTGCCAAGGAGCCCAGCTGGGCAGTCCCAGGAGCTTGCACTGCGGCTGCTTAAAAACACACCTGCCCTGATAACTGAAGCCAAATGTTCATTTCTTACTCTTGCTCAACAGAAACTGTATTTGCTGCTATTTTGTGTAAAACTTTTCCAAATATGTATGGAAACTGATTTTTAAAATGTTTCTCATTCTCACCCATAGACCAAATGTTTGTGCCCTTCAGCAAGTTATGGGAACAAAAAAGAAATACTTCAGTACCTGCAGAAATTGGTACCAGGGAGCCATCTGTGGAAAGAAAGCGTAAGTATCCTGTTTCAAAGCTATTTCCCATGCATTGAGATATAATGTTCTATTAGAAAACTCCTTTTCTCAGAGGCAAACTAACTATTTCGAATGCAGAGACAGGAAGAATTTACAGGGTTACAGCTTCTATTTAGCTGCTTCTAAAACCATCTGGATAACTGATCCAGTAATTGTTGCTAATAATAATTACAAAAGGAGTGGAAAGTCTGAAAATGACAGCATAATACGTAGTCCTTTTTTTAAGTTCAAGAGTCTTGAAAGTATTAGTTTCAGCAATACATCTCTGAGTTAAGTATTCATAGCTCTATTTTAAACACAAAGAGATATGAGGTTAAGCGATCTACCCAAAACCACAGAGGGACCTAAGAAGTGAGTTGTGAAAAGAACTCAGCAATATCCAGCAGAGCTGTGTGCTCAGACCACACCTCTCCACAAAGGAAAAATAAAACCTCAAATTATGGTTGTGGATATAGATTAAGTCTGGATGAGTTTGTCACTCTTTTGGAATCTGTGAGTATGTTTCAATTGTCAGTTCTTCTCAGAACACAAGTCATTGCCATCTCTGTGACAAAAAGTCAGTAGTGTCAGAGTCACTATTGCTTTGTTAGCCATAGAGTCGCATCAGAGTGTGAACACATACAAAACCCTGAGTCCTGAACTTGGTCTGCCCCACTTCTCTCACTTAGAATTCATAATTTAACAGACTGACGTTGTTTACCCAATAAAATAATGTTTTTCTAGTGTACTACATTTTCTCATGCTATTGTGCAATTACTTGGATAAATTTCTCAGCAGTTGTCACAGGAAATAATTGTTTTTATTTCCCCATTATTCTCTTACCGAGTCCAAATAGGTCTCAGGTGACATTTTCGGAAAGGCTTGAGTGAAGAGAGAGTCTGGGCTTCAATTGTAGCTCTGTCTTAGGCTATTAGGAGTATCTTAGTGAAAGCCCATAAAACTCTTTCACATGCCTAAGTAATATTTAAAATACAAAATTTGGATAGTCACTGAGAGATTGTATGCCCTAAGACATAAAGATATTAAGTTATATTCGTATAAGGTGCAAACTATATATATATGAGGGACTTAACTCCATTTAAAGTAAGATTTGTATTTAAAAATTTCCTAATGAAGCTCAACCACTGTTTGAGATGTTAATGTAATGTGGAATACAGATTTTTTGTTTCTGTGCCGAAGGCTTCATTAACAGAGGTTAACATGGAAGAAAAATATTCACAATGTTAGCCACATAAGCCAGTTGAAGATGACTCTCTTTGTAAACAAGCTCTTAAAGTGTCTTGGAAATGTTTTATGATCAACAGTTATCCACTAAATAAACTATAAAGAAGGGCTTAAACAAGAAGTGACTGATAATTTGCATTTAGTTAGCGTCATATTTTTTTTCTCCTGATTGTCAAAGTCATGAATAAATAGGATACACATTTTCCAGTCCATTCTTCAAGTTTAAAAAAGTGTTTCTAAATATAGAAATAATTAAAGATTCTGGGAAAAAAAATATATTTAACTTTAAACAATTATACATAGCTCACACCGATTACATGTAAGTGAAAACTGAAACTATAAGACTTTGTAAACATATATGAAATCCATTGAATTGTTCTTTTCAGATAGAATTCTATGTTGACAAAGAATTAGACACAGATGAAATCTGAGTTTGTGCTGGGAAATGGGAGGGACAAAAAGAAAACAACTATGCAGAGTGTACATACATCACTAGCAGTACTAATATGGCTACAGCCTCTCATGCATTCTTTAGTGCATCTACATAATGACACTTTCATAATTAAAAAAGTATCATTTTCCTATTTATTCTTTTTATTTTTCTTCAAAACCAGCTTGACATTTTGTTTCATTTTTTTGGCTGGTTCAGCTGTCCTGGCTGACAAAAAATTATATTCATAGTTCTTCTTGAGCATGATCCATATACTTACTAATTTAGAACAGAATAGAACAGACTATTTCATTTGGAAGGGACTTACAATGATCATCTAGTCCAACTGCCTGACCAACTCAGGACTGACCAAAAGTTAAAGCATTAAGGGGATTGTCTAAATGCCTCTTATACACTGACAGGTTTGGAACATCGACCACCTCTCTAGGAAGCTTGTTCCATTGTTTGACCACCCTCTTGGTAAAGAAATGCTTCCCAAATGTAAAACTGATTAAGACTCCCAAATTATTGTTTATGTGAGAAAAAAATGCCTCCAGTAATGATTTTTGCACTCTTAAAATCAGACATGTATTCAGTAGTCAAGCAAGGGCCTTAGGGAAAAGACTGAAGGAAGATGTAGGAGGAGGAAGTTTTCTTTCATTTTCTTTCTGAGAAAATGTTTTCAGCACTTTGCCAGTGTACCATAAATTAATGGAGCAAGTTATACTTATGATACCATGAGATACTGATTTCAACACACGGTCTTGCCTTTCAAGCACTGCCATGGCTTTGAAGTCTCAACTGTAAGGTCTGTCTACACGTGAAGAATGATATGGCCTCAGCAGCACTGAGGAAAAGGCTGGATTTTCGTGGGCCAGGCTGTCACTCTAACCTTTCTGCCATTGTAAACTGTATTGGTTAGTAATTACTTACTTCCTTAAGAAGGTGGAAGAAAGTAACAACAGTAAGTTAGAGTGATTGTAGCACAGATCATAATGACCATCCTACCCAGACAGGCAATCTCTGTATTCTAAATCCCCAGAAGTTTCTTTGGAATGTAACTGACTGTCTGAAATCCTAACCAGTCTCTCCTATTTTGATTTTGGCCTTGTTTTTATAAGCAAATCCAGACAGGTTAGAACCCATTTTTTCACACAAATTGCAGACTTGTATCCATTTGATGATGATGACAACGACAAATTTCTAGTCAAACTAAACTGTGTGTGGCCATTTGCCCTGCCGTTACCTTCAGTTTTTTCAGACCCATAGGTTCATATTTTTTATCAGAATCTTGCCTTCTCCTCCAGGTGGCATTATAATACTGACTTCCCTTTTCCTTCAGTGGACATGCTGCAAGTCATCCAAAATACTTCACCTTTTGAGTAAAGTCTGCCACACCACTGACTTCTTTGGCACTACATTTTATTCCACTACAAACACATTGGGAAGGAGGCTATTTCCTGAAAATGACTTAGGCTGAAACTTGGATATTCTCAAAGCCAGTTTTGGAAAACAACCTACTCCTGTGGTTTTGTTCCTAGATACATATCATGTCTTCCCATGACAGAAAATCTGACCTCAGCACAAATCTGACAGGGAATTCATTACTTTGCTGAGCTCCAGAAGTAAAATGAATTAAACAGTGATAGATATGTTCATGTGTCAGGAAAAATAGTCTGAAGCAACAGGCAATTTGGACTTATCGAATTGAAGTCAGGTGGTGCCTTCGTTCTTTTCACTGACTCAAATTTACAGGATTGTAAGCTGTAAAACATTTCGCAGACCCAGAAGTCCCTGAGCTGTGGGGCTGGGTGGATTTGAGCATGAGAGTCTACGCAAAACTGTTACCTACCTTCTCCGTCCCCTTTTAACGCTCCTACTGTTTTACAAGCACTCACAGAGCGAGGCTAGAAAGGAAAAGTATGTATGAGAATAAGTTAAGTCATAGAACTACTGTGGGTTTTTTGTGGCTGTAATAGAGCATCTGTTATAACTTAGTCATAGCTGTTAATGGGAGTCTTATACTCTGTGCACTCAGAACAGAAATGCAGACATGACTAAAGCAGTTACTTTAAAAAGAATACTAATACAAAGGACAATGGCTCTTCTCATGTTAATATCTCCATGTTAAAAAGTCCTCCCTAACTTGTATGTATGACGTAAATGTTAATTTAGAGAATACTTTTATTATTTACACTTCCTATCTACTGCTGTAAATTTCCAATTGGGATGCAACTTAAAGTTTTACTAAAATCAAAGAGTATTAAACCAAAAGTCTTTCCAATGTTTCTATGCCAGCAAGGAGTAGAAACAGATGAGTCACAGAGCTGATTTGAATAAACTGGAATCCAGATCTGTTAGCCAAGAATAACAAGGACATAAGGTAGTGTAGCTCTGCCCCTTTTTCCTTTGGAATATACTCTTTTGGATAAAGTCAGAACAACTTTTTGCTAAAAAAAAAAAAAAAAACAACAACCAACCAACCAAACCACCCCAAGATCAAACAAATAAAACTCGAGAATGCAGGATTGCTTGTTATCTGAATAACTACTTTCTTCACTTGGGCACCATCTTATATTGAACTAGTAGGGAGATACAGATGAGGATGACATGTGGTGTCAGATGATACTTCACTTGTGCACTGTGTCCATACGTGTGTGGTGCTGAAGAGCTGTATCTTGAACAGATTTATATCTGATTCTAACCTTATCATGGGATCCTCCATATAGACCACATTTCTCCCATCTTTCTCACAACATTCTGAGCACAGCTGATACATGGACCTTCTAACTGCAGTCAGCTGTAAGGGAATGTGAATGTAATGTAAGAACTTACAGTAAACCTCGATGACTGAAAAAAAGCCGGGGCTGTACGTAACAAGTTTCATGGTAAAAAAGACACTGATCTTGTAATCCTTCGCTGAAGAGGCTTTTTCTTTCTTAGATATGTTCTTCAGCCAATTTTCTGTCTTTCATTAATTGTGTCATTGTTGGGTATGGTAAGAAGCCCAAACTTGCCATGTCTTATTCTATCCTTATAACTCAGCTTTCTCTTTCCTTTATCCAGAAGCTGATTAAAACTGCAATCTTTCATAGTTGCTCATGAGGTGAGGGTGAGATATTTTCTATTCCATGGAAGGAAAAAATATTCTCTCATGACAAAGCAGTTCACACAGCTGGTAGAACATTCTGAATCCTATTCTGCTATACAGTTTTCTTTAATCAGATTTTTTTTTTTATTATTTTAATTAGCTTCTGGTAGGAACAAGGAGGAAGAGTATAATATTAATTTCCTTGTTATTTGGAAAATCTGTAGCATAAAGTGTATGCTCTTCTTGCATTCCCAAGAAATAGTCATTCAGTTAATTGCTTTAAAGAAAGAGATGTATTAAAAAGAACTATGGAAATACTTTCAATATATGGCTTCTCAGTTGAACAGATGAACACAGCAGAAAGGTGAATGTGTTGTGTGTATATGTACATGAGGGCATGGAAACAAAATATTTTCATAGCACAGAAAAATGAAAGACTATGTGTCTTTAAAAAAATCTTTATTCTTCAGCATCTCTATCAGATTTCTGTCAATTATGGAATTATAATCCTCACTTCTAAAATCATACTTTGTAATGCTATTGCTTTTCCTGTCTACTTTCATTTTTTAATCTCTTCTGGTAGTTTGGATATTGAAGGTCTTAAGTCTAACTTTTCATTTGAATAAGTGGTTCATTTTAAATTTTTGTGGTTAATGCTTTGTCAGCTTTAGTTTATGGAAAATGAGAGAAGTGTACTCAGCTGCCATCAAAGAGTCTACAAATTAAAAATCTGGAATGTAGTGATAAAGACTCAGCAACAACCTTCAAGGATTTAGCATTCAGAACTCTGTCACTACCAACATCGGCCATACCTATAAAAATATTATGTAAAACAGTGATGGCAATTTTTCCTTGTCAGTCCCAGTGTACCATAATTTGAAAAGTAATATCTGAAGTCTAATGCCTTAATATTTTAGACTTTGGTAACATTGTAGAATTTGTTGGCTTTCCCTCTCCTAAGGAACCAAAATCGACTCAGTGATAACTTTAGTGAATTTACACTTCTGTGTAAGAGAGGAGAATTTGTCAAGCAGATGTATGGTACAGCTTTTATTTCTATTATATTAATCAAGAAGACATTCTATTTTATACTACCATCAATGCTAAATTATCAGTTAGCCCTGGCTTGCTGTTTTGTGTAGCTTATACATATTGAAGAATGAGAATATTTTGTTGACATCATTATATAACAGTTCCTAGTCCCCAGTATTGCTAAATTCTATGCATGCTCTGCTGACATACTCTTTGAACTCTATTTTTGATTTGTTGCAGTCTGGTTTTCATTCTCACTACATTTACCAATGAACTTTCCCTTGTGTCTACCCATCTAGTTTTTAGTGACTTCCTTCTCTATAGCCTGCTTTATGTCAGTTTTTAGTTAGTTCTCTCATACATTCCTGAAGCTTCTTCAGTCTTCCTTGAAAAACTGAGGCTCTGCCACCCCACTTTCTATCACCATACAATCCACAGGACCTTCACCTAAATATTTGTTTAGTTCCTCTATCCAGTATGAAGGTGACCTCATGTAGTTTTGTCACTTTAGTTTTTTTTCTTTTACAACCCTGCTGCCACCAGTTTCTTTCAATGTCCTCACTTTATATTTTCCCCCTTCTTCAATCCCATCTGATTTTTTCAAAATAGACCAAATAAACTAATTTTCTTCAGCTGCAGTTGTAGTCACATTTTCTTTTAATAACTTTACGAGTTCCACATTTCCTCCCATGTTTCTTCCTAGCACTAAGACTTAATGATGGCAGTTATTCTGTAAATTCAAAATTCAGTAAAATTCAACCAGTTTATAGTCTATACAGAAAAGATTGAATGACAAAAAATGGATGAAGATATCTGGAGAGCATGTACTTAGCAACTTTGAATGAATGAATAAAAACTTAATAATTAAAAAAAAATAGACTCAGCTAAAATTAATGTACCGTTTTCTTGTATATTATTTAATTGTTATTTTGTCTATATCCCATAGAACTGTCTTATATGAGTGCTGTCCTGGCTATATGAAGATGGATGGTACAAGAGGATGTCCTGCAGGTACAAGCTTATTTTCATATGGATGAGTATATGGAAAGCATTACAACAGGGGAGACTTTCACAGGTGGTCATCTTGAGAAGTGACTGGCACGTTTTCAGAATTACTGCCTGAGAACACATAGCTTCATTTGCATACAGCCAACACAGTTTTTTATCAGCCAGCACTAAATTTAATCTTGCAGCTGAATTTCAGAACTCCTTCCATTTACTGGCTTGTAGATGAATAATAGTGTATTCAATTCGCAAAGCTGCCAAAGAACTTTTATTCCTATTCTCATCACACTCCAGAATAACCTATAGCATACCAGTGAGGTCAGAAACCTAGGATATGTGGTATGGCATATTGAAATTCTGTTTATTCCTTTTCCGGAGAAGACTTGAATCTTATTTAATAAAAGAATGTTATAGGCTTTAAATAAAATATTAATGAGAAGGAGTGAAAATGAAGACAGAAATTCTTGATTCCTCCTATTTGTGATATTCTGTTTTGCTTAAATAAAATTAATTGCAGCAGGGAAGAGTAATTTGAGAAGGAATATATTTCATAACTTTACATCCCAATGTCTGAACTAATCCTTTTACAATCAATGCCTAGAATTAGGAGAGATGAATCCTGTTCCCATGCAGCACAGTTTTAACTATGAGACTATGGCCATTCTTACTCTCCGAATGAATCAGTATGTGCACAAACCACACACTGGAAGAAGAGCAAGATGCTTCACAAGAAGAATTCTTGTCCACTGTGACCAAATGAGACCCACTCCATTGATATTTTTGTGATTGTAGATGGAATTTTCTCCTGCTTTCAATGAATAGCCTTCCATTTCACAAAACAAGCCAACTCTTCTAAAGAAAGCACTACCATACTCAGTTTTGTTTGATCTCATTTTTTGTAAAGCAAAGCAAAAAACAAACAACAAGCAGATGTGTTTGGATGGTTTTTGAGTACATTGACAATGGAATTTTAATACAAGCACATTGTTTTAATATTGACTTAAACAATTTCAGAAAAGCAACACTATTGCCCAACAAAAAGAAACAAAGTAGTTTGTGAGAAACTGGATGACTGAAAAGTTTACAGTATTCTTATCTCATGTTTATTTTAGTTGCTCCTATTGATCATGTATATGGTACACTTGGTATTGTGGGAGCTACCTCCACACAGCAGTATTCTGACATATCAAAGCTGAGAGAAGAGATTGAGGGACGAGGATCATTCACTTTCTTTGCACCAAGCAATGAAGCCTGGGAGCAACTAAATTCAGTAAGTGTGTGCATGCATGCATGCATATATTAAAGGGAGTTTCTCTTTCAGCTAATCTATAAGGCAGACTAGAAGCAATATTGATATTTTACATATAAAAGAATATTACCATTACACAAGTTATAACAAAAGAGTTTGCATGTTTAACATGCATGGCTGAAGCTAGAGAGTCTGAATGCATTTTCAGAAGTAACAAGCAACTGTGTTGCTTTTTTAAACACTTGCATGACAAATATTAATATTCTTAGTGCTATTAGCATAGTTTGGGGGAAACTGAGAGGAATTCCAGCAATTGCATGATGTAGAGTATAATTGTACTTTGTCAGTGATTTAGGTGTCTGTCTTTCAGTAATGTTAAATAAATATTGAATCAAAGCCCCTCCAGTGATTGTCTGTGATGAGACTTCTTGTCTTCCACTTGTGAAAAAATCAGACTAGAACACCATTTAAGCAGAGCCAGACTGATAGCTATCAAAGTCTTGTCTCCTAACAGGAAACATCCATTGTTGAATTTATTGAAAGCATGTATTAAGGTAAAGCAATATGTACATCTTTCTGACAGGAAGAATGTTTTGAAGTTTGTAATTAATTAAATTCCTTTCTTTTTCAGGAAATTCATAGGAATTTGGTTGACAATGTAAATATTGAACTATATAATGCTCTCCACCACCACATGGTAAACAAACGCATGTTGACAAAAGATCTCAAGAATGGCATGACTCTGGTGTCCATGTACAATAACCAGAAATTGCTTATTAACCATTATCCTAATGGGGTAAGTATTTTCTCTTTTTTTTTTCCTAATATAATTATTCATTTATAGCCATTACTCTTTCCTTTATTTCCTTCTATAGCTAAGAAAATAGGTTATAGAAAGTTTAACATCTAGCAAGCCAGTTGCCACTGACAAAAGTAAATAAATTTTATCTTTGAAGCAATTTCACCTGTTGTGTAGACTAATCACTAAGAAAGAATTAACAAACATACACTGTTTCCTATTTAGAAATCAAAGTTCAAACAAGAATGAACTTTCTTTCTAAAAGACAAAGACTTTTGTGGCCAGAATAAATGATCATAATAAATCTGAGAAGAAAATTTACTACTAATTTTCATGTGTTTACTAAATAATATTAAATTATTAGATTTTTTTTTTAATTGATGTGCATGGTTAAAGCATTTAAGACTTTGGGGGACACACATCCATTATTTGGCTGGAAAAAAATAACTTTTATAAATGCTAGAAATCTCCCAGTCAAGTTACTCATCTTTGCTGCCTTAAATGCATGGAAATGTTTATGTTGAACTACAGCTTATATCAGTAACAAAAATGCAATCACCATATTAACCAGATATGGAAAACAAATCTGAATAATTTCAATAACAAAACATATCTGCTGATAGCTTTCCAGAAGTTTAGTCAGACTTTCAAATCTTACAAGATTTTACTTAAAAGTTAAAATAAAAAGTGAAAGAACTACAGTGAATAGAAAATATACAGCACATAAATTTCCAATCTGTAAGAATCAGATTCCAAGTGTTTGGTCAAATTAATGCTTAATCTTATACTTCTTGATTCTTCGAATATAGGTTGTTACTGTTAACTGCGCCAGGATCATCCATGGCAACCAGATTGCTACCAATGGTGTTGTTCATGTCATTGACCGTGTCCTGACCGCTGTTGGAAATACCATTCAAGATTTCATTGAAGTTGAGGATGAGCTTTCATCTCTTAGAGTAAGTGGACAAAACCAAACCAAACCAACCAACCAACCAAGTTGTTCCTTCTTTCTTTTCTATTTGTGTATGATACTTGGAACTAAGAAATATTAATTCAGTAAGAGACAGAAATAAAGCAAACTAAGAACTCCAACTAATGTTGCAAACTAGCTATATAAAAAGACAAAACATATTTTACAGAAAGAGTCCGCTTCTGCTGTTTTGTGGATTAAATAGGACCACATTGATAAGACAGAATGTGTCCCTGTGCATTAAAAAAATGTGTCATCTTTTCAAGCACGGAGGTAATTAAATGTGTGAGCACAGACAGTTGATACCCCATTACTGGAAATATTCAAGGTCAGGTTGGACAGGGCTCGAAGTAACCTGATCTGGTTGAAGACATACATGTTCATTGCAGATGGTGTTGAACTAAATGACGTTTAAAGATCCCTTTCAACCTGAACTATTGTAAGATTCTATGATTTAAGTTACAGTGTCTTATGTCTTATGCTAGATAAATAATTTCAAAATGGACAACAGAAAATTGTAAAACCCCCAAATGAATTTCAGAACTTGACTCATAGCAAGTGACAGAACACCATTAGAGATACGTAAGAAAGACTTTTCTTGCAGAGAGGAAGTAGAATTTTCTGTCTCCAAGTTTTTAATTTCCCTTTCTTTTAGAAGATGTGTCTGCTTAGTGTGAAGGCTTTTCATGCTGCACATATTTAAAAAAATATGCCACAGTTTTGCAAATAGCTATTGTCCTCTTCCCTCCTCCACCTCCTCGATAAATACAAAAAATATTTTAAATGCAGAGGCATAAAGTTGGCAAAGACCCTCAGAATACCCCAAATCCAGTCCATGACACTGAGAAGAAACCACATCCTTTAATCCCTTTAAAAAAATGAATATAAGAGCCAACTCTTTCTAGTCTCCTGTTGAAAAATAAGCTTTCTGTATTTTATTTTTCCTGTGTGTTCCTTTTTATATCTCTTCTATTTGGGTTTAACTTTTGTAGAGTCTGAGCAGACATTTTCATCTAATCCTAGATGAGGTCTTACCTATTCCTCTTATATTAACTTTCATGCCTCCATAACCCTGCTTGAAAAGAACTTACTGGTTGCCAGGATACATGCTTGTTTTTCTTTCAGATGCATCACATTGCAACACTGATTTCAGTCTAGCATTAAAGTACCTGTGGGCACTAGGCAAAACTAGACAGATAATACATTTTGGTAATATTTTAAATAACAAGCATTAAAACCAATTTATTTTCTAGGCTGCTGCCATCACATCAGATGTCTTGGATCTTCTTGGAAAGCCTGGTCATTACACACTCTTTGCTCCTACTAATGAAGCTTTTGAGAGACTTCCAAGGGGAGTCTTAGAAAGGATCATGGGTGACAAGGTGGCTTCTGAGGGTATGTAACCTTTCTTTGAAGTGAGAAATACAGGTGGGTAGATCAGGAGGAAGAAACTACATTATTCTAATGGCTCTGAAATCCAGCGCCTGTACTTTTATACACATAGGGGTTATTTCTTCTGTCTGTCATTTTTCCAGTTACCTAAGGATTTCAGTTCACTGAAAACTTTGTTTCCAAAACAGTGTAAATGAAACTGTGAAAATATAGGCATATAGATGCTTCTAATAGTTTAGCTATATAGTTTTGATAGAGATTCCTGACTCCAGAAATGCAGGACTGTCTATATGACTCTCAGCTTTTTCATGAACAGCTTTTTCATACAAAAAGGACATATTCTTGTAAAAGGCAAGTGCTGCCCTGCAAGTTGAACTGAATTTACACTGTGTATTCTGACAAACTGACAGTCAGCACACATTCTTCTGAGAACTACAATAAAAATGAACAATAACTGATTCAATCTGTTATGTGAACAGCAATACAATGGATCACTAAGAAACTGAAGGCTAAATTTTTGGGCTCCGCTGCACTAAGC
Source organism: Caloenas nicobarica (assembly GCF_036013445.1). Taxonomy (NCBI): domain Eukaryota; kingdom Metazoa; phylum Chordata; class Aves; order Columbiformes; family Columbidae; genus Caloenas; species Caloenas nicobarica. The sequence goes on from NC_088245.1 coordinate 188,591,289, forward strand.
AAATTCTCCATCATTTTATTATAGCCTGATTAAGTCACTGTGCAGTATCCCAATGTAGAATGGTGAAAAGAGGGGTCTGGGCTAGTTTTAATGTGAGACGATGACTAAAAATGAGATCTTGAAATAACATGATAGTTTTGTTCTGGGTTTTTTTAATGATTTTTTTCAGTTTGCTTCTAGGAATTTTTTGCCTAATTCTTTTGGTACCCACAGAAGACAGTACACTGAATGTCACTTATTCAGTAAGGCATGATAAAATATAAATCTGGGGCTGACTTTGTATAGCCTATAGAGTTTTGTACTCGGAGGTCCATTTGGAGCATATCATCTCCACTCACTGAACTATATATAATACTTTGTTATATGCAGATCGCAGCATAATCAGTATTGGTTTTGAAATATAGAGGATGCCAAAGATTTTTGACCATAGATGTTGTTTAGAGGTCTATAGTGTCAATCCTCATATAGTAACTTTCAATAATCTTTGAGTGCAAATAGGCAAATATGATAGATAAGCTAGTAAACTATTAAAAATAGCGTAGATGTAACTATATTATATGTGAATATACGTGTCCAAACACTTCTATATGAACTTCCTTCTCTTTTTTCCACAGCTCTTGTGAAGTTTCATATTTTAAATACTCTCCAGTGCTCTGAAGCCATCACAGGTGGAGCTGTTTATGAAACCTTGGAAGGAAACACAGTTGAAGTTGGTTGTGATGGTGACAGTCTGACTGTGAATGGAGTGAAGATGGTGAAACGCAAAGATATTGTGACAAGCAATGGTGTTATCCACCTCATTGATCAAGTGCTAATTCCTGATTCTGGTCAGTGATGTGTATGAAAAACTTCTTACAGTGAAGATATTTTCTACAGTCTTATCTAGATTCCCTCAGACATATTGTTATGGATAAGCATGGAGAATCAAAATCAGGAAAAGGAATAAATTGTGTGTTAAAATACCTTTTTTTGATTCCTTTTTTTGCAGCCAAACAAGTCATTGAGCTTGCGGGCGCCCAGCAGACTACTTTCACAGACCTGGTGGCACAGTTAGGACTGGCATCTTCTCTAAGACCAGAAGGCCAATACACTCTCCTGGCACCTCTGAATGGTGCTTTCTCAGGTTAGTAGCCTTAAGAGATTATGCTCTGAATGCCAAAATAAACAAGAATATATGCTACCTTGACAGTTTTCCAAATAAGCCCCTGTACTTTTTCTAAGTCTCAAGGAAAGAGAACCATAGGGAAATAGACATACCTCACCCTTTCAAAATGCATACCATGCAGAAAGTCAAAATAAGCCTAATCATCAGGCCGCACGGCTTGTTTGTATTGGTATCATTTGTTAACGGAAACAGTATCACTAAATAAGATATAAAATATGCACAGATAGATTGTGAGAAAGGAGAGGTATTAATGAATTGCCCTTTCCCTTAATCTTTGCATTAGTTGCATTAGATTCACAATATATTTATTCTCAAAAAATTATACAAGGTTGGTATTTTCTCACATTAGAGCAGAGAGAAACTAACCCAAATATATAAGAAAACAGGTGTTTGCATATCTGTAGAGGTGGCCACATAGGCATCCTGCTGTTCCCCCGAGAATTTGAGTGTTAACTCACCACCACAGAGGCAAATTCTGAATGGTTTTATGGGGCACATGTAGAAAGGATATAAAGTATATAAATCGCTATATATTCATATCTAAATGGCTTTGTAGATGACACCTTAAGGATGGATCAACGCCTACTTAAAACAATCCTGCAGAATCACATTATAAAAGTGAAAGTTGGGCTCAATGAACTATACAACGGACAAGAGCTGGAGACAATTGGAGGAAAACTGCTTAGAGTCTTTGTGTATCGCACAGTAAGTGAATGGGGCTTTCTAACAATATGTATCACAACTATAAAAATGAAGAATCATGAAGAATAAAAGACAAAGCAAAATAAAACCTCCAACATTTACCATTACAGCTATCCAGCAAAAATCTTTAAGCTTTTAAGCTAGGAAACAGTGAAAATCTGATCTTTATCAATGACAACTTTGCATGGAAGACTCTCTGGGAAAACAAAAAGGATTCCAGATTTGGCACTCCATTAATTACAATTTTTTAAAGCTAGTTTTTAGATTTAATTAAGAACACTCTCAAGAAAACAAAAGAGTTGAGTTTGGAAATATTTACACCATATTAACTTACTCCAGATTTTGCTACTTTTGCTTTCTCAAGCAATACCAGATTTGCTGGCAAGAACACACACTTTGAAATACATATGAATATTATTTTTAAATTTAGGAGCCTGTTGAGAAGTATGCATCCATCTCATTTTACTATCTACATTTAAATATATATCATTGTGTGAATAGCTACACTACTTTATCTTTTAATCAGGCTGTATGTATTGAAAATTCATGCATGGTCAGAGGAAGTAAAGAAGGAAGGAATGGTTTTATTCACATCTTCAGACAGATCATCAATCCAGCAGAAAAAACATTGCATGAAATGCTAAGAAATGATAAGCGGTTTAGGTGAGTAGCAGTTTTGACAGCACTGAGATTTTCCTACAGAGAATAACTCAGCACAACTGGTCTGAGAAAAAGTTGTCAACTGTGGGTTGTTGGATTTTGGGGGGCAGGGAAGGTAGGGAAGGGGTTATTACCTTCTCAAAAAAAAAAAAAAGAAAAAAAGGCCGGGGCTGTGGAGGGGGGGTGGTGTGGAGGAAAAAGAAAAAGCATTCTCCTCCAGATGTACAGTGGAAAAGCTCCTAGACTTTATGCTAGAATGGTTGTCTACATCATATAAGAGTCAGTAAGACACCAGAATGAGCAGAATGAGAGGAATAAGAAGACAAAAGGGATTGGATGATACATCCAAGGCTATAAATGCAGTGGATTCTGGAGGTTTAATTAACAAGTAGTACAGTTCCATATGGGTTCAGCATGATTGAGTACACTTCTGGTACCTATTTCTGTCCCCTGCCTGCAAGTATCTCAGTATTCCTAGAGAGAGCAACTACCCTTGGCATTCTCCATCTCTTTGACCTGTAGGGTTTTTATTCAATTAATTCTGTTCTGATCCAGGATGTCAACAGTGGTTTTTTGAGGGTTTTTTTGTGTGGTGTTTGTTGTTGTTGTTTTTGTTTTGTTTTGTTTTCCTCAAATTCTTTTTCCTCAGTCTGCTACTCTTAAGACTGTGTATTTTTTTGTAATTTTTTTTTTCCTCCACTGTCTTTATTTCTGGGAAATAACAAGAGTTTGTGAAGATTGATGTGCTATCTGAAAAAACAAGGCAACTAAATGCCTGGACCCAAGTGTAGTTACTACAGTTCAGCAAAATGAATTTGTTTTGTCTGTTTGTTATAAACAGCGTTTTCCTCAGTCTGGTGAAAGCTGCAGATTTAGATGATGTTCTGTCACGGCCTGGAGAATGGACTCTATTTGTTCCAACTAATGATGCCTTTAAAGGTTTGACTGATGACGATAAGGACATATTGATAAGTAAGTAACAAAAAAAAAAAAAAAAAGGGAAAGGTGGCTAGTGCATTTCTTACACAAAAGATGTCTGATAAAAGAGTTTACCTTTTGCATAGAGCAGCTCATAGTACTTCCCTAAATAAGTTCATTCTTGAGGGTTAGAGAAAATATCTTTTTTGGAAAAAAGCATCCAACATGAATTTAATTTTCAGTCCTTGATATATTATTCCAAGGTGTAATTATCTTCCAACTTAGAATATGCATTCATTTAAATAGCTTCAACTTTTCATCATTCAACCTTGCTACAGATTTTTTTTAAACAGAAAAATTTCTTGTATCATGTTTCTTTTCTAGTTATGAGCATTTCATTAAAAGAATTGTGGTACTGACTTTCCTGTCTTTCCTTTATCTTCTCGGTATATACCCAGTGATCTCTGATATCACCTGTACTGTACAAGTTAGATATTGAATATATGTTAAAAGTCACTTTGTGTATTTTCTTTCTATCTTATACTTTTAAACTCTGGAATTATATACATTTTTTGCAAGGTTTAAAAATAGTTTATTTAATGCCATGTTTTATTTCTGTGAGAGAAGAAATGCACAGAGAATACTTCAAACTATCCTACAGAATTTCTCAGTAGAGAGGTAGACTGTGGCCACAGCACTATAAATATTTTTGGTTTACTTGATGCTAATGTGAATCTGGCCTGTGCACAAGTACTGGAGCAGTGGTTGCATTGAGTCCTGTATCCAGAAGGTCAGTCACATTTTCCATTCCAGTACTTCTCAGATCAAAGTTTGACAATATGAAGTTGAATCCCATGTATCCTTAATGAGTTTGAAGAGCCCAGCTCAGAGCATTGATAAGCAGCAATCTCAGCTCTATAGACTTCAGCTCACTAATGAGGCACTGTGAATTTGAATTCTCTCTTAAGCAATTTAAAATTATGATAGTGTTCTAAATTACCTCTTAGTGTGGTGTGTCTCTAGTCCCTACCAGTAAATTAACAATAGCCTAAATAGCTAACATTAGATAGCTATAAAATGAAATTAAGCTTGTCTCAAGGCTGTGAACTGAAGTAACTGGATAAATGCCATTGTTCTGTTTTTGTTGGACTATATAGTTATTTCATTAACTAAGACTGAGCTTATCAGGCCCATTATTTTTCTCTTCAATTCACAAATTTACATTGTACTCAAGGTCAGTGTCATTTTGTATTATTTTTATAATTAAGAATCCAATTATATTTGCCCTTCTGCTTTTCAAGGGGCCTTATGTACTGTCTTCTCCTATCATTGTCACTCAGTTTCTACTTATTTTCTTGGCAGACAGGATTTTAATTTACCCTATTACTTTTTTTGCATTGCAATTTTTGTGTCAGATTACTTTCTGGAATTCTGTCTTGGCTTTCTTTAAAGACATTATGTTGCTTTCTCCATAAAACTGGTTAGTGAGGTGGACTGCGAACTGGCTGAAGGAAAGAAGCCAGAGTCTCGTGGTCAATGGGGCAGAGTCTGGTTGGAGGCCTGTATCTAGTGGAGTGCCTCAAGGGTCAGTACTGGGAGCAGTATTGTTCAATATATTCATCAATATCTTGGATGAGGGAACAGAGTGTGCTATCAGCAAGTTTGCTGATGACACCAAGCTGGGAAAGGTGGCTGACACACCAGAGGACTGTGCCACCATGCAGCGAGACTTGGACAGGCTGAAGAGTTGGGTGGGGAAATATTTAATGAAATATAACAAGAGAAAGTGCAGAGTCTTGCAGCTGGGAAGGAATAACCCCAGGTTCCAGTATAGGTTGGGGAATGACCTATTAGAGAGCAGTGTAGGGGAAAGGGACCTGGGGGTCCTGATGGACAGCAGGATGGCCATGAGCCAGCACTGTGCCCTTGTGGCCAAGAAGGCCAATGGCATCCTGGGGTGTGTTAGAAGAGGGGTAGTTAGTTAGGTCGAGAGAGGTTCTCCTTCCCCTCTACTCTGCCCTGGTGAGAGCTCATCTGGAATATTGTGTCCAGTTCTGGGCCCCTCAGTTCAAGAAGGACAGGGAACTGCTGGAGAGAGTCCAGCGCAGGGCCACAAAGATGACGAAGGGAGTGGAGCATCTTCCTTATGAGGAAAGGCTGAGGGAGCTGGGTCTCTTTAGTTTGGAGAAGAGGAGACTGAGGGGTGACCTCACTAATGTTTATAAATATATAAAGGGTGAGTGTCACTAGGATGGAGCCAGGCTCTTCTCGGTGACAACCAATGATAGGACAAGGGGTAATGCGTTCAAACTGGAACACAAGAGATTCCACTGAAATTTGAGAAGAAACTTCTCAGTGAGGATAACAGAACACTGGAACAGGCTGCCCGGGGAGATTGTGGAGTCTCCTTCTCTGGAGACATTCAAAACCCACCTGGACGCCCTCCTGTGTAGATGTTCCTGCTCCAGCAGGGGGATTGGGCTAGATGATCCTTTGAGGTCCATTCCAATTCCTAACATTCTGCGATTCTGTGAAACCTTAAAATACGGTGGTTTTTTGTTGGTTTTTTTTAAGGACTATAAATAAATACTTTGTTTTGTGTATTTCTTGCAGATAAACAAAGATTATTTTAACCAGTAACCACTGGGGCATAGAACAAAAGTAATCTGATAGTTTGTGAAAATAGCTCTTCAATGGCCAAGTTTAGGCTTTGTATTTAACTTGATGTTAAGGTCACAAAATCTCTGTGCCAGTTTTAGTAGGAAGAAAAAGAAAATTTAATTGCCTTTCAGTAGTGAAATTAATTGCAGTAATATCAGTGATCAAAGCAAAAAGCAGAAAATTTAAAATGTTAACTTAAAGATACACCCAGAAAAAATTATAACCAGAGAGTATTTCCATTGCAGTTTCATCAAGGCTGAAACTCCTAGTAACAACCAATATCAGCATGTAATGCTAATATGAAACTTGTAATAGAATGATCAATATTCCATGTAATGGCAAGCAAATGTGTTTTAAAACTGCTCTGCTTGGTACCCTGTCTCCTGGGGATGTTGTGGGTATTCCTATAGCCCATCTGATGACTCTGAACCTGCATGGACCCAAAGCACCAGAGAACCTTGTCAGGACACTAACCTGGGCTCCAGAATCCATTTACTTCAGACAGTCTTGAAAATGTTGGCTTTTATTTTTCCTTCCAAATAGCAATGTCAAACTTTGAAATATGGAAATCATCCCTAGAATAGTAGTTTTTTCCCCCTTCGCAGCTTCTCCAAGCTGTGTCTGTTCTCTGTAAGAACAGACAAAACCAGCACTCCAAATGACTTCTACTTTTCTGCCTAAAACAGCAACTTTCTCCTGCCCTAAGTAGGAAAAGATATGTGTATATAAAGAGTTGAGTTATTCCCAGTCATCTCATAAGGATGTTGCCAGAAGAGCATAATTATATTGTTAGCTATGGTTCCCTTTAATTGCAACAGTCTTAGGCCTGGAGTTTATCTAACAGCTTGGTGAAATTTGATATTGCTGACTGCTTAGTGGTCCTGAAATTATTGTGTAAAGAATGATTTGTGAAGCATCTTTAGGAAAAGGCAAAAAATTACGATTAGAGGCACAAACAAATAAGAGAAAACAATACAGAAAAATAGGAAAATGCTGTCAGCTTTTCCGTTCTTTTGTATAGGAGTTCTCCTAGCATCTTTATGATTATTTTCTGAGTCCCTTTTTGTCATATGGTTGGGGGTTTTTTCACTTTATCGTAATTTTGACAGATTCAAATTATATGTGTACACGGTAGTTTCATTCATACCATGCTTAATACAGGCTCAAGCCTGTGTGAATCCTTAGAATTCCAGAAAAAACCTATTCATTATAATTTAATTTTTACTCCTACTTTTCTTTTCTTTTTAAATAGGAGACAAAAATGCTCTCAGGAACATCCTCCTTTACCACTTGATACAAGGAGTTTTCATTGGAAGTGGCTTTGAGCCTGGTGTGACAAACATTCTTAAAACTATCCAAGGAGGGAAACTTTACTTGAAAACAGTTAAGTGTTGAAGTGTCCCTGATACAGCCTTGTAACAGGGATTTGACATTCTGTGTCTATCCACGTTACAGAATGGGACGGATTTCTCTGAACGTTGTATTAGGGTTTGGGGTTTGGTTTTTAATGATAACTTGTGTTCTCTTTTCATCCTTTATCAGGTGAATGATACTCTTCTGGTTAATGAACTGAAATCAAGAGAGCCTGATCTCATGGCAACCAATGGTGTCATTCATGTTATTGATAAGCTTCTGTATCCAGCAGGTGAGTATTAGTTAATGTAATTTATACACACTCTTCTGAATCTGTTTACATGTTATGTAGATGCAATAACTTTTAAAAGTTATTTCCTTTAAAGAGGCAATTCCTATGTGGAATAAGAAACAGAAATTTTTCCTTGTTACTCATTTTGTGGAACGCCCTCGCTTGAAACCATGGCGACTCTTTCAAATTTTATTAAAGTCAAGCATATGGAAGACAAGATGCCCTAGGCTATTTTTTCCACTAATATGGAAGAATGTATATGTACAAGTACATGCTTGTGTGCATGTTTGAGAGTGATTACTTCTCCTGATCACTGTAAATGAATGTAAAATGAACACACATGTATGTTTTCTCTTATATGGTCATTTCTTTTTTCAGATCTGCCTGTTGGAAATGATCAGTTGCTCACAATCCTGAAGAAGTTGATTAAGTATATTCAAATTAAGGTACTCTTTAAATATCTTTGTCTCTTTGACAGGATGTTCATTCCAATTCATAAGTGATTCTCTGGTCTGCAAACAACACATTCAGTGTCTCCTACTTACCAAAATCTAACCATGAATGACAGTACTCAATAGTTGGAATTTGTGTTTCTCAACACCAAAGAATTATAGAATATTTATATTTGGATAACTCTAATGTGAACTGTCCCAAATCCGCTCTCTGGTTCCGGTACACTTTATCACTCCAGCAAAATAATTCACTTCTAAATCCTTGAGACAATCCTTCTTTGAAAGAAATATTGAGTGGCTAAATTGCTGTGTCATTAAACCCACCAGCCTCAATAGCCTGTGGAAGAAAATAGGCATCATTATCTTTCTCAGCTATCCCCTTGAAATTACTTTCTCCCTTAACAATGAATTTTCTCCCTACCTCTTCAACACAGACCTAGGCAAATATCATAGCCTAACTTTTAGATCAATGAAGCAGTAAACCCTACCCACTATCGATAGTGAACTAGAAGACAAGTGCTCTTTCTTTTGAATACTTAAATTATTTTGCTGTTTTTATAGTTCGTTCGTGACAGCACCTTCAAAGAGATTCCACTGACGTTTTACAGTAAGTTAATTTTAAATACTTCCAGATGGGTTTGTGATTGCTTTTTAAATATTGCCAATTCCAATCTTGAATTGTAGATCATTTTTTCAATAAAAAAGAAAGCAATTTCTGGGAAAGTAAGATGTGCCAAGGAAGCACAGGAAAAGAAAGACTCAAAGTAGAATGTTTCTGGCTGTTGTGCTACTGTATGTATTTTTTTCCCTTTCCAGATGTGTGACAGGAAAAGAACCCTGAAGTAAGCTGTTTAAACTCTTTGGGATAGGCAAGATACATATGGAAAAGATAGTTTTTCAGTTTTTATCCAAGGTTCAGTGCTTGGTGCACAGCAGAGTTGTACTGCCTCTCTCTCCAAGATGTAGCATTGACAAAACTCTGCACTGAGAATTTATTTTTCATAAATGCTTCCAGAGGGACAGAGTGTATTCCACCTGTTTCTCATATGTGCAAACATGAGGCTTATATAGGAGGCAGTTGTTCTGAGTATTTTCTCTTTAGGGATTAAACGTAAAAAAGGAATATTTTTTTTTCTTTTTTTCTCTCTGGCAGCCTTTCTCAGGGTTTGCATTTAGATTCTGCATATAAAGTAGAACTCATTGAAGAAAAATGTTAGAATATATTATTATTATTATTACTAATAATACTGAAGCTTTGGCTTGTGAAGGAATATGAATTTTTGCAGATTATTACATTTCTGCAGGATTCTACCCACATTTGTCAGTAGAAAACTGAGAATGGATACAGGTGTTAAAAGACTCTTGGAACAAAAAAATTGAATAATCTGTCTTGATGGCAAGTTGAATACGAATCAACCATGTGACCTGGCAGCCAAGAGGGCCAACAATGTCCTGGGTGCATCAAGCACAGCATTGCCAGCCAGGCAAGGGAGGTGATTGTCCCACTGCACTACTGTGGCCCCACTCCATGCAATGTGTACAGTTTTGGGCACCTCACTGTAAGAAGGACATCAGACTATCACAGCATGCCCAGAGGAGTGTGACCAAGATGGTGAAAGGCCTTAAGGGCAAGACTGATGAGGAGCACCTGAGGTCACTTTGTTTTTTCAGTCTGGAGAAGAAAAGGCTGAGTAGTGACCTCATCATAGTCTACAAATTCCTCAAGGGAGGCAGTGAAGTGGGAGGTGTTGATCTGCTCTCTCTGGTGACCAGTGACAGGACATGAGGAAATGGAATGAAGCTGCATCATGGGAAGTTCAGATTGGACTTTAGGAAAAAAATTCTTCCTTGAAGGGTGGTCAATCACTGGAACAGGGTCCTGAGGGAAGTGGTCACAGTACCAAACCTGTCAGAGTTCAAGGAGGGTCTGGATGACACTCTTTGTCATATGGTTTAGATTTAGGCAGTCCTGCAAGGAGCAGGGAGTTGGACTTGATGACTTTTTCTGGGTTCTTTCCAACTCAAGATGGTCTATGACTCTATCTCCCACACCAGCGAGAGTAGCACTAGGAGGAATTCCTGTAAACTGAAGCAAGGAAAGTGAATGTCAGACATCAAGAAAGTTGTAACTGTTGATTTAGTTGAATGTGGAAAAAGGAAGCCTGGGACCTCAACCAGTGAAGGCTTTTGTACCAGTGAATGGATGAGAGTCATCTATCAGAGGTGTTCAATGAATACTTGAGTCTATCTCAGGTGCAGAGGGAAAACTTGTTCTCCCAAGGGTGCCACAGTAAAGCTCTCTGTGATGATCTATCAAGTGTAAGAATAGTTTTGAATGTCATATGCTTTCATCTGTTTAACAGGTCAGCTCCCTAATGAAAAGGACAAGATTTGAATTTGATGTATGCCAGGGAATTGTGCAAATCTTTACGCAGGGAACTGCGTGAGCCATTATTATTATCTATCTTACATTATCATGGGTTTCATGACCAGTGGGCTTCATAAGGTGCAAAAAAGCCAAATAACACACCAAAAGACTCTGTTTGCAGGTGACTTGTATACACCACCATTTAGTAACTAGAACTGAGATCCATACTCTAGATCCTTTTGAGCTACTTTTCCATAAATTAATATCTATGATTTTATCCACATCTTTATGACCAGACCAAATCTAAGTGATCATTGCCACAAAGAAACTATAAGAATGGAATGTGCTTTATGTTCCATTTTCTATACTTTCAGAAATTAACATAATTGAAAGCAACGTCCAGCCCATCATCAGAAAGGAAGGTAAATGAGGCCCTGAGTATATATATTTCTGTATATGTTCACATACATATACAGAATATATATTGTAAATATTTCTTTAACAGGATGTGTTTTGTACATAACTCCAGGATGTTCTGCACTTTGCTGGAAACGCAAAGATACAAATATTGCAATTAGAACTGGCTGAAATATTTTGTATAAAAAGATTTCTCACAGTTGTTCTCCCCAAATGGATTTTCTCATTTTTCTACAGGCATTTAAAAAATATTTTAAAATAATATTTTTTCAAACAATTTCTTTTACGTGCCACAAATATCACTATACTTTCAATAAAAACATTTACTTTTAATTAAAACATTTATTAAAAAAATAAGTACATTTGTTTCTTGAACTGTGAAGAAAAAAAAAAATCAGTTCATTTTTCTATAGGTTTCAATCAGTTCTAAACACCAATATCTGTCAGATGCCTGGAAAGGATGGTTAGCCAAAATTTACTTTTCAATTTCTTGAGGAATTGCATGACCTAAAGTCTAATGGTGGGACCAAAGAGATCAAAAAGTGGGACTGGGATTGTCAAGATCACTTGTGATTCAGAAATTAACTAAAACACCCATTGGTTTCACTAGACCAGATACGCCGCTAGTGAGATCCGGTTCCTCGGTGAAATAAAAATCTGGCCAAGCTCAACTGAGGAGAAAGGCAGCTAAAAGTGTCTTGCAAAAAATTTTATCCAGACTGTTTAATCATTGTTTCTGGGAGGACTTTTTCCCAACAGAAGTGACATGAGCTTGTTTTTTCGACATCTTGTCTGTGTTTCATCCCACCTAAGATTATAGACACCATCTACCATATATGCTGATCTTGGTTGCCTAGTGTCCATCATTAAACCAGATCACAGAGCAATATAAATGGATAGATGATTCTGTATAGTAATTCACCCAAGATATTCTAGAAATCTTCCTATGATGAAGGTGGATCGCTCTCTGAAAGTACCTGTTCTTCTAGGTTAAATCCAGAGACAGGGTGATTTACGTGATGTTTACAAGTTGAAAGTTAAGTGAAACAAACTCCTCTTGACTTCTATAGTCAAATGTGCAGCTGTTATTCACCAAAGAGAGAAAAAAAATATAAGAGCAATAGCTTTAAGATTCCAGAAATGCCAGAAAGTAGGCTTCTGACCAATATATGTAGAGAAAGACTTCCTTTCAGCAACTGAGGATCTGGTTTTTGCCTGAGACTTCTCAACAGATGTTTAAAATATCAGATAAACAAAAGTAAAGTATGTAAATGCAAATAGTAAGTGTGCAATAAGATCTAAATTTAAGACAGCATGGGAGAAAGTTCAAGATTTTACAGCATTGTTGCAAGTGTCTTCTCAGATTTTAAAAATACTCCATTACAGTCATGTGGTTTATCTAGGGTAGGGGGGATAACATGAACTTCATCTGATCCCCATGGAATACCATAAATATTTTTATGACTATTTGTAATCTGTTGTTTTTTTCCTATGTCACAGACCCATCTGTCACACAGCTCACTAAATTAATTGAAGGGGAACCTGAATTCAAAATAGTCAGGGAAGGGGAGACAATAACTAAAGTGATTCATGGAGGTTAGTATGCTTTCAGCAACTCAGTTTCTTTAGTTAAAATTTGAAATATTCACTATTCCCAGTCAGTTTCTCCATTATGTAGGTGATTCCTCTGATATGTTAGACAAGTGTTCAGTTTTTAACAAGACCTTCTGGAAGCGTTATAATTTTATTGCAGCATTTCATTCTCATTTCTCACGCATTTCAAAAAAACGTGGGTTTTTTTCCCAGTTGTGTCCTATAGCTACAGTCAAGACAGTATTAGAAATGCTCTGCATGCTGACATACCATCTATCTCAGTTAAGAATTATTTGCTGGTTTTTGTCCTGCAATCAAAAATTCAGTACGTAATTCTGTGATAGAAATGCAGTTTTATCAGAGAGGTAAACTTTGCCTCCTGCTTTGATAGGGACATTGAGAATCTAGGTTGCTTTTAAAGGTAAAACACCATGTGGCCATCCAAAATTTGGAGGAAACTTAGCTCCTGGTCTGCTCCGAACATTTTTCTTCTTCGTTAAAGATGCTATGGTATTTCTTTGTGTGCTCCAGCAAGTTTCAGTATCTCGAAAACAGTACTTGTAACACTGTTCATCACTTGATTAATGTCTTCAATTAAAAAAATCCTTGTAGAACCAATTATTAAAACATACACCAAAATCATTGATGGGCGACCTGTGGAAGTGACGGAGAAAAAAGTAACAGAAGAAAGGATTATTCAAGGTAAATTATGTTGAGATATTAATACTTAGTGAAGATCACCATTACATACAGAAGTAACACATCTTAATTTCTTTCCTAATGCCTAAACTGTATTTCCTGGAGAGATAAATCTTCCCTAATGCTTCCCACTGTCTATGTATGTCTGAAATTCTGGCTGTGTGTGCTGCATACACATATACAGAAATGGCAACAATATTTTAACAGCATGCAAAACAATGAAAACTTGTATTTTTTTTTTTCATGTATTTGCAAAGTGTGTGCTTTTTCAAGTTTCTTGCTACCATTTCAGAATTAGACTGCTTTTATTGCCTTTTTCAGTCTGGCTTGCTTTAGAAAGAAGGTGCTTTTTTTGTGAACTTTTGCATTGTATATCTCCAGGTAGGCTTCATTTGACAAAAGTTAGACCTTCAGTGTGTAGATACCTGCTTTTACATGTCATCCCAGGTTCCCTTGACAGTAATTTCAGAAAAAAAAGGACTTCTCTGTTTCTCTGGACGGAGGGGGCCTAGACTGATCTGGCATCCACAAGTTAGACTTTTTTATTCAGCTAATGTAAGATAAAATTAATATGCATCTGTGCCCCTTGATCTTCTTCCACAGTAACTTTAAAACTCTTCGACAAATTTCAGTTATATTTGACCTACTACAGAGCTATTTCTTTAAGTATCCTAGAAACTTCATAGAAATTGAAAAGTAGAGTATTTAGGCAGCCACAAATTCTCTGCTAATACATTTTGATCCTCTTGGTTAAATAACAGTTTGAATGCTGCCATTAAAACTCAGAGCAGTTGTATGGGAAAGACAGTGTTGTAGGAACATCTTGACTTAGCAGAAAGTCTTAGTATTCAGTTTATTTAGGAAATCTTAAAATTCAATTTAAGAAGTCATTCAAGCAAGAGAGAAAGAACCAGACTTAAGTTATTCTCATACAACTATTTACTATAATGAAAAAAATCTGAATAAAAAATACTAGTGAATTCTGAAGAAACTTGGGACTATTTTTCAACACAGAATTTCTGGGGGAGACAATTAAAAACCCCCACTTTCTTATTTCTCAAATTCAAGTTTAATTAATACCCACATAAAATTGTTACTATGATGTAAAATGCCAGTGTTTCAGACCTGATATCTCCTCGTCTGATAAAGAAACTGATAAAGAATTCCAAATGTTAAGCTCTTAAATGATTCATAGCAGCAATAAAAATAACAACATCTATTTACAACAGTAGAGCCAGACTCTTTTTGCACTTAGTGTTTAAAACCGTGTCTTACTTCAAGAATGTGAGCAGATATTTACTATAACTATGTTATATTTTTCTAAGTACTTTCCTGAATAGCTATAAATGGTCTTTGTAACCCTCTTTCAGTCCAATTTGGGACATAGTGAAAGATAAAATGGTGGTAAAAGTAGATCAAAGCATGTTAACCATGGAACAATCCCAACTGTTAAATAGGAAAAAATAACTTAAAAGGCAATCCTGTTATATCTGATTAAAGTCACTGTCTTACACGTTTTTTCCAGGTCCTGAAATAAAATATACCAGAATTACTGCAGGTGGTTCAGATAATGAAGAAAAGTTAAAGAAACTGCTTGAAGAAGGTTAGTGTCCTTGTTCTTTTCCTTTAAAATATATATGTTGAAATCTAGTGTTCTGGTTTGAGTCTTTGATCTTCACATTTCAGTCAGCTTCACAGTTGAGGCTGCCTGGGTCTCATACACAGTATGCTATGTTTGTCATGCAATATGGTATTTTCAGTGCTTACATGGAATTTAATATCATAACAGATGAATTTTGTAATTCAGCAAAATGCTATAATAGGATCAATTCAGTAATATGCTGTCATTGCATTGTCAAATGTTTTCTGTGAATCAATGTTGTGCCATAACCTGTATCCTATCAGAGGTTACCAAGGTGACCAAATTTATTGAAGGTGATGGTCATTTACTTGAAGATGAAGAAATCAAAAGACTTCTGCAGGGAGGTAATTCAGTGTATTATAACTAACCTTTTTGCAACAGGTTATGATAACTGAAATCCCTGTCAGATACATTGATCTCAACATTTTAAAGACTGACCTAGTGGAGGTGTAATTTTAATGGGAAAAATAATGGAATTCTGTATGTGAAGAGCCAGATGTCTGTGAAACAGAAATAATTACCAAATTTTGATTAATCAATTTTGTTATGATATTGATTATGAAAAAAAAAATTGGGAGTTTTTTTCAGTCTTTAAAAAGTTATCTAATTAAAACTCAGGGGAGCAATGAAGATTTATTCTATTAGCTGTGAACTCTTAAGCAAATTTAAATCTGAAAAACACTTATGAAGTAGAAAGTACTGTAATAGGCCAAATTCATCGTAATTATCGGTTCATCAGAAATGAATATTCATTGCCCTCAAGATAATAATAAAGGCATGTTTAGTATCCTTCTTTCAATGCTTACAGGTGATGGATATCAATGCATTAACTTTAATTCTCTTCAAATATAGCACTCCAAGGAATGGTTTTCTTTCCTTCTTGCTCTCTTAATTCTAACAGTTTCGGCAATATATAACCAGTAGCTGTAGAAAACTGGAAAAGAACTTGTGCTTATGCAGTTAATCTTTTTCTATGAATTTGGAATGTTCTCTGCTTAATGTAGATTAGAAAAACTATCTATAATAGCAATGGAGAATTAAAAAAGAGAATTCAGGTGCTGTGATTTTAGTAAATATTAGTGTAAACCTGAGTCAGGAGCTCAAAAAGGTGTGGATATTTCTCTTGATATATATTAGCTGAATCCACTTAATTTTGTCTTCACTTCTCAGTAAGTTACAAACTTGAATACTAGCGAGGTAGCTCATAGCCAGCCATGTGTTCACTGAAGTAAATCTTGTAGTCCTTCAAAAGCACTGTCCTGTGGATGTGACTTAAATTTAATTTTAAAACTGAGTGATGGCTGAACAACATACAAAGATTTCCACCAGACAAAACCATGCTAGTTAATAATACAGCTAGTGTTAGAGACAAGTTATGAATGCTCATATGGTTATGAATACTGTTGAGTATATTTCTCTCTTCTGTTTTAAACATCTAAATCTTAGCTTTACAGATCTAAGGCAGGACTTCCATGTTGAATATTTAAAAAGAAAGTTGAAAATGAAATAAATTTTAGAAAGAAAATCTCTCCATATACTGAACTATGTTCTACTGGTGTCAACCAGGCAATAAAGAGCAGGAGCAAACTTTATCTGTAGAACTGCTCAAAATTCTGGTGACAGTTCAGATTCCAGAATCTAACAGTTACGATTGTAATTGTAATCATCTTCAGTTACAGAGGTATGCAATTAAACAGACATAATCTGTAGAGATACATCTTACAGTGATACTACAGGTGTATGAAAAAGAGATATTTTCTCTGTAGTAAATTTGGAAAAGACAATTCTCTTGAATTCTTGTTATTTTTCCTTGCTATTATATGTTAGTTTGCATAAGCATCCAGCTTTACAGAATGGATGAAATAGACAGATTTGTCTCTTGTTTTAATTTGATTTTTATTTATCTTTTCTATGATTTGTCCAGTCAGCTACCCTTGGCTGCCATGATAATACCTTACCATACATTTAGCCAATACAAGCAGATCTACATGCTGCTTTATGGCTGCTGTTGATGATGGTGATAATGCTTTATGGTCGTCTTGTCTACATCAAGTTACTTCTGTTTTACTGAAAATTTCCTAAGCATTTAAATGCAAGTTTGGTCACAAATGGATATATTCCCACTGTCTAAAGTAAAAGCATGATTTCATATGGGCTGTAAGTTTACTCATACAATATCCAGTGCTGCTCATTATAATTGGCAGTCTTTGCTGAAACAAAGCTTCAAGCCAACATTTCCATTAATGACTCTCAGCCCTAGAGAAGGAATTGTCAGAGGACCTTACAGCATCAATGACGTGGCAGCCTGCATACACTTACACTCCCAAAATGACATTGTGACCACTGAAGGCTCATTTAACTCATTTGTTTTTGATGATTATCGTAGCTGGAACTGAGTACACCAAGGTTACTAAAGTAATTGAGGGAGAGCCACAGTTTATCGAGAGAGAAATCAAGAAAGTCCATCTGGAAGGTTAGTTTGTCTAAAAATCCAGTATCACTAAGACCTGCTTTGTCTGAAGTGATCATTCCAGGTGGGGTTTTATAGTAGCTATTCACAGAAATTACTCAGGTCTGAAGCCAGTATTTTAGCAAGAAGAGTTTTATAATTGTTTTGGACAAGAATTCTTTTGCTGACATGCAGAGACAAATGTTGGGGCTTATCTTGTGGCTAAAAGTAACTAAAAGATTTGGCAGGCATAGTAGACAAGAGGAAATGTCGAACCACAAAGCTTAGGTAAAACATTTGAAGGAACACGCAGCATAAGAATTGCCTTTTCTCTAAGCAACAGACCCAGAAGAAGACCACGTGAGTTGTTTTTAACTTGAGTTATTTCTTGTCAGTGTTAACGTGATCTGTTGATGTGAGGGGTTCTCAGCTTGGTGAAGAGGGAGGGGCAGGGTGGAAGGAATATAACCTCTGGGGTTAAGTAAATATCTCATGGGATCTTGGAATTTCTCTGTTCCTACCCTGTTGTTAAATGGGAGAAGCTCTTGGGCTTGAAAAAGCTGAATGGAATTGAGGTCCAAAACGAATCTCTCTTAAAGGAGCCAAATACAACTCAGCTTGGCTTTATAATAGGAATTTGTTCTTCAAGTTTAACAATTGTTTTTTAATGTTCTTCATTCAAAGTTAAGAAGTAGCTTGTTTAGGGTTTCTTTTGTGTTTGAGTTTGTATGCCCTTTTCCAATTATAATTGTAATAATGCAGAATAAATTATTCTGTCAGACTTTGAACTAAATAAATAGGAAAAAATATTATGGCTTGTGGAGAATGAAGTTAAATAAATATGTTTATACTTTTAAAATTTTGAAGTTTATGCTAAATACTGAAGATATTCCATAGTGTTTGTATAACTTCAATGTTGAGTAGTACAAGGCATGCAGGGAAGTCATCTGTTACCTGAAAATTACAGACAGGTGTGATCTTTCACCATGGGCTTTGCCTGAAAGTATAATTGTATGGACAGCGTATAAGTATGGAAAGCACACTTTGGATGGACCATGTTCTGTCCCTTTCAGGGTGGTGCAGATCTGGACATTTTCTATTATGTTGCTGCAGATATCCAGTGTTTAGCCTCAGCTATAATGAGGTGAAAATTGTATCTCAGAGCTATGCAATTATGTACCCTGTACCATGCAATTATGTACCCTGTACCTCAGGATAAAAAGACAACTGACTATGGCTGGTTAAGTGAAAATGCAAGTACTTAATGGTTATAAACAAGGAAAAACACAACAGTAACATGTCTGTGACAGTAACAGAAAAAATTCTCTCTTATGCTTGTGAAATGTTTTTCCTCTCAATGAGGAGAAATTTGATTTAAAAAAATGGCTCAAAGTTTGATGAGAAAGAGGAAAAAGTGTCAGTAGTTTCGCTCAGTCAGTATTTTGGAAACAGATATATCTGCTAATGAGGGTGGTACCTGCTCAATAGCCCTTGCTCTACCCTTTAAAACAGAAGTCTCTGAGAAAATTAACTGAACTCTAGATGTGGAAAAATACTGTGGACTCACAGTGTAGTTACACATCAAGTCCCAAGCAGCTGGAAATGAGGCCGACATCTTTTGATGGTTGAGTTTCAAGCATATCACTTATAAATAACTCCTGAAGTAATGTCTATACAGCAGACATGGGCATCCTCTGCCAAAAGCTGAGTCTGAGTCCTGGGCTGTACATTAACCTGACTTTGTACATCACTGACAGTGTAAGATGGTGTTTGCTGAGTGAAGAGCATGAGCAAAACATCCTGGCACATGCCTACATCATGTAACCATCAGTAGGAGATAAGTGTGAATAATGGGTTAGTTCATACTGTTAAATTGTAAAAATACTTTTGAAATGTTCATAAGATTTGATGGATGACTGCACATGACAGAAATGTGTGAATTGTATTATATTATAAGCATTCATGTTTCAGGTGATTAAGTCAACATGCTAATGAAACAAAATCCTTAATTTACTAAAAACCTTAAAGAACAGACTTCACGAGTCAGCAATGGGTTTCCAACATTTCTAATGAGTTTTAAGTCAAAAGATCTTACAGATAACTTCTGACTGCAACATTTCTGTTTTCTAGAAGCGCCTGTACGGAAAGTACAACCAACTAGGAGGACACAAGGTAAAAGCAAAACGTATATTTAAACATTTTAAAATTAATCAAATATTAGTCTCAGATAAAGTCAGCAAAGAAAAAAAAAACACACTTAAGAAAATGGAGTTTGAAAGGAATGAGTTACATTTATGCTTAAAAAAATAAATTTTAAAAAAGCTTAGTATCGTTAATTACTGGGTCTATATTTTTTACTTATATATATTTCTGTCTGAAAAGAACTTTGATTATATGCTTTGGTCAAACAATATTTCAAATTAGGATGAAGCATCAAAGTGAGATCTGACTCTGGAGTTGAACACTGTGAAAATGGCACTGTGCAATTCCCCACTGTGGTATTTGTAACTCATTGATTCTACATTATTTTGATCAATTAAGAAGCTGAGATAACATTGTAGTTGCCTAGCTGCCAGCACAGCAGTGAAAGATTCAACATCAGACTTCATCTTTTCTCTATAAATTTCTGTTTCACAAGGAAATATAGTATACTGTGTGACTGGTTTGTATATAATTATAGGTAGTAATTGTGGGTTTTTTTCACATTTTTCCCAGGGGGAACAGGAAGAAGGAGGACAAGACTGGCTAATTCTTAAAAGCTTTCCATGACAGGATCCACAGAATTAAAAATAACAGCACAGACTTTGAGAAGAATAGAAAATATTTTTTTAAAAACTGAGAACATTAGAAAACAACATTGTTTTGATAGCATAATCTAAACTGAACCATGAATCCATAAAAAGATGTGAAGCTGCAGATACTCACTGCTAGCACGGTGCTCACTAGGACTAGTCCATTGGAGGTGCTTTAACAGCTCTTGATAGTAAGCATTATGCAAGGTGGGATCCTGGAGCTGTTGAAGACCATCAACTTCTGTAGAACCAGGATTCCTTCTTATGCTGGCTAGTAAGTGTTGGCAGGGCTGGATTAAAAAAGAGCAGGGAAAAATACAGAGCGTATTTTTTTATTATTATTTTCCACTAAATAGGAAATATAAATGAAATTTGATCATTTCTAGAAAAAAAATCAGGTGACTTTTAGACTAATCTAAGGAAATACAAGATGTTAACATAGCACTTTTGGTTCAGTAGTATTTGTATGCTTTTTATAAGTCAAACTTCCCCATATTTTTAATGTCATAACACCAATAACATTACCTTTTCTAAACAAATGAATATGCTTTATATTAAACATATCTTTTCTTGTTGTTGTTGTTTTTGTTCTACATTGCGTATCCAAATATCTTCTGGTAACACAGCTAATAGAAGCTCTTAAAAAGAAAAAAGCAAACGTTATGAGCTTCTTGATATGTATTTGAGATCATGTTGACTTCTTTATTTATAAGAAAAATCATTCCCATGAAAGGAATCCTATACCAACACATATACTGAGATTCCAAAGTGTTTTCACAGTTTTCCCTAATTGTGTCTTTTGATTATGAAAGTGGATTATAAAAGGGATAAATAAAATGCATGCCAACAATTAACTCAGCATGGAAAAAGGTTTTACAAAAATAAGTCTAGGTCTGAAAGCTTTTATATCAAAACATGCTTTGCTAATACATGGTGCTAATATGGATTTATCTGTAAATTATGTCAATTTTATAACTCTAGTTTTATACTCATAAAAGTTGTTTGCCTTTATTAACAAAAGTTGGAAAGCAATTATTCACGGAGTAAGAAAAAATGTGTACGAAGTGCCTTAATTCTGCAGACCAAAGTTTTAGAGGAGTTACCTAATGTGCTTTTATACTTGATTTGAAACAAGTACTCAATAAAGAATTTGGCGGAACTGTGCTTGCTTTCATTTGTAAATATTTTTGTATTAAAATAGCAAATTCTAAATGTCTTAAGGTTTATTGTAGTTTTTAGGAAAAAATATATTTTTGTGGAAGCAAGATGATGCTTCCTTTTCTCTCTTAGCACATGCTAATGCACTTAGACTTCATCACTCTCCTTAAATGCAATCAAATACCTTCACCAATTCCATGACCACATACCACGAGCACTACTCCCCAAAAGGCAGAGCTATCTGAATGTTGGATTGATATGTTGTTTAGCCTTACTGGGGTGTCTCAATAAGATGACCTCAGTATCTACAATCATAGTGCTTTGGAGAAAGGACAGCTTTTAACCCTGGTAAAAGCTAGATAGCTTTTAGATAAGAATGCGAATGAGAGCTCTTAGGACTACCTGGATGGTGAACTGAAGCTGTCACTTTTCCTGGGGTCTTTGACCATCATTGAATCATTAACTTTCTTCGCCTTTGTGCCACCATGAGCTGGTTAGTCAAGTAAGATTTTAAAGGACAATAATTATGTTGGGGGAAGAATGTGCCTGTGCTCTCCTCTCCCCAAAAAAGAGAAGGAAGAAGTGAAGAAAATAGAATTGGTCATGAACTGACAGATAAAGAATGTACAGCAACTGGGGAGGAAGCAGGAGGCAAGAAAATGAATTAAAACCTATGCTGTGATAGAACATTTTTACCTTTTCAAGTGGGAATAAATTTGCAACATACTAATTTTGTCATATTTTCTGCTTTGATAACATTTTAAAGCCTCTGGTAGACACTGAAATACCTTTCTGTACTTCAACATTCACTAATATAATCCCAGTGAAATACAACAATATACAAAAGGGCACTCTTCTATGAACACTTATTTCCCTGATACATTCCATCACTCTGAGTACTTGCTTGACCACAGCTGCACTGTACACCGACATCTCTTCTGGTGGAGTGTCTTTTTCTATTTATCTGAACAAGAATCCTTCCACAATGCAATGCAGAAAAAAATCAACGTATTCTTTTACTTGCTTTTCATATAGTTAGTAACTTCTGGCTCAGCACAGGCTTTTACCAAAGAGCAAATCTGGAGAACTATTGTGAATATGAACCCACCACCCACACCCTGTTATCCGTTTCTCCTCACCTTATAGTCATTTAAACTAATGTAATGTGACTTAAAAAGGGATCAGCATACTATCAAGTCAGAATGTTTACTAGCAACAGAGAATTAATTCTTTTCTTTGGTGTTTCCTTATAATCTCTCAGGGATTTATAAGGAGGAGTACCCAGCTGAGTTGGTGATTGAATTCTCGAAGGGCTTTATCTGCTTCCTGTTGTATCCTGTATGAAAAACTGATGTCAAAGAATTAATAACTGGCAATCATCCCAAATCAGTCAGTTTTGCCAACAGTAGATGCACATAAGTGATTTATAAGATCACTAAATACTCATGCCTGTTTTAAAAATAATGAAATTTGAGAATTACATATTTAATTCTAGCCTCATGATATTCTGGAAACTGGGATTGATATCTATGTGCTTTTCTTTGTGATGTAGGAGAGGTGATATTCACATATATTTGTAATTTGACAAATATTGAACAGAGGACACCATGGTGAATGTTTTTCATATATCGTATAAGATAAAAAAGTAGAATCTACAATGCAGAGATGCATAACAAAACTGCCCTGGAATTAACAATACTTAGCATTTAAATATCACCATATAAATAATTCTTCATCTTAATATAAAATGCTCACTTCTGTCCTTTCTTTCTCTCTCTCTGATCTCCCCTGCAAAGTGACCAGCAAAGATGCCTGAACCCTTCTTTTTCATGGATCTGTGCAGTCACAGTGAGATTTGCAGTCACACTAACCCTGCTTAGTTTCTAATACATACAAAACCCGCTTCCCAAACTTGCCTGTGATAAAGAACAAGACAAAATAACTAAAAACTGACTTCTCCAAAACAAAACATTGTTTATTCTTCCCCTTAAACATGAAAGACACAGTTTGTGTCCACACTACATGGCACTTTGTTCTCTTCTTTTACCAGCTGATGCCCCTGTGGTTTAATACTCTAGCAGGGGCTGGGGAGGAATATCTTCACACACACACACACCCTTAAGCTACCCTTAAAAAACAGCACCACAAATGATAAGCCGTTTCATATAGATTTCTGTCTTCTATGTTCAATACTCTTTTGCCAAATTGATCTGAAATTGGCTAAGAGGTCCAAAATTTAACAGATGACTGACATCCATGTACAAATCTTCCCATACTCCCATACACGTTCCAGTCTATGTATCCTCACCCATTCAGAGCATTACCACAAGACTCATGAAACAAGGCCTGAAACAGGAGAGATTGTTTTTTCTTAATAGTGTCTGATTCTTTCTTTACATGACACAGCAAAAAGTTTCACCCAGCCCTATTTCTCCCTCTCTAGTTTGAACACGAGCACTGTATTGTACAGCCTAATTTCTGCATCACATCTGTGTCAGACTCAAACTGCCTACAGTATCTTCTCCTGTCAGGGTCCACATTTTTAGGCTTAAATAACATTCTGGTAACCTTGGTACTGTGAGAGGAGAGTAAATTTTGATATTTCTGTTGGCACTGGTCTTTTGGTTTTTTCTTCCTGTCTTGCCCTTTTCTTATTCCTTCAAAGATCTTTACAATCACCTCTGGTGGCTCCTCAGTGCTCTCACCATGGTCCACTCACAGCAGACTCTTGACACAACTCTAGGACTTCTAGTAGTATAGTAACATGTGATATCTGTAAAAAGCTGAACAGAACAAAACTTTAACTTTGCATCTAAGAAATATAACCAAAATTGTTGTAAAATCAGAAAATCTCAAAACAACATTGAAATTTTTTAAAAAGGGACTGGGAAAAATGCCATCTGTGATTCTATATGGAAAATGGAGTAGCTCTTTTCATCAGTGCATTTTAAATGCCTAACTCAGCCATGCACATTCAACATTGTTTTTTTTTTTTTTTTTGAAAGACCAGCATGATGTCTCACACAAATTTCCCAATATTTTTACTCGGAACAATTTTTGAAAATACTACTTTTAAAAAGACTAAACTGACTTTTTATAAAGAAATGTGTTTTGCATTATCTCATGGACTTCGTGTTTCAATTAAATGCTGTTTGTCTAACATGGTGGCTTTTGAAATTAGCTATACTCCAAAACATTGCAGTAGTTTTTAAGAATGCTAGACAGAATGTTTTGGGGTCATATATTATCTGTAAGAATGAACAAAATAAACCACTTCTTGTAATAGTCACATTCTTCTTGTAGATTCTCTCAGAGTAGTTAACAACTAGTATTGGTCAAACTGACAAAAAGTTGTACCTTTAACATTGCTACTATTTGCCAAACAATGTAGCAATAAAATTGGTTAAAATACAGCAAAATCCATTTGCCTAATAACTTAATAAAACTGGAAATAAATAATAAAAATTCAAAAGCATTCTTTCCACTTTAGTACATGTGTTTTGAGCCTAATTTCTAGCAAGAGTATTAAACAGAAATTAAATACCTGTTCTCTTTCTTGGAAAATACAAGAAAATTAGTTACTTTTCCTAGTCAATAGATCTCCAAGCATCTTACAAAGAAAATCAGTGCCATTTCAGTTTTACAGGTAGATGCACTTAGTCACAGAAAATATAAAATCCTCTCTTCTGAGTTCCAGTTCATTTTGCTGTTTTCCAGATCACATTTCTCTGGTTTCCTCATCATTAGCTAACATTTGACATCCAAAGGCCATTAAAAAAAATGACTTTTTTTTTTACTCTGATTGTAGTAGTTTGTGTGGTTTTCTGAGAGCAGCTATACTAATAGGACAATTCCTAGAGGTGACATGCCCCCTGATCTTCTGTCTCTGGTCCACCTGAGTGCTCCATGGGCCCTGTGCAGACTGCCTGTCCTGGTGTGCTTGGCCGAAGATTCTATCCTATCAGATATCATGTTCTCAAGGGGGCCTCCTCCTGCTGCAGGCAGAATTTGGAGACTCAGATGTTTTAGTCTTACATGTAGCCTTCAGAGTGGTCCCAAGCAGACTTCAATCCTCTCAAATATCAATTTCCTCAAGTTTTTACCAGTGGATGCCAAATAAATATTAGGTATCTCCATATGTCACTCAAAGTGAAATACATTCATATCTATAAAGTGGAGAAGGAAGATACTATGGTAGCGTCAGAAAGGTAAATGTGTGCAATACTATTGAATGCAAAGGGGAGGATGCCAGACTAATAGCTACAGTTGTGTCTATGCTAGGAAACTAAACAGAGGCTGGAAACCGGATGGATCAAGACATCTGCTGATCCATATGGTTTAGCTGGTAGTATGTTCCTTAGACTTGTTTTTACCTATGACAACCAGGCAGTGCCTGGACGTAGTCCTGGGGACAGTGAAGAGAAGAGACTGTGCCCAATAAGAAGTCTAGACAAGGCCATCTTGCTTTAAGGGGGGAAGTACTGAGCCCCACAGATACCTATATAGTGCCATTTTTCCCTACAGTCAGTAAACAGGCCTTCATCTTTTCTACTGGTTAGTATAACAGTGTGTCCACATTTTGTCCACAAAGTATTTTAGTAAGATAATTGGTGGAGGCAGCAGTCTTGAGAGATAAACCTGTATTGTAATTAATTATTTTACTATCTGAAGCGCAGAATTGCTAAATACCAATCCCAGACAGAGGGTCTCAGTAGGGATACCAAAGTCTAAGCACAGTTCAAAAAAAACCCTGATTTCTTTGAGTAGTGAGCTGCAGAAATTCCTGGTGGTAGCATGAGATGTGCAGGGACTCCTCTTTGTAATTTGACTGTATGTGATGTAGAAAGTCTTTTTGAAATTCATGAGGGTTTCGTGTTAAAATATTAAAGGAAGGTTTGCCTCTGCTTCTCTTGTCTGTAGATCGCAACTGTGAAGATTTAAAAGCTCACCTTCTCTATTATGTCACCTTTCTCCAAATGTATGATTTTATAGCATTTCAAGAAAATGCAAGTATGAAAGTATAAAAGGTTGCCAACATTTGCCAAGGGTTGTTTTTCCAGTATAGCGATAATCTGTTTTCACATATTAAAAAAAATCACCTTTTTTTTTTTAACCAGTACTATTCAAAAATTCAGTGATATATGACTTTCGTGTTTAACTGCTAGCACAGAAGAAAAAATATTACCTACAGCATCTACATGAGGAGGAGAATAACTTATCATGGAACAAGCAATTAGTACAAGATCACCAAGATGACTGTATATCATTAGGAGCCCAGCACATTATTGATTGAAAGGTAGCAGTAATTTTTACTCAAGAGGCTTCTCAATAGTAATTTATTCCTAATGTCGTGCTAGGCTAAAATGCTTATTTTGTTGCTGCTTCAGCTGATATTTTTAAAATACAACAGAGCTCAAGCTTTCTTTTATGGATTTCTTCTTTTTTGAACAGAAGTACCCCCTGTGATAGAACATGCAACTCAGAGGAACGGCATCAGCACTTTCACTTTGAATCATAAAGTTCACCCATCCTCATTTGTTGGGTTTTGCATTCTTGCTACACTTTCTGATCTGATGCATCTCTTGCCTGCTCAGATTTCTTGACTTATAATTTTAATTTCCATATCCATACTGCTGAATACAAACAGAACTACAGACTTTGTATTTAGATCCACTGGTGCATGCAGTTTGTGTCCACACTACATGGCACTTTGTTCTCTTCTTTTACCAGCTGATGCCCCTGTGGTTTAATACTCTTGCAAGGGCTGGGGAGGAATATCTTCCCCCACACACACACTTTAGAGTGTGTGAAACAACATAGTGCTTTTGAGGATGCTGTTTTTAACATGCGGCAGAAGTTTTGCATTGTACGCACAGTGGTAAAGTATGCAGAAGCTTACTAGGAGTCCAAAGCCTGCTGGTGCAAGGCTGGAGGAAGAGAGAAAGCAAAATCTGTGCGGCCTTTTCTCTGCTGTCTGTTGGGCCATTTCCTGGAATCTGTTATTCACAGATTAATGCATGGGAATGGCTCAAAATTGCAAGTTGACGTGGGCCAAAACCATGCTATGGAGTGCTCTCTAAGCAGATTATTGTGTCCAGTGCTTCTCGTTCCCATATAGTATTTATAGTATAGATGTAGCTATGGACTAGGGTAGTTGGAATTCCATCTTTTTATATACTGTACCTGCTGCTTAACTTCATCTGAGCTGGAGTAAATTTGCTGCTGTAATATTTGTATAGGTCTGACATACGCAAAAGAAAAAATTACTAGTTTTAGCCATCTTTTTATCAACTGCCCTGTCAGTTTTCTTTTTAATTTCTAATAATTAACTAATTTCTGGTAACATATATGTGAGATTAACCTGTGTAAGAGGTGATCACTTTTATCTACAAACAACATTGTCTAGGTTATTTGTTGAAAATACGTTAATTTTGCATTTCCTCTGGACATCACAGAATCCCAGATTGGTTGAAGCTGGGAGGAATCCCTGGAGATCATCTGATTCAACCTCCCTGCCTAATCAAGTGCAGGTAGAGCAAGTTGTTTGGGCTTGTGTCCTGTCAAGTGTTGAGTATCAAGGATGGAGACTCCACAATTTCTCTGGAGTTCCCTTTCCCTTACAAAAGAAAAGTCCTGTTTAACTAATTTAATATCCTTCTATGATAACATCACCCACATAGTGGATGAAGGGAAGGTGGTAGATGTAGTTTTTCTGGATTTCAGTAAGGCATTTGATACTGTGCCTCACAGTATTGTTCTGGAAAAGTTGACCAACTGAGGGATAAACAGGTTCATACTGCACTATGTGAACGAGCTGGACAGCAAGGCTCAAAGGGTTGTAGTGAATGGGACTACATCTGGCTGGTGACTGGTCACCAGAAGTATTCCTCAGGATTTAATTCTAGGGCCAGTTCTGTTTGATATATTTATCAATGATATGGATGCAAAAGCTGAATACATCATTAGCAAGTTTGTTGACCATACTAAACTGGGAGGTACTGTTGACTCTCTTGAGGGATAAGAGGCCTTGCAGAGGGATTCTAGATAGATTGGAGCATTGGGCAATGGTTAATGGGATGAAATTTAAAAACTCCAAATACCAGATTCTGCACGTAAGGCAGAGTAATGCTGGGCAGAAGTACAAACTGGGAGAGTAGTAGCTGGAGAGCAGCCCTGCAGAAAGAAATCTGGGGATGTTGGTCGACAGCAGCTCAACATGAGTCAGCGGTGTGTGCCCTGGAAGCCAGGAAGACAAACTGCATCCTGGGGAGCATCGCACACAGCACAACCAGCTGGTCAACACAGGTGATTGTCCCACTGTGTTCAGCATTGGTGCAGCCTCACCTTGAGTACTGGGTGCCGTTCTGGGCCCCACAATTTAAGAAGGTTGTGAATGTCCTTGAATGCATCCAGAGGAGGGCAACCAAGCTGGTGAAAGGGCTGGAAGGCATGTCCTCCGAGGAACAGCTAAGGACTTTGGGCTTGTCTAATTTGGAGAAAAGGAGGCTGAGGGGTGACCTCATTGCTCTCTACAGCTTTCTGAGGAGGGGAAGTGGAGAGGGAGATGCTGATCTCTTCTCCCTGGGACTGAGTGACAGGATGCGTGGGAATGGTTCAAAGCTGCTCCAGGGGAGGTTTAGATGGGACATTAGGAAGCATTTCTTCACCAAGACAGTGGTCAAACACTGGAACAGGCTTCCTCAGAGAGGTGGTTGGTGCCTCAAGTCTGTCAGTGTTTAAGAGGCATTTGGACAATGCCCTTAACAACATGCTTTGACTTTTGGTCAGTCTTGAATTGGTCAACCAGTTGAACTAGATGATTGTGTAGGTCCTTTACAAGTGAAATATTCTATTCTATTTCTATTCTATTCTATTCTATTCTATTCTATTCTATTCTATTCTATTTTATGCTATGCTATTCTATGCTATTCTATGCTATTCTATGCTATGCTATGCTATTCTATGCTATGCTATGCTATATGAAGGTTTGGAGCCCCAAACTTTAAAAGGTTCCATTAGGAAACATTTCTTTACCAAGAGAGTGGTCAAACACTGGAACAACCTTCCTAGAGAGGTAGTTGATGCCCCAACCTTGTCAGTGCTTAAGAGACATTTGAACAATGCCGTTGATAACGTGTTATCTTTTGGTCAGCCCTGAGTTTGTTAGGCAGTTGAACTAGATGATTGTTGTAGGTCCCATATAACTGACATAGTCTGGTCTGGTCTGGTCTGGTTTATTCTATTCTATTCTAATGGCCAACCTCTGCCAATGACTGACCACTTTCACAATAGAAGTATTTTTTCTTATGCTTAAATATAATTTCTTGTATTTTGATTTTGGCCCATTGCCTTTTGTCCTGTCATTGCTAACCTCTAAGAAGAGCCTGGCTCTGTCTTTGTTACACCCTCCCTTCACTTCCCATGTGTTTATGAACGTTGCTGAGATCCCTCTGAGCCCTCTCTTCTCCAAGCTGAGCAGTCCAGGCTCTCTTAGCTTCTCATATATGAGATGGTCAAGCCTCTTCATCATCTTAGTGGCCATTTGCTGTACTCACTTCTGTACTGGGGACTACAAAACTGGACACAGTACTCCAGGTATGGCATTATCAGTGCTGATTAGAGGGGAAGAATCAGCTCCCCTCACATGCTGACCGTGCTTTTTTTAATGCAGTTCAGGAGGCTGTTTGCCTGCTTCTCCATGACAGCATATTACTGACCCATGGTCGATGTGTTGTCCAACAGGACCTAATGTCTTACTCTGCAGAAATGCCTTCCAGTCAGTTAGCCTGAAAACTGTACTGGTAACTGGGGTTATTCCTCCCCAGGGCCAGGACTTGTCTTTTTCCTTTGTTGTGCTTCATGAGATCCCTTTTGGCCAATTTCTCCAGCCTGTCTTCTGAATGGCAGAACAGCCATCTGGTACATCAATCATTCCTTGTTTTTTAGCCTCTGCAAACTTACTAAGAGTATGCTCTGTCCAATTGTCAAAGTCATTAACGTAGATGTTAAACAAAAATAGAGCCCAGTTCTGACTCCAGGTATGTATTAATACCACTACGAACTGAAAGATGCTGCTGGTCATGGTGCGTTGGATGTTTAAGTTATGAGGAATTCTGCTTACTGCGTGCCTGCTTTATAAATATGCATTTCATGATAACTCCTGCTGATACATTTTAGTGTTGTTTTAATAGTGTCTGGATTGAACCGCAGGAATTTAGTCCTCTAATTGCTAGTCCAATTATTTTTTTTCTCATCAAAAATGTTTAACAGGCTTTTTCAACAGCTGTATTTCCCACACTGGAACATGTGGCCTAAATCAGGACCACATTGAAGCCATGTGATGTGAATGTGACACTAAACAGAATTAAAACAGCATGTTTATTAGTTGAGAAAAACACATCAATGCAAAAACTACTGGCAAGAGACAGGGACATTTTCAGGGGTACATGCAGGAGTGACTTGACATATGATTTACAGAAGTTTACCCCAGGCTCTTCAGACTGTTGACTTTAATGCAAACAAGATCTAAGGAACCTCTTAATGTCATTAGTATCCCTGCAATCCCCCAGAGCTCAAGTGCTTACCTGTCACTGTCAGTCTGGCACCATGATTTCTAGCAAATCCAGACCATGTAGTTCTCAATGACAAGTACAGATCCACCTGTCTGAAGGCACTTAGATCCATTTGTCTGGAGGACTTAGTAGGAGTTGTTTCTGTCTTTTATGAAGACCTTCATTACGAAGTGCCCATATGGTAGTGGAAGATATAGATGGAGTAGTGAGTGAGACTGCTGAGCCTTCTTGTTTCATTTCTAGAAAAAAACAGCTATGATTTAATTGGGAAGGATTGTTCTTTCCAGGGAGGACAGTAGGATAACTCATTTCTGAATCCAGGCTGGTCAGAGATAGGAAATACAGTAAGTACAATTTTTAAAGAGGAATCCTGGCTAAGAGCTTTCTAAAATAAGATGCATATGGCTGTACTTTTTTTCTTTTGTATTTTCATAAGAAATTGGGTATGGATGAGGTTATATGGTTAAGGCTTTTTCTGCAGTGCCAAGACATTGGGAAAAGTGCATGGGACCACTGCAAGGCACACACCTCCTGTGCGAGTCCTGGTTGGAGGGTCACATCCAGAGGGTAGTGATCAAAGGCTTGATGTCCAGTTGGAGACTGGTGACAAGTGGTGACCCTCAGGGGTCCGTAGTGGGACCAATACTGTTTAAGATCTTCATTAAAGATACAGACTATAGGACTGCATGCAGCCTCAGCAGGTTTGCAGACGACACCAAGCTGAGTGGTGGGGTTGCACACCTGAGGAGTGGGATGCCATTCAGAAGGACCTATACAAGTTTGAGAAGTGGGCCCATGTGCACCTCATGTAGTTCAACAAGGTCAAGTGCAAGGTCCTGCACCTGGGTCAGGGCGACCCCCCATATCAATACAGGGCGTGGGATGAAAGAATTGAGAGCAGCGCGATGGAGAGGACATGAATTGGCAATGTGCACTTGCAGTCCATATCTTGGGTTGCATCAAAAGGAGCATGGCCAGCTGGTCAAGGGAGGTGATTCTGCCCCTCTACTCTGCTCTGGTGATACCCCACCTGGAGTCCTGCGTCCAGCTCTGGAGCCCTCAGTACAGGAAAGACACAGACCTGTTGGAGAGGATCCAGAGGAGTCCACAAAAATGATCAGAGGGATGGAACAGCTCTCGTGTGAGGAAAGGCTGAGAGAATTGGGATTGTTCAACCTGAAGAAGAGAAGGCTCCAGGGAGATCTTATTACAACCTTCCAGTACTTAAAGGGAGCTTATAAGAAAGATGGGCACAAACTTTTTAGTGGGGCCTGTAGTGAGAGGACAAGGGGTAAGGGTTTAAAACTAAAACAGGGGAGATTCAGACTAGATATAAGGATGAAACTTTTTACAATGAAGGTGGTAAAACACTGGAACAGGTTGCCTAGAGAAGTGGTAGATGCCCCATCCCTGGAAACATTAAAGACCAGGGTGGACAGGGCTCTGAGCAACCTGACCTAGTTGAAGATGTCCCCTAGATGACCCTGAAAGATTCCTTCCAACCCAAACTATTCTATGATTCTATGTGTCTGCAGAAGCCCCGAGAGGATTTCCAAGACAGCAGATCTTCATGCGTGTCCCAAATGGGACAATACCTGAATGTGTACTCTCCTTCATCTTCAGTCCTCAGAAAGGATTCTGAAAACATGAGCAGGGGAGACATCATGCTACAATGCAAAGAGGAGTGAGTCTGGAACAAAACAGATGTACATCAAATATCAATTTCTTATTTCTCCAGCTTCAAATCAGAGATATTACAGATGGAAAAGTCGTATTAGATCATGTTATGGATCTCCTTGCCAAGGCTGGACTGTTCCCTACTGTTACAGTCTGTAATGCTTTGCCCAGGTGAGTGATGGCTTCCCACAGTGATTCTATTGTACCCTCCTTAGAGCCACTTTCCCATACTTTGCTCCCCTTTCTGGTCCAGCTGCCATCTGGGCAGACATATCCTATCAAGTACTTCTCCAGCAGAAAAGACAGCTGTTTTAGCCATAACAAGGATGTACATCCCTGTTAATGTGACAGTAATGAACTTGCTCATATTTTCCTGAAACATCTGTACAATTGGAGAACTATTTTAGTGTTGAACAAACTATTGACTTTTATTTAGTTTGTAGATGGCCTCATAAGTCTGCCACTTTTTTTTTTTTTTCTTCTCCTTCTTAATAATGCCATAACAGTTCAGGATTGTGTGATTCATGATCACACAATCACAGAATGTTTAAGGTTTGAAGGGACATCTGGAGGTCATCTGGTCCAAACCCCTTACTCCAGTAAGATCAACTAGAATCCTAAAAAATACTTAAAGGCTCAGTTGCATTTGTGAAAAATTTCTTATGAGCTGGTAATGCCCCTATGTATTTCCCTCCTTGTCCTGATATCAACAGTGTTTTCAAACAGTAGTGCAATGAGTAACTATTTCATGTAATTGTTGGCACTCCTCATGAATCAAGTAGAGCTGTCAGTAGAAATGCAGCAGTTTCATCATTGAAAACCTTACTGGTCTGAAAGTCTTCATCTCCTGGCAGCCAGGATACCAGGACTTCCCCCAAGAATCAGGCAGCAAAAAGCCATTTCAAAGTCATTTGGCTCTTGGGATCTAGACCCTGATATTCAAAATTCAGAAAGCATCCAGGCTTCTGGTTTCACAGACAGAATTGCCTGTGAGTAGGAGCACAGCTGGCTGAAATAACAAGAGAAAATCAGGACATATTAGTTTATGTCGTGGTTTGGTTGCAGGGTGACAATAAAACCATGGCAGATATATTGTTAACCTCCTCTCCCCCCACCTTTCCCCTTTAGTCCCTCCCTCTCCCCACTTCCCACTAAGGACAGGTGATTGGGAGGGGAAGAAGGACAGAGAGAAGACAGCTAGAAAAATTTAAAATGTTTTACTAATGCTACTAATAAAAATAGAGAAAATAATACAAAATATACAAAACCAATCTTGAAAGTCCTGGCAACTGCTCCGGCAGATGTAGGGCCGGCACCCGAAGTCCTGGACTGGACTCTGCAGCCAACCGGAGCTGGATTCAGTCTGTCACTAGGCCTCAGTTCGCAGGGACAACTCACAAGGTCCTCTCCCAATGTCGGCCATAAAAAAAAGGGAACAAGATCCTTATGATCCCCCACTTTTATATGAAGTATGACGTGAATAGGATGGAATACTTTAGTTGGTCAATTTACAGTTCACCTCCTGCCTGCACATCTTGCGGGATGCATCATTATCTATGACCTTGCATTCCATTGCTATGTCTACCAAAACATGTGTCTAACTTTCAGGAAAACTGCAGTTAGTAAGAAGACTTTAGCTGACAGGGAAATTCACTAAAAGAGAAACTTGTTTTTAACAAAACCACGACAGTTGATCATAGAGAGACAATAAGCCATATGTGTAAAGTATATGCATCTCCGGTGTGTTCAATCTTTAAACTGAGTCTGCCTCATCTATCCATAAAGACCATGTACACACTCACAATGAATTTATCATGTAGATAGTTTTGTGCATTTTCTAACTGTGCACTCAAATGCAAATGTCAAAATTTGCAGCCCAGCTTTATAATGTGATCCAAATGAGCTTAGGGCAGCAACCAGACACTCTGAAGTGCTAAGTAAAAACCAAACAAACAAACAAAAACCCCAAAAAACACCCTGTAGATTTTATATAAGCAGTCAAAGTCAGATGTTACCAATGTGCCTGTGGCTTAGAAATATTGAAGATCCCAACGAAGTCATTAATCATGGACTGTCCTCTTTCTGTTCAAGGATAGTTTGATGGCAGACTCTGTTTTAGCTGTTAAAATGCACTTCATTGACAGTGATGGTACCTTCAGCACTAAAATTCCGGACACGGTGGTAAACAGTTCTTTTGGACACTTCATTTTCTCCCTATCCAAAATTCCAGGTCAATAAGAAGGATCATGACAGGGCTCAGCTGGTGACATTAATGACTGACTAGTGCTACTGATACACTGCCATCTAGTCAAATTGTCAGGTTATGATCTAACTCTTTGTGGTTTCTGTGTGAATGCTATTAAAAATATTTTTGCAGTGGAAAATCATCACATAAAGCGTAACAAATGTTGAAGACACAAACCAGGTTTTTTGTATCTCTTCTATTCCTGAATTCTATTTTATTCATTCATGGGTGATGAAGCACTATCAGAAGCTGATCTGGCTTTTCTTTCCCCCTTGCTCCCACGTCCCCTTCAGGGAAACTAGACTCTGGGGAGGAAATCCCTGTGTGATCCAGGATCACCTCAACATGGGGATGATGGCATGATATACAGAAGCCCAGCACCATAGAAATACTCTCAGGCCACAAAAAACCATCATGATCAGGTTAACTATCCTCCTCCCTAATACATGGCAGAGATTCTCCTATGCTCGTTTCTCCGCACTATTCAATATGGTAAACCTTTATTTCTGTAATTTAGTTATTTAGTTTTCCCTCTTTGATACCATTATTGCTTTTATATTCTCTTTGGTACTTTTGACAATCAACAAGAAAGCAAGAGGGTTTTTTGGGCAATCTCTACAGCTGCAAGTAACAGACAAGCTTTCAGGTACAGAAACCCTTCATCAGGGCTGAAGTGAAAGCATTCATTAAGTGAGCCACCCAGTACCAGAAGGATAGCTCATTTCAAAAACTTAATTTAGGAGATGCAAAAGATATGGCTGGAACAAAGATTTTACCAGCTGTTTGATTAGAGATAGCAGGTGGATGTTTTCTGGGAGGGGACATCCTACCCCTGCAAGACATCCATGGGAGTTTTGTCATTAATTTTAGTGGAGACAAGATTACATCAAAATCCTTTTGCTTTCTTTTTGTACCATATCTCCAACCTTTATTTATTATGTTGCCTAAAGAGGAGGAAATCCTCATTAGCTGTGACTGAATCTGAATAAAACTTTTAAACACATGGTGTCAGTAGGTTGAAATATCAGACAGTCTTGCTTCCTGCACTTAGTAGCTACAACAAAGAGAGCCGTGGGTGGAAGGTCCTGAAGGATGCGTGGTTTGGATCTCTATCACTCTCCTCTTGGAGTTAGAAACCAGGTAAATGCCTAGCTAGGTCTGTCATCTGCTCTACGGTAAAGAAACAGATTATGACTCTTGGTCTTTACAGGATCTGAGAAAAAGAAAGGTCTGTACTTATGACTATTACCTATACAAAGCTGCAGACATGACTGGCATTCAAATACCAGTGTGAGAAGTAGAACATTTGGGTTATAGTCTAAGATGCAGCTAGTCAAAATACAGCTTGATGTAAATTACTTATGTTCAAAGTCTTTTTTCCAGGGAATGACTTACTGAAAGAGTGGTGTAACTGGGGAATCTGATTTACTAATGATTCTTTTAATGAAGAAAGAGTCTCTGTTTTATATAGTAGCTTTCCAGAGCTCCTAGAAAAAGGCCCAGCTAATTCCCTCTGAGGGGTATTTTTCCTCCTAACCAAATCATCCTTTTCATCACATCAGATATCCTTAGCAGCTTGGCAGTATGTCACTTCTATGTTTTCAAAAATATTTGTAAGAGGTTAAAGTGTTGTAGCTGGGCTTGCATCAGTGGGGCAGCACTCTAGAATTGAAGAAGACCGGGAGGCCTCTCATACCCCTAGGGTGAAATCGGTGTGCTCAGCTCGCTCCTTGAAGTGCCTGTACACCAATGCGCGCAGCATGGGGAATAAGCAGGAAGAGTTAGAAATCTGTGTTCGGTCAGGAGATTATGATCTGTTGGCAATTACAGAGACATGGTGGGACAGCTCACATGACTGGAATGCGGTCATGGATGGCTATGCCCTTCTCAGGAAAGACAGGCCAGCCAGGCGTGGTGGTGGAGTTGCTCTTTATGTGAGAGAGCAACTACAATTTATTGAGTACTGTCCAGGTGCAGTTGAGGAGCAAGTTGAGAATCTGTGGGTGAGAATTAAGGGGCAGGCTGGCAGGGGTGACACTGTTGTGGGAGTCTATTACAGGCCACCAGATCAGGGTGAGGAAGTTGATGAGGCCTTCTACGGGCAGCTGAGCGTGGCCTCACAGTCACAGGCTCTGGTTGTTATGGGGGATTTTAACTACCCTGATGTTTGCTGGAAGGACTACTCAGCCAGCCAGCCTCAGTCTAGGAGGTTCCTCCAGTGCACTGATGACAACTTTCTGATGCGAATGGTGGAGGGGCCGACTAGGAGAGGTGCGCTGCTGGATCTCGTCCTCGCTAACAAGGAGGGTCTGGTTGAAGCAGTAAAGGTGGAGGGCTGCCTTGGTTGCAGCGACCATGAAATGGTGGAGTTCAGGATCTCGTGTGGCAGGAGCAGAATATCAAGCAGAATTGCAACCCTGGACTTCAGCAGGGCCAACTTGGGCCTTTTCATACAATTGCTGGGGGAAATCCCGTGGGCAAGGCTGCTTGAAGGTAAAGGGGCCCAAGATAGTTGGTTAACATTCAGGGACTGCTTCTACCAAGCTCAAGATCAGAGCATCCCGACACGTAGGAAGTCAAGGAAGGGAGCCAGGAGACCTGTGTAGTTAAACAGGGAACTGCTGGGCAAACTCAAGTGGAAGAGGAGAGTTTACAAATCATGGAAGGAGGGGCTGGCCACTTGGGAAGAATATAAGGCTGTTGTTAAAGAATGTAGGGAGGCAACTAGGAAAGCTAAGGCCTCCTTAGAGTTAAACCTGGCAAGAGGGGTCAAGGACAATAGAAAGAGCTTTTTCAAATATATGGCAGATAAAACTAACACCAGAGGCAATGTAGGCCCACTGATGAATTGGGTGGGTGCCCTGGTGACAGAAGATACAGAGAAGGCAGAGCTGACTGAAGTCATTGCTAGGCCACTCTCCATCATCTTTACCAAGTCTTGGGAAACGGGAGAGGTGCCTGAGGACTGGAGGAAAGCAAATGTCACTCCAGTCTTCAAAAAGGGCAAGAAGGAGGACCCGGGCAACTATAGACCAGTCAGCCTCACCTCCATCCCTGGAAAAGTGATGGAACAACTTATCCTTGGTGCCATCTCAAGGCATGTCAAAGATAAGAGGGTCATTAGGGGCAGCCAACATGGCTTCACCAAGGGGAAGTCATGCTTGACCAACCTCATAGCCTTTTATGAGGACATAACGGGGTGGAGACATGATGGCAGAGCAGTGGATGTGGCCTACTTTGACTTCAGTAAAGCATTTGACACCGTCTCCCACAGCATCCTCACAGCTAAACTGAGGAAGTGTGGACTGGATGATCGGGTAGTGAGGTGGACTGCAAACTGGCTGAAGGAGAGAAGCCAGAGAGTCGTGGTCAATGGGGCGGAGTCTAGTTGGAGGCCTGTATCTAGTGGAGTGCCTCAAGGGTCAGTACTGGGGCCAGTATTGTTCAATATATTCATCGATGACTTGGATGAGGGAATTGAGTGTACTATCAGCAAGTTTGCTGATGACACCAAACTGGGAGGAGTGGCTGACATGCCAGAGAGCTGTGCTGCCATTCAGTGAGACCTGGACAGACTGGAGAGTTGGGTGGGGAGAAATTAATGAAATATAACAAGGGAAAATGTAGAGTCTTGCATCTGGGTAGGAACAACCCCAGGTTCCAGTACAGGTTGGGGAATGACCTACTAGAGAGCAGTGTAGGGGAAAGGGACCTGGGGGTCCTGATGGACAGCAGGATGACCATGAGCCAGCATTGTGCCCTTGCGGCCAAGAAGGCCAATGGCATCCTGGGGTGTGTTAGAAGAGGGGTGGTTAGTAAGTTGAGAGAGGTTCTCCTTCCCCTCTACTCTGCCCTGGTGAGACCGCATCTGGAATATTGTGTCCAGTTCTGGGCCCCTCAGTTCAAGAAGGATAGGGAACTGCTGGAGAGAGTCCAGCGCAGGGCCACAAAGATGATTAAGGGAGGGGAGCATCTCCCTTATGAGGAAAGGCTGAGGGAGCTGGGTCTCTTTAGCTTGGAGAAGAGGAGACTGAGGGGTGACCTCATTAATGTTTACAAATATATAAAGGGTGAGTGTCACAAGGATGGAGCCAGGCTCTTCTCGGTGACAACCAATGATAAGACAAGGGGTAATGGGTTCAAACTGGAACACAAGAGGTTCCACTTAAATATGAGAAGAAACTTCTTCTCAGTGAGGGTAACAGAACGCTGGAACAGGCTGCCCAGGGAGGTTGTGGAGTCTCCTTCTCTGGAGACATTCAAAACCCACCTGGACACATTCCTGTATAGCCTCATCTAGGTGTTCCTTCTCCTGTAGGAGGATTGGAGTAGATGATCTTTTGAGGTCTCTTCCAATCCCTAATATTGTGTGATTCTGTGAAAGCAAACATATTAGATTTTGGTCAGGTAACAGACCTAGAACTGTAGCAATTTACAAATGCAATGTTGTTATGGGAATTTGAATGGTGTTACGGAAAACAGAAAGAAAGCAAACTTCACTTTAAGATAAAGCACCCTCAATCAAACATACCAGGATCATCACAGGACAACTCAAGAGCCACTGGTAAGCACACTATGGTCTGATTGTTTTATATGTCTATGCAATCAAAAGCTTATCTCAGGAGCTCTCTCTGAATTCACTGATTGCATAGAAGTGTTAGTCTACTCCTAGAATGTCGCTAGAGCTCCCTCTAAAACAAAATTTTGCTGTCATCAGCTGATAGTTCACTGTGAGTCAGCATAGTTAGAAAGCCTATAGGCTGAGAAAACACAGGTGCTCAGACTTGATAAGAAAGCCGCACAAGGCTCTTCATGTAACCACACAAGACCACAGAGAGCTTCCTGTGGAGAGCTGCCTGGTTAAATATTACTGTCTACTACAGCTTTCTGCACAATAGATGTTTGTGCGGCTATTACTTTACACTTTTTTCTTACACTAGACCTTCCTTCTGCTGTTAAAATAAAGCCATGATTTGATTTGAAGAATATCATACACGTATTTGAACAGGGGATCCTGGGAGAGTTTTCTGATTCCAGACTTGACGCCGCATTTGTGACACTGTCACTGAAACTGGGACAAAACCTGAATATATACCATAATTTCACAAGCCCAGGTTTTCCAATAGAAGAAAACCCAGGCATATGTGCACAAGAACAATGATGTGCTGGTGTGGACAAGAAGGGGACCAGGACTCTGAGAAGACCACAGATCCCACCTACACTCATAATCCATTTCTACCCACCAAGTCAGGGAAGGAATAGTCTTGGGGTGAAACCTAGCTGAGAAAGTTAGGTGGCTGAGGCCTGGTCTAAGGTTATCTGAATCCTACGAGGCTGCACTAGAAGAGATGAAGACATGACATTCGCTTGATTACAGGGGTACTTTCAAGCACACCATAACATGCTCAGTCAGACACATAGTAATGAGACTAAACTTCCCAGACCATCCAGTACACTCTTCGTATGCAGGGATAGTGCCAACATACTGACAGAAAACTCTGGGATAATATTTTACCCTATGGTTTTTTGCCAGGATATTTTCTCAATACCGAGGCAAAAGAGAAGGAGACAGGAACCATTGGTCCTGATCCCACCTCTCATGGCAGGTTGTATCATGTGATGCATGTCCCCATCAATAAAGTCTTAAATTGTTAGATTGCTTATACCATTATATTATTGTATTGGTAGTTAGGTTACCCTCAATGCACAAGCTGGTCTCAGCTGAAAATGTGCCATATGTGGTGCTAGCTGAAACGGCAGTTTTGCATGATTTGCAGGCTGGCATGAACGTGTTCATGTACACATTCTCCCATGCTTTCTGACTATTTCCACAAGCCAGTGGAAGTGCAGCTGCTGGTGTGATCACCCTGTGTGTACTCTCACTGCAGATCCAGGCAGCCTGGACCACAAGAAAGCCTTTGGCAAAACAACCTTTTGTAATAAGGCTTTCTGCTTGCGTAAATCTACGCAAGAGTAAAGCTCACTATAGTGAATTCAATCTCCTTTTCAGTCAGTAACAAAACCACTTGAGTTATCCAGGGGATATTTCATGTTTCTAAATTAGGAATTCACTTTGTCTCACTTGGCCTGAGTGAGTGTTCTTCACCCAAAAAAGGAAGAGACACTGTAATGAACGTAAGTCTGATGTGCAGAGTGCACAGTATTCAGCTATCTTCATTAAAGCCTTTTAAGGTATCCAGTGTCAGAATTAATCTTTAGTATTTAGATTTCATTGCTAAAACATTTAGGCAGTCTCAGTTTTTAACTGACTGTAAAAATGTAAAAATATTTGAGGGATTGTTTATAATTTGAAATTGTATGAAAAAGATACCCAGCAATCCTAGACACATAACGAACAATAATAATTTTAAAAATTGTTTCTGTTGTATCTGGTAAGAAGTATTATCCTCAGTGTAATAATAATAATAAATCCTCATGGCCTCAAAAACTACTTAGAGGTCACTGATGTAACTACTTTATATATATGTTACATGTGCAAAAATTATGACCATGTCTGGTTCATGCATCATCCTATATTGTTAGAAAGGAAAACTACAAAAGGTACTGCTTGCCTTTTTATTTAAATAAAATGCTGAACCATTCAGAACATATATGCTCTTTGTATTGACTAAGAGTCTATATGTCACAGAGTAAGCAAAAGAGTAAGCAAAAAAAAAAAAAAGAAAAATCTGTTGGAGGACAGGACGTTTCCATTATGCTTTTTTTAATTGGCAGCTGTGCCATAAGGAATGTTAATTTCTAAAAAGATTTGAAAAAAAAAAAGTTGTATCTAGAAACTTTAGTCTAAAGCAGTTATTGTAATGGAAGCGTTTAGGAAACACGCTATGCTGGTACTTTTCACAATATTATTTATGGATACCGGCATTCTCCAAAGAGGGAAAATCTATGCATAGCAAAATTCTTAAATTGTCTTCATGACCACAGGATTGCAATCAATATAAAAGGAAGATTCTGATATTTGGTATTTCAAGATATATGTTTTGAAGGAATGCAGAAGATTTAGGCACTTATCTATCTCTGACTTTCAAATGACAGTCAAGCTTGAAGAGTTGTCTGTACTTTTAGGGATAAGTAAAGGAAGAAAAATATTGTAAACCACAAGCTTAAATTTAGTTAAGATAAAAATATCAGTATTAAATTTTCTTCCAGTGGAAGTCCTAAGCTCTGCCATCCGCAGACAGGAAAAGCATGTGGCTCCTTCCGATGGGGTTTTCCCATATTTGACAACTGGTCAATTCATGTGCTGTAGATATGTCTGACTATTCACCAGAACATCTCCCCCCTCTCTCAGATCCTCGCATCCTTTGGTCTTCACCCCAAGTACCACAATGTCCCATTTTCTCCATGTGACAGATGCACTGTCCCCCCCACCCCCAACTAAACCAGCAGTAGTTCGGTACAGGCTCCAAAGCAGGTAAAAGCCAAAACTCACAAGGAAGAAGAACAACACACTGAACATCGATAAGTTGTGGGTGTAAGGAGTCTAGTGCATACTTTTCCCACTGTATGCAATTTGACTATGAGCCAACCACCTTGTTCTATAAATATGACAGCCCGCGTGAGTCTACTTTGAGCTCTCTCTGTTAAACAAACTGGCTGTATAGCAATGATCTTTTACTGCTTACAGATCGCTGGATGAGCCCAAATTAAGTTTTGTATTAGTCATTTAGTCATTTAGTTTAAGTAAATGCATTTTAAATAGAATGAATCACTTAGAAGGTCATGTGACTTTTGATATTATGTCTGCTTCACATTACTTAGCAAGCTAAATTTGCTGAAATATTAAACTGTGTGTTGTAAAGTTAAGCTCATATTCACCAAACTTGTATGTACTTAATGAAAACAAAAGCAGCTACAGACCATCAAGGACACCCGTGAAATAAGGCCTGGTTTGCACTTTGCTGAACAAAATAGGATTCATTCACACAAAATAGCACCTTCAAGGCCAGCACAAAGTGCCTACGGACTGTAAACAATGCCCACAGCTAAACAAAACGAAGGCCTGTCTGAGGTCAGTGAAAGAATCCAATGAGAAGCAGGAAGACCCCAGACTCAGATATTATTATTGTACTTAATCATGGTTTAAGGGGCAGGTATATAGTCTGTAAAGGTATTATCACTGAGGGATTTCAATGCTCAGCAGGGCACCTCTGTGAAGACACCCAGCTCGAGTTGGCCCTGCTGCTGTACTACTCCATAAATTAGATATTTCTGTGAACTTTGGTACCTGAGAGTTTGTTTTGAGAGACCTAGGACCCAGACTTTGGAGTGACCTGACACCAGGCCCCCAGAGGTAAGGCAAGTAAGTTGAGTTGCAGAATGATGAAACTTTGAAATCCTAGCCAAGCAATATAAAGAATTGGGTGCGCATTTATAACTCTTCGGCCATAAAAACATATAATCCCTTAGCTGTTTTCCCTTAGCCTCTATGTTTCTCATGCATGAGCAGTCAACTGAGTCTGGGACTAAGTTTGGATCTAGCCACACAGACTCCCCTCTGAGAAATAGTTCAGAAACCAAGGAGGTCTGTTCTGAACCTTGTGACTCAACGGGAGGGTCTCCATCTATCTTTTGGCATCTCCTATCCCCATAGAAATCACTCCAAAACAACTCTCACCCTATTCTGCTTGGCATATTTCCTTCGTGCAGTAAGTAACAGAGTGAACCTTGACATCGAACTCTGTTAAGTCACACTTTTCTTTAAGTGATCTAAACACTAGTCTGTGGGAAACAGGACCCTAAAACACTCCTCCGTGACACTCTGGTGGAGCCTGAGCACCCAGATCCTTTGTGAGAGAAAATAAATTCAATTTTTTTCTTGAGCACAATTCATCTCAGAAAAGCTGCAATGATAGTCAATGGAGACAGTACACTTCACTCATCATGGGTTTTTCTAGTAGGGAGGATTTTAAACACAGCACTAATTAATTGGATAATACCCAATCCACAAACTTCAAAAAAAATGCAGACACCTGCAGTGTTTTTATCATAATAGTTTCCACTACTGCCAATCTCTCTGTAAAGAAACACCGCTATAAAAGATGCAATTCAATTCACATATTGTTTAATTTTGTTTAGCATATTTTACAAGCTGTTCAGGCTTTTAACCTCAGTAGTTATAACAGGAAGCTAGTAAAATAAGTCATAGTGACTTATTTGGACTAAAACTGGGTATAAAGATATCAAAACTAATATGTCAATAGAACAAGGCTGAAAGTTTCCAGTTTGGTATAAAGGCAGTCATTTTAAATTATACTACTACTAAGTGTTTTATTCATTTAAATCAAGGGCAATAATTTCTTATACTTTCACCTTCAACCAGGTATTCTGCATAAATTACATGTGTTAGGTCATACCTAGCTAGCACCTGTAAAGTTTCTCTTGAGTGCTATGGAAATTTGTTAAAATTTGATGCAAGGTTAAAGGAGCTGATACACCTCTAGGACTGAGTAGAGCAAGAGAAAACGACCTTTGGTCAGAAAAGATGAAGTAACTTGAATAAAATGTATTAGATAAGCTGGTGTATTGAGATTTCTAATCTTTTTTTTTGAAGTGCAACCTTTGTTGCAAACTGAATTAATTGCCTGCTTGACATTGAAGTCATTTCTCCAAGACACGGGACAGCTGTGTTGAACAACTAGTCTGTCTACATTTTAATATTAATAGTATGCTCTTTAACCTTTATTGTGCATTTAACTTTTATACTTCTCATTTGTAGTCACCCATCCTGTCTGTCCTGAGAAAATACAACTTTAAACTTAATTGTCCTCTCTGAGATTTTGCAATGCATGAATAGTGTTTGGTAATAGAAAAGGATGTGAATTTACTGTCATCCAAAAAAGTTCTTATCATGTTTATATCAAAACAAGCTATTCTTTCCTCCTTCTTTAAACATTGTTTTAATGATTAAGAGATCAGTTCTTTTGAATTCCATTTTTTCTTTGCATAAATTATAAATATTTAGCAACCAAATTAATATTTATTCACAAAATCACAAGATAGAACTCAGTAATATTAGAAACCTTAGAAAATA
This sequence comes from Caloenas nicobarica, assembly GCF_036013445.1. Lineage (NCBI taxonomy): Eukaryota > Metazoa > Chordata > Aves > Columbiformes > Columbidae > Caloenas > Caloenas nicobarica. The sequence goes on from NC_088245.1 coordinate 188,636,158, forward strand.
TGACCGCCAGCTGGGATCCCAGGAGTGTCTCATTTCCATGCTTTCCCACAACTGTCCATTACCTTGTCCCTGAGATGTGCAAAAATTGGTGCTCCTCCAGGGCTATTTTTCCTTTTCCATACAGAAAACAGTAAACCCTGCAGCAGGCAGAATCATTAATTACAGATGACTATGCACAGTGTCCTCATTTTTGTGAACTGTGCAGTAAAGGAGTCACCAAGCAGTGATCAAACATTGCTGATGGAAACTTGAGTTTTGCTGCAATGCTTCATGGGTGGTATGAGTCTATGTTCCTGGCTGGCTCAGGAGGACAGTTCTATGAGTTACATATACTGCATTTCCAGGAGAGATCACCATGGGAGTTTCTCAGACAGCATATTGTGTGCTTGTGCAGAATTAATCCATTTTTCCCCTCAAAAAAATTGAAACTCCTTATGAGAAAATGTATTTGTGCAGCTTTATTTTTACCCTACATTTTAGACAAAGAGATTGTTACTACATAGGTTGCAATTTTACTCTTCCACTTCAATAGAACTTCTCTGTGTAATGATTTCCTTCCTATCTCTGGGGACTTTTGTGAAACAGATAACTCGTTTTCTAATTTTACATGCCACAAAAAATAATTTCAAAACAATGGTTTGTAGTTAATGGTTTCACACTTGAAAGCAGTAATATAGCTTATAAACCACTGCATGGAACTGCACTGAAGACTTTCTGGAATTATTTATATATCATCAAAGAACACATCAGGACTAAAAACTGGTTGAATATTTCTCTGCTCAAAACTTGAGGTTCATCAGGTCATTATGAGCTGTATTTTTGTTCTGGTGTGCTTTTTGTTTTCCAAATTATTAGCATGAATTTACATGGATTTTAGTTCCTGAAATTCAATTATGCAGTTCCAGGAAACACACTGAAATCTGTCAGTGCCCTAAAAGATGTTTAGTGCTTCAAACCTTTCCTTCATTGCTTCTTATTTAGTACTTTTACCTAAATTGATCATGAAGTCTTCCTCAGACAGACTTCTCATCACTAGGAATGCAAAGAGACAGAAGAACATGTCTTAACTATTTTAACCATAAAGGTTTATGATTAAAAATACCCAGCTTACTTCTCCAAGCAGGCCTAAACTGCTGTTATTCCTCTGCAATTAATTCAAATATTTCATTATACAGATAGAAAGAACATGTGAGAAAGTCACAGCCATCAGGACTCATAAGCCAGATATTCACAGTACTGTTTGCTTACCTCTACATTTGTGACTTCTGGGATAAGTGATATACCACATCTGCACATGTCTGCCAGTACATGCTTCTGCTGTGCAATGTGATGGGTACCTCCAGCTGCTGCTGAAATACCATCCAAGTCTTTAAAAATCTCTCATTACTTGAAATACCTTCATCACCATCTTTCAGCTTCTTGAGCGGTCAAGTCTAGCAGTTTTCAGCAGTTTTTGGTTTACAGTGTGTGTTTGATGGCTTAAAGATAGGGCATGAATATGTTATAACAGATAATAATAGTGTAATTTAATGCTTTGTTGTATTCATTTTTCTGCCTGTTTTGGGTTCTACAGCTCACTAAGTCATAACAATTGCTTAATCAGAAATGTTATTTTGCTTTTATATCCGTTTTTTGCATTTCATTTAATTTTCTGTGTTTCTTGCCATGTGTTATTTCATACCAATGAAATTCTTCCTGGTTTTGGAAGTCAATTTTTACTCTTAAAGTGCTTATCATTTTTTTTAATTATTATTATTATTTTCCCCTTGGGTTTCTATTCTCCTCTCAAATACAGCTGTAACAAAAACTGCTTTATTTCAATAGACCATATGAGCTTCAGGGCTAAGTTTAATAATGGGAGAGCAGTGTCTTTGCTCTCATCATTTCGATAGTGACAAGTTACCCTATTGATAAATCGAAATAGATATATATTGATATAAAAGTGTGAAAAATAAGCTAAAGGAGCTGGCACTTCCATAGACAAAAATAAAGGAAACAACACAGTACAAATTGTACCTAAGCTTAAAGAAATAGAAAATGCAGAAAGACAGTAACTTGACTAGCATATAAATTCTTCGTTCCCCTTGAGCACGAGAAGTGAACACAGACAGTGAAAACAAGATTAAATTGCTAATAAGTACTAGAAAATAATCCAGCCATGTGGAGTGAACATCAGAAAAGCCAAGGCAAAAAACTAAATGAGATTAACACTCTGAGAGTACTGGGATGTGATTTCTGAGTTCCCAAGCAGCAAACAGAGTGATGGAATTGTTGGTCTGTGGTCACACTGAAAGTGAAAACTGCCAGCCAAACTGATGCTTTTTGAAGTCCTTTGCAATAGTGCTCCCTGGATAGGTCAGAGTAGTTTCTATCAAAATTAACTACAGTCACAAAGAGCATACGTCTTTCTCTAGAGTGGAATGAAAAAACACATTGGGAATTGAAAGTCTTCAGATTGGTTGGACCTGATGAATTCCATTCTAGGAGATAAAAGAAACTGACATAACCTCAGAAGAAAAAGATTTTTTTTTAAGAAATTTTGGAGAAGGGTGAAGTACTGGAACACTGGGAGAAGTGTTTCTAAAAATGGAGAAAACAGAAAATGTAAATTTTCAGTCCTATTGATTGGATAGAATTCAGTCTGATCCTGGAAAAGGAATTCAATTCTGGAAAAGTTCTGGAGGAAGCAATCTTTTAGCACGTAGTAAATAACAAAGAAAACAGTAACTGAGAGCACGGTCAAATACAAATAATGCTAAAAAAATGTGGTTTTCTCCTAGGTAACAGACTTTCTGGACATGAGGAAAAGGCCACATTAAAAATAGCATTATACTAGTAACTTGTAAGCTCTTTCAATGTTCCTACAACTATTTGCTTATGTCACATATATAGTTAAAAAAAAAGTGACATTGTGTGTTACACAGGAAACGATTTTATTGACATGCCTTTGAAATAATCTGTACTGATTCAGTCTCGGATTTACTGTTTTGCTTCCACAATTAGGTATTATATGGGCAGCTCATGGACCATTTGAAAATACGTTTTTTTATCAAAGGCTAGTCTTAGCATGCACCCATTAGATCACACACATCCCTAGTAGAGGCCAAATATTTTATTCTAAAACAAAAGCTCATCCAAATGTTATATTTACCCAAGTGCCTATTCGTTTACAGAAGTAGGTTGTAAATCTCACAAAGTACAATATTTCTTACACATTTTTTGGCACTTTTACTTCAAAGCTGGGAAAAAGCTACATAGAGTACTCCATGCTAGTCAAGTATTTTCTCTTTTGGCACTGATCCAAAATTAAGAGATGAAGAAGAAAATCCAAGCCTCATAAACACTGAAGAATTTTCAGTTTAAGTTTGCCACTGAAAAAGGAGAATGAGTTCTTGATGTTTTTCTGCATTCTGGCCCAGATGCTGAAGGCATTGGGCAGGAGGAAAAGGTATTCCACACTGTAAAGGTCAATGTCAGCTGGACATTGCTGGCGGACATTTCTGCCTGGTGAATCTCATTTCTATTTATTTCAACTTTTTCAAAGGAGGTCACTTTGTTAGAGGTTAAGTGAAACTCTGGTGGCTCTGTTTACATGAATCCTGGTAGTTCCCTGGGGACCAGCTGAACTGGGATAGTCCCCTTCTGAGGCCAGGGAGTCCGGTGTTATTTCAGTCATGCTCTCCGTGCAGCCGTTACTCAGCCCTTCAACAATTCAGCATTGACACAGATGTGGTCGAGCAAAGCTGACGCAAATTATTATGCAAACAGTATCATTGTTGCATTTAGCTGTTGCAGAAGATTTATAGCTTCACATAATCCCATAAATCATTCAAAGAGCCTGGAGTTTCTCAAATACAAGGAGGAGATTTCAGCTGTAGCACTTGCAGAGCCAGAGAAGACCTGGTGAATAAGACAGCAGGTGAATCCTTCAGCAAAGTCTTCCCTCCACCCTCCAGTGGTCAGGGGCTTTCTCCCACTGGATCATATAACTTTGGAGGTACAAACCCAAAGGCTGGACTAGCAAGGTCTTCCAGAGTGTGTAGCTTTCTGGCCCAGCACCCAGCAACCCTGAGTCCAGCTCAAAACACAAGTTACATGTAAGGTCTCTCATGGGTTAAATAAACAAGAGCAATTTGTCCAGTTTTGGCTGCCAATGTATTTCTCAAATCACTTGATAACTCATTCGATGAAAAGGAGGGAAATGTTTAAAAGCCATTGTCCAACTTATAGAAGGAAGTTTAATTGATACACTCCTAACTCATGCTGTTGAGGGAAATGGAAGCAAGAAAGCAAAGAAATAAATATGTAACTTTCATTTCCTTTCTACTAATTTGGACATTTTCTAATTCATGTGAGGCCCCCACAAGCTAAACTTTCTTAAGTGAAACTGTAATGATTATAAAGAGAGCACGGAGTGCAATAAAGATGCAAAAAATACTCTGAGACAAAGTTGGTTGCCTTCTAAAAAAAGAACCAGAAATCTCAGGTGATCCATTTCAATGGTCAGATCCATAGCTCTGTCTTGTTAATTCCATACAAGAGTGTGTTGAGATATAAAAAGCTTCATGAGTCATTTGTCCTACTGCTGTGGATTTTTCACACACCTTGTGATCACTTGTCTTCATGATTTTGTAGCCACATCAGCTAATTACTGATTTGATCTTAAAACCTCAAAGGACCAAAATTATTGAAGCAAAAATTATGTTTAATGGAAGGGGGGAAATGTATGCAGATATATAACAAATTATTATTATTTTATTTTGATTAACGCTGTATATAGATTTGTATTAAGCTCATATAATAGTTTTGATTTCAAATGAAGGGAATGTTTATTTCAGCATTTTCAATTTCTGGACACAGAACTCTTTAAACACATTTTAAGTAAGCTGGCCTCAGCTCAGCACCAGAGGTTTCAGAGGTCATTTAAAAATCTCGCAAAGTTTACGAAGTTGGCAAAGATGATATTTCATTGTCATTTTACTAAAGAAGGACGTAATAATTTTTCGTTTGAAATGATCTGCAAAAAATGTCTAACTAATGATTAAGAAAATCACATGTTTGAATTTTCCAGAAGACTTAATAAATCAAGATTCGTAATTCAAAATATATGTCTGGATAGAAAAATTCAGAGTTACAAGGGTAGACAAATATTCTAACCTTTAATACGGTAATATTTTTACAAATACTATCAATTCCCCATGTCTTATTGCAGAACAAATCAATTCCTTTCCCATTTAAAGAGAAGTAAAAATAGCAGTTACCCTTTTCCAAACACCATTGAAAGAGAATGAACTAATGATACTGTAATAAACAACATTTGCATTACTGGCATTGCCTGACAGCCTTTTCTAAAACATGTAACTCAGAAGGCTCTATGCTACCTGACAGTTTGCCAGTATCACTGAATTCCTGATCAACAACCAGGTTTTCACGTAAGTGTTCACTTACAGAAAATGGTACTTGAGCAGAAATTAGGCAAGTATGTGCAGTTATCATTCTTAACTCCATTCCAAGCTCCTGCTATCTGCTGAAGATTGTTAAACTGCACAGTAATTTTTCACTTTACAAATTGACAATTCCCCCAGCATGTGAAATTCTGAGTAGGTCAAACCATGCCTCAATCTTGGCAAGGTAACTATCCCACAGCTGACTCTGCCTGCAATACAGGAACGACATGTTCCTTCTAAACACCCAAAAGGCCAAACACATCTGAGACGATGTGACGCATCAGACTGAATTCCTCCCAAAATACCCTCACAATGGCAGCTTTTACTTAGCAATAGGCATCACCAGCAGGTCAAGGGAAGTGATGCTTCTCTACTCAGCACTGGTCAGAAAAATCCGAAGTACTGGGTGCAGCGCTGGGGTCCCCAGTACAAAAGAGAGATGGACATACTGGAGATGGGCTGTGAAGATGATTGAGGGACTGAAGCATCTCTCCTATGAGGAAAGGCAGAAACAGCTGGGACTCTTCAACCTGGAGAAGGCTCCCTATTGTGAAGGAAGGTTGCTCCTGTTTACTCTGGGTGTCTTACACTGACAACTTCAGAAACAAAGACATGAACATTTGGAGTGAGTTCAGGTATCTCGAGGTGTCACAAACTGAGCTGTGTGATCTTACCAGGATTGCCAGTCCACTGCAAACTGCTGCATAACTTAATGGATGACAAAAGCAGTTCCATCAGACAAATACACTGCTAATCTTCAACAAGTCTAGTAAAGTAGCAGGCTAGTGAAACCGGAAGCTTTTTAACTTTTTTCCTAGGTATCACCATAATTCTCTCAGTCACATTTGACAAGTTCGCCAATTGTGAATCTACATCTTCACTTTTGGTCTCTTTCACTTACATTCTAGTAAGCCTCAGATATTCTAATCGTAAGTCTATACGAGAATGAGGTCAGAAGCTTTTTCTGCTGACATTCTTTTTTAGAACAATCTCCAGACAGTCCATTGCATAGAAGGGAGCTCTGTGCTTTCTCAGGAATCAAATAACTTACATACAGTTTCTTTACAAAGCTGTGCACAGAGCTACCATTTCTTGGAGTGCATCACTGAAAGCATACTCGGAGAGGTAACAGTTTGTATCTGGCAGATCACTGACATACACATGCATCAGTCGTGCAAACACAGCATGCTGGAACTGGCTTTAGATATTAACAAGCTACCTTTTCCCTCCCTGTTATGGCTTTCTTATAGTCACAAGACAGGATCTATCAACATTTTTTTGGAACATGAGTATGCATCATTAACACACAGCAATTAGCTCTTCTCTTACCATTTACCAAATAAATGTTATAAATAAGCTAGTCAAAGGAAATTACTTAACTGTGGGAAGAAATCTCATCCTAGATACATCAGTGTAAATGTAAAAGGGCTTCAGGAGGTTCATGGAAGTTTTCTGTGGAACTGAGAGAACTTGGCTTACTTACTCTGCTTTACAGGGTGCTGATAACTTTCACACAGGAAGACACCCATTAAACCACTGGGACAAACAGCTTCCTAGCCTGGAGGCTGGCTGAAATCCAGGAAAAGGCTTACGCATCTGACATGATATTTAAACGGAATTTAGTTTTGTAAATACTAAACTCTGGCTGAGAAAACCTCGTTTCAACAGTCAGATCACCTAAAGCTAAAAGCATGCATCTTCTCTAGGTAATTTACTCTTTTACTTTGAAGTTCTTCAGGTATCTGGGCTCATATACACAGAAACACTTCAGCGCTGGGTAAACTGACACCTTCCTTACCATTCTTTTGAAATCCACATGTTCATCTGCCGAAGCTGCCTGACAGATCTGATCTATTAGGTCTGATAAGTCTGAATGTGTTTTGGCTAGAACATATTAAAGCAGAATAGTTACATTTTTTTCTTTTAAAAATGGTAGAAGGAGGGAAGGAAGTCTGTGGCAGTGGCAGCTGTCTGTTACCTAGCAACCTGCCCTCATCAAGGAAAGAAGACCTGGATTTTGCCTCAGTCTGAAGAATGTTATATCAGTATCTACCTACTACGAGACTTGCCATACTAGAGTGAGGTACTCAGCACCTCTCCATTTGATGCTTTACCACTGCAGAGTAAAGCACATGGGGTACTAGAAAAAACAAGCAAGAGAAAATACTTTGGGTCAGTCAATGGGAGGAACACCCTACTGGGAGACAGGAGTCCTGTAAATGGGTCCCTGCTATGAAGACCATTTTATACATATTTAATACACATTCAGAAAAGCTTGGAAAAAATAAAGGGGTGATTCTAAAAGGTCTTTCCTTCCCAGCTGAATGTGGTGCTGATCTGCACAGCCTTGTTCCTCCTCGGAATCATCTAGCACAGCAGTTCCTCAAGATTTTGCTGCCAAATATTAAGAGGGGGTGAGGGGGGCGAATCATGAGTCATTACACAGAATAATCTGTACCCTGGTCTTAAGACCTCTGTTTAGAAAAGTAAGCATGGGTTTGTGTATTTGTGTGATCTGCCCTGCAGCGGTGACCCCTGGAAACGCTGTTAGCACAAGGCCAGGCATCTGCCTGCCAGAAAGCTAATGAGTGCTCTCTGAGGCACTGGGCTTGAGCTCAGCAGAAGTCCTTGCTTGGACTCAGTCCAGTGTGTTAGTTTATGAACTGAAAAGGGAATCTGCTGCATAAATCCCAAGCTAGTAGTAGAATATGCATATGTAAGTTACATACATAATGAACTTTGAACATTAAGTACATGAAAATCAGTTAATTTCACACACAAAATTCAGATAGCGTGATAGTTTCATTAATCCCATGTGGTTTTCTCATACCCAGCCACAGGGATTTCCCTTTTATTGGTGTTAAATTCAGTGGTAGGAATGTGCCCTTGCTGCTTTCCCATTCTTCAGCAGCCCACCTGGCTCCATTACAGCAGACATGCTTAGATTACTGAGAAGTTAAGCAGCACCTGTTCCATATACATTAAAGCAGAAAGGTATGTCGTCTTCCCCTGAGCCCATGCCACCAAAAGTAGTTGCTATACTCAGTGTAGGTAGTTTTCCTCAGCATTATGACTTTGTAAGGCAGAGGTGCCAGGGACAATTATCCTCCATGTCCTTGTCAACATTTTGTCACCTTGCTTCTTTTACTATGTTATCCAACCTCTAAGAGATACCAGGTCATGTCACAACACCCTAGAAGGTTATTGGTTTTACAAATCTGTGGAATCTTCAATGATTTCCAGAAAATAAAAGGAAATATGTTGCATTTTAGACGTATGTCACAATTCGTTGACTAATCTGGTCTATGAATATCCTTAACAATATTCAATAAATAATAAAATTAGATAATTAGGTATCACAAACAAGAAAATAGACTGCACTGCCATTTCTTAGCTACAGCAACACCACAGCAGAATGAGAGATAAGCAGAACTCTGATACAAAATCCAGCTTGATTTGAACATGAAATAGAATCACAATTCACTTCTGCTAGAATTCTGATCTGTTAATGTAGTACATGGATATTTAGAGGTTTGAAGTTATTACTTGTCAGAGTGCATATAAAAAGGGTAAATCTCTGCATACAGTTGGGTTTAGGCTCTGAAATATTAACATCTTAGGCCTCCTGGAGGAGAAAGATGAGTGCATCTGAAACAATGCCTATAACTTGGTAACCATGTTGGACTTAAGAAGAAGTAGAGTAATGAAATACTATGGAACATTTTTAATACATGTTGGAGAACTTGATTCTAAAAAGTGAAAAACAGTTGTAGAAAAAAAAAATGTTCTGTAGATTTAATGGTATATTTGCTGATAGCTATTTTTGTATAAAATGACATGACACATCATTCTAATATGTGGTTACAGTTAAAGGCAAATAAACTACTGGAATATATGAACTAAAGGACATAAAAATGCAATGAAACATGATATTTGCTGTGTAAAGCAAAACCTGATTGCAGGCTGTACTTGGGTTAAGCTGTGGATTTTTTTGTTTTCTATTAGAAGACCTGTATTGCTTTGGGGACAACATACCAGTAGGAAATCAGAGGGCATCTAGAATTTAAATTTGTATATAATATAGGCAAGCTAAGAAATGTTCAACTTAATTGTTACTAGAAAAGTGTTCCTAGTAGCCCTACAGCAGTAATTAAAAAAACCCCATTTTATAAAAGATGGAACTTATAGAAGACTCAAACTGTGCAAGTTTCTGGGAGGAATTACATTCCAGAAGAATATTCTTCGTAAGATTATTAAGAGCAAATGAAGAAATCATGAAGAATGATTTCGCTGTGACTACAGCAAGTGAGTGGAACCAGCAGGACCACCTAAAGAGATAGCTTATATTAAGCAGAAGCATGGAATGGCTCATGACCTTGCATATTGAATCATATTCAGGTGTCATATTTTGATTGGTTTTATTTCTAACAGCAGCGTGTTTCATTTCCAAATCCCATTTATAGAAGTATTTCAAACTGTGTCTACTGGGATTAAAAAATGGCCTGCAGGATCCACAGTTGTGCCTGTTTAGATACAAGGCAGACTCGGTGTGGATTAAGCTGAACTGTTCTGGTGTCTTTCTGCACCCTATCTGCCCCGCCAGGCTGGGACACCTCTCCCATCAGAGGCAGGGTGTGCTTGCTCAGCCACAGCCCTGCACGCCACACAGGTTTCAGAGGAGGGCTGGCTTTCATTTTGCCAATTCGGAGTATCCTGCTTTTGTTTGCATTTGCAGGCAGTCCTCTCTAAGCACCCACAGATGCAGCCAGGTGTGCACAGGGATTTGGAGAATGCCGATACCCCACCGCTGATGGATAGAGATCAGGTGAAAGGCACTCTGGAAAATTCCAGTACATGTTTATCTGCAAGTTCAAGTGTCTTAAAATCCTAGCATTCTCAGTCTTTGGAGTGTATTGTTTTGTTCTCGGGAAGATGGATTATCCCTTGATTTAATTTCAGCCCTATGGGAAAATGTGAACTTATGTTCAAAGATGTTACTGAAAGCCTTGGAATTCTTCTTTCCTGTTTCATATGAATAACTAATCGAATGAGAAAATAAAACAAAACAACCCCTCCCCCCCTAAAACAAAAACAAAAACAAAAAAACCCCAAAATAACAGCCTTTCAATGTATTACTTACCCAGCAACAGCCCTGTTAGCAGTGGGCAATTTTTTTTCCTGAAGAGGGTAGTAGATATGCCCTGAGAATGTAATCAAGAAAGCCTTGTGAAACAGTGACATCGAACAGCACATTTCAAGGGAGAAAGAACAGGCAAGTTTAGCACAAACACATTCCCTCAGGAGAAAAATTTTCCTTCACTGTACAGGGAAAAAAAAATACATATTTTTCATAATTAGTATCAATTTACAGACAACACCCATAAAAAATCAATTTCAGAAAGTCTCAGTAGATAAAAGCCATCATAAATGCAAGAGCATTGGTCTGTAAAATTTAAGATTGTTTTTTTGAGAGGAAGGACGCAGGTTCAGTTTAATAGGTTATGTTTATCACTGGACAAGTCAAAATGGTTTAAGTTACTTATTGTCTTCTCCATAACGTAGTTTTAAAATGAATACACCATTGCACTGTTTGTGCACACAAAATTTGCGAAGAACAGAATTTTCAGCAGATGTTAATAAATTTTGAATCAAAAGGGAAGACATTTTTACTTGATGAGTAAACTAGCAAATAATCAGCTGAGAAATATTTAATCAGATGATGGCGCCCAGCTTGTGGAGTTGCTGAAGCATTTTTGTATTTGTAATTTTTCATGCCTGTCAGTTTAAGACAGTGAGATTAGAGCTAAGAAAATGTGTGAACTGAATGGACATTTGAAAGGAAAATTGAATTGAAAGGTATTTGGAGACATCAAGATCAGCAATTGCTGTTAAAGTAAGCATTTTTTTTATGAAAGTGAGAGGTTTTTAGTCAGTCTTGGATGTAAAACTGTAGTGACGAGCCTTTATAGTGTTCCAAACGATAGAAGAAATAAGTTCATATTAACACTAAATTATGAAAGAAAAATCTAACTTGTCTGGAAACACAGGAAATACAGACAAAATGATATCTCCCATGCCCAATCAAGGATATAAAAACTATTGAATGTGTAATTTCTTCCCCCGCCCATACTTTCTATACCCATAATTTCTTCCTACCTGTAGGCAATGGGCAGAAGAGTGGGTTTGGCTTGAGGTCCTCCCCGGGGAGGTGACCAAGTGTGTGGCTTCCCAACAGGTACCCTCCACATCCTGGGCCACTCAGTTGGTACACCTTATCAACCCTTTTGTCCATTTTGTAATCTTCCTTTTTGCCATTCCTCTACCTCTCTTTGTCCATCCCAGTCTTATCCCAAATGAAAAAAAAACCAACCCTGCCTTTAATTACTTTGTCAGCTGCAGTTTTTTCTACAACTGTACCCAAATTCAATGTTTCTGATACTACTTATTTCAGCCTTCCATGTTGTTGTGGAAAGTACTACCTAGGTGTTGCTGGCCTTGCAAGACTCTACTCGGCAGAAGGTCCCCAATGTGCCTTTCCAATTATCTGTGGAGTTTGGTTGTTTCTCACATAATTCCCCTTTAACCACCTGTGAGATCTACCTATCCTTCATGGTGCTATCCGTAACTTTTGTTCACTTCTCACACTGTTATTTGTTGTATTTCTCACATCATGCCCCTCACTTCTCCCCATTCTGCTCAGTTTGCTTAACCTCAGGCCAGGACCTAGTCAGCAGTCCAATCATTTGCCTGCAGCCCTTAGACTAAATTTCACATTTGCAAAATTCACCTATTGTTCTGTTGTACAGCAGGTTACAAAATGGGTATGTGAAAGAAAAATTCTTTTTAAAGAAATTTTGTTGGTAAAAGTTCCTCCATTATTTTGAGAGTCTCCACCTGCACAACTCACAAGTAAACTGTCTTTTCGACTAATCTGTGTTTTGTTTTAATGTTTTACTGAGGAAATAAAATAGAAATAAAATAAAAATTAGATAAAAATATGAAAATAAAATAAAATAAAATAAACATTCATATTAGAAGCAGGACAAAGATATACCCAGTATGGATAGCAGTACAGCATCTTCCATTTGTGCTTATTGGTTATGGACTTGGATTTCAGATCTCTGTGAGGAAGGGCTTTTTGTTCTTGCTGAAGAGAGGATAAAGATGCATAAACGCATTGAAAAAAAAATCTACTAATGTCAATGAATACAACCCCCTAAACTTAATGTGGTTTGGAACTAAATAATATTGGGAAAGACTCAGCTAATTTTAAGTACCCGAAAGTTAGCAAATTAGCTGTCTGAGCTAAGCTTGTCACATTAGCTCCTTCAATCATCAGTCAGTCTCATAATTCAACACATCAAAATCCAGAGGAACACTTTAAGAGAAGATACATTGTCATCAAAAAGTAATCTACCTCTCCTCATAAACCATATCGATATCCAGCTTGGTTTGTTTGAACTAGATGCATAACTTTTAGATAGCAGGATAAACTAATTTAGGCCTACCTAAAGTACTTAAGTTTTTACCAAAACTCCAGACTATGGACCTTGACTTCAAATTTTTGTGGCAAGAGCAACCTTGCTTTCAAGTGCAAAGCTGAAGAAGAATGAACACTTGGTATGTAATCATTATTTTAAATTATGATATTAAACATATGAATTACACATTAAAAAGATAGGAGCAGCAGTGTCATATTAGAAAATCTCAAACTTAGTATTAGCACAAACATTTTGTTTTACATTAAAGAACTTAAGTAATTGTTAGGCAGATATCTGAACATAAAAGTACAGCTGATGCTGTAACATTTTGGGAAAGAAATGAGCAAGTGAGAACACATATGCTAAACTGAAAAATGTTGGGCTCATTACCAATACAACAATAGAAATTGGCACAGCACTATTATTGCAGTGATAGCTTTATGTAAAATGGAATAAAAATGCTGCCACGAAGGCCCTATATTTGGTGGTGAGCACCTTCAGCAAATCCTGGTTACTGCCAAGAGAGGAGACTGTTTAAAATGTAGACACTGAGAAAACAGAAGGAAAGCATTATCAGATTGGTAGTACCGGGGAACAAAAGCTATCTATCATAAAACCTTGGAAAGATTTTGTTTTCATTTACTTTTAGATAAACAAGTTACCACAGCTTCAAACACTTCACAAGCTCACTTTTCTTAGCTGTCATCTGTAACCGTGAAACAATGCTGCCTTCCCATCCTCTCATAGAGCCCTCAGTCATTATTCCTTTTTTCTTACTGTAAACTGCAGGGTGAAGTTTTGCTTAGCTCTGCAATCATGGCATGGAAACTCTTTTCTGATTTCATTTGCAGAAGGCTTCTTAGATAAAATTACATAGTACCATATGCAGTCCCTCATTCACAAGAATAATCAGCTGAATAAAGGCTTCTGCTGCATGCTAAGCAATAGCATTAGACTACTCCATGCTGGGCAATATCTGTAAATATATTCCATTAGGAAGATATTTCCTCCAGTTGAAATTACTGGTTTACCATAGTTAAATAAAACCATATGCCTAAGAAGTGCAGACAACCTCCTTTCCCAGACCTCTAATGACAGGCAGAACAGAACATGAAAAGCATCATTTACATTGTGCTACCATATTTGTCATTATGCTTTTCAACCACTCTGAAATAATTCTTCTCTTTCTCATGGCTGATGGTAAAGGAAAGCCAACACATATGGTATTGTTTTGGCTTTAAGGCTTTTGACACTGTTGCGGTGAAATTCTCATTTGGAAGCCAAAGAAATGTCGAATAGAGGGAATCGTCACAAGGTATACATGTATTTGAAAAGTGATTCTCAAAGCCATTAGCAATGACTTGCTCCTGAAATATTCAGGAAATTTCTATTAGCATTCAATAAATACCTGTGGTGGTTTGGTTAATACCTTCCTGAAATCCTAGGAATAGAATATATGTCTATAAAGTTGGTGGGTTACGCCAAGCTGGGAGGCTGGCAAACACACTGAAAGAATTAGACACATGGCCAGACAGAAGAGTGGCGGATTAGGATGCAGAAGGTCACTGAGATTTAAAAAAGTAAATAAGCAACAAACATGATTCTGATATTTAAAAAAAAAATAAAGTAATTCTCTGATTCTTTAAAAATTATGGAGTCATAAGACATGCAGGATAATTTTTCTTTTCTAATTAGCATGTGAAACACCTCAGCTGAAATACTGTGCCCTATGTTTGGCAGGAGGTTTTCAAGAAACATATAGGCAAACTGGAAAATCTAAGGGAAAACAGTAAGAATGACAGAAAAAAAATACAATGTTTGAGAAAAATGAGGAGGAATTAGGTTTGTTCTCTGTAGAGAAGAGGACAAACTAGGACACAGCTGGAAGGGGAAGGAAAAAGGGAAGACACAATAACAGTACTGTAAAGAGGATGACAACCAGTTCTACGGGCAATTGAGGTCATAGGCTGGATTTAGGAAATTACTTTTTAATCCTCAAGGACATAAAGCACTGTAACGGGCTGTCTGCAGAGATCATGGAATACATTTCATTCCAAGAGGCTGCAAAGATCTACCTGACCCTTCCTTAGCACATGACAGGCAGAGCTAAACAAACCTATTTACATATTTGTTTTCTCCTTTGTTTTTGAACCTTGTACAGTAAAACCAAAAGGTATAAGTATGCTAATAACACACTTTAATAAACATGTGCTTTTTCTGTGTCAAAAAGATTCTTTAATGTATTTGAACTTCCAATTGTTCTAAAGTCCCTGGAATATGTATGGTTGTCATACCATCAGACTTTTTGTCCGTGTCCACCTGTCAAATACTGGGGACTATGCTATTATTTCATCCATACCAATAGCACACAAACTTCAGCTTCTCATATTCTTCCCCCCCCCATATTCTTCCTCTTCAACACCCTTTTGCTTGGTGCATCCTTATATGCAAGAATTTCTGATGACAAAAGCAGCCAAGGGCTGGAGTTATGCCACAGGGACCACAACAGCCTGTTGTACATACGAGATGAAATCAGTGTCAAGGAATGTAGTTTAAACTGGGTTGTGAAACTGCCTTCTGAATTTTGGTTCCTTTTGAGTGTAACCACAGAGCTGATCATTAAGCACTAAGGCTTAGATTATATGGAAGTGATGCTGCAATTCTACACCAGTTCTGTTCACCTCTCCACATCATGTGTGGCTGCTCATGGCCTTCATCATGACGTCAGTGTTCTAGTTTGTCTCATTTCATTTAATTGTCTTTAATTGCTTTTCCTCTTGTTTGACTCTTGAAACATAGCCAACAGAAAATCTTTTTCAGTGTGTCAGTGTTGACCACTGCCTGTGTTGAAACTTTATGAGAATTTTCCATTTGTAACCTAACGAACGATTAGTCCCAGTAAGGAAAATATTGAATTACTTCCTTTCTATTTTTATCATGAAAGAATTGTATATGACATTAATTAGATATACGTGCTCTAAATGCATAGTCCTAGTGCTTTTTACTTAGTAGTTTTATACAAAAATAATTAATAGGGTATTAATTTAATTGAATGTTAATATAGAAGTGATTTTTTTTCTACTGCTACTGCCAAAGTATAGTCAATCTTGGAAGATACAAATCTCCTTTTATTTCCAAGTGGATAATTAAAAGCTGCATTGTTTTCTTTTTTTTTTTTTTTTCCTCACTCTGAGTGCTGTCTCACAAACTGTAAATTCAATAGTCAGCCCTAGGGACACAAACATCTGGAGAGGAGAGTGAAAATTAACTGCCAAGAAGGAAGAGAGATTTCCTTCCCCTGCTGAAGAAAATCCCCTTTTTAGAAGTGCCTGAAGGAGGTTTACGCTTACATCCCTTCCTGCCTACCCTCTCCCAGACCATGCCTGTAAATTAACAGTTTATCTCTGTCTTCTAAGTGTTGGGGCAGAAACCTCCACCTGAGGTGTGTGAAAAAGGGGCACATGGCTGGAAGCTCAAAACGAGGAAGGTGAATCAGCAAAATAACCATCAAAAATGGCTTATGGTTATGTGAACCTTCAGAGAAGGCAGTCTAATTGACATTTCTAAATAGACAGAGTTTGTTGGGGGTTTATGAAGTGCTGATTTCAAAAGACAAGTGAATCATCTGTGATATGATGTTAATTTAGAATTATAACAAAACTAATTTGTACAGTAATATTTTTACTCTATCATCGCACTGAATAGTAACCATATATAAATAATCAATTACACCATTAAACTGGCATAAACCTGTGCTGCCTCGGTTACACATGGCATTCTAGTCAATGAAGCATTACACAGCGGGTGAACAGCCCTCAGTAGTTCACAACTGGGGCAGGGCAGATTTTCTTTTTCTTTAGTGATTCATGATGAAATAAACCTGTGTTAATAGATGGTGCACAATAAAAAAATCTGTGGTTTTGCAACATGTTTTAAAGTAGCTCTTTCTAATGGGTTTGAGAAAGATATCTGAATAATCCAGTTTTGACCAAGGCACATGATCTGTTCTGAACATTCCAATAAGTACTTGGCTTTGTTTGATTTATATTAAGTCATTAATGTAAATCAAAAGCACATTAATGTAAATGAAATGTACGTTAAGTCAATAATGTCATTAATTCATTATTTCTATGGTATTGCTTTCTCAAAGGTTGCTGATACAACTCCAAGGTAGAAAATTAAAGGTTTGGGATTAAAAAAACCCAATACAAAACAAAAAAAAAACAAACCAAAACAAAAAAACAAATGCCCCACCAAACAGTAAATAAACAAGACAGAAGGAGAAAAAGGGGATGAATGAAAAATCTTACTAACCTGTCCTTATGTAAGAGTGTCATAAATTAGAAGGGGAAGCCAGAGAATTTGAGACCAAATTCTCAGAAATGTTACTTCCCCACCCTCTGTGACTATGCTGTACATTGGAATACAGAAATGGGAAAGAGAGGAAGAAACATCCCTCTCAATTTAACCACAGATGGGGCTCGGTTCATAAGGATTAAATGGATTCTTTCCTGTCTGTCTCTTGGGAAGCCTGGAGATGTTTTACAGCTAAATACCTGACTTAGGGCCGTGCCTAACAGATACGTATTTGTCTTGAACTAATAAAGAAGAATGTTTTCCATTTAGTAGCTCCAAGACTCTTGCTCTGGCCATCTGGCAACTATCCCTGTACATATTTAACATTCTATTTTCTTGATTTAATGAAAGGAACTATTTGCATAGTCAATTTCAAATGCACAGTACATCAGTAACAAAGCAGGACACATACTTCGATGTGCAAATAGTATTTCAAAAGCTCATGGATAGATGAAAACACCCAGTGAAGTGTTTGATGGGCTAAAATTTACAGACATAATCTCATATTTATTCACATGGACTACATTAACACTAAGATCTTCAAAATGATGAAGACGTCATTATGGCAGTGTGGTGGGTTAACCCTGGCTGAATGCCAGGTGTCCAACAGAGCCACTCTATTGCTTCCTCTTCTCACCTGGACAGACAAGAGAATATATTGAAAGGCTCATGAGTTAAGGACAGGAAGAGATCATTCACCAGTTACCGTCATGTGCACAACAGACTTGACTTGGGGAAATGAATTTATTACCAATCAAATCAGAGTAGAGTAACAAGAAATAAAAACTAAAACCACCTTCCCTTCACCCCTCCCTTCTTCCCAGGCTTAACTTCACTCTTGAACTCTCTGCCTCCTCCCCACAGCAGCACAGGAGGACAGGGAATGGGGGTTGTGGTCAGTTCATCACATGTTGTCTCTGCTGCTCCTTCCTTCTTACAGTCTTCCCCTGCTGGGGCATGGAGTCCCTCCCATGGGAGACAGTCCTCCATGAACTTCTCCAACGTGGGTCCTTCCCATGGGCTGCAGTTCTTCACAAACTGCTCCAGCATGATCCCTTCCACAGGGTGTAGTCCTTCAGGAACACACTGCTCCAACCTAGGTCCCCCACAGGGTCAAAAGTCCTGCCAGAGAACCCGCTCCAGGGTGGGTGGCCCACAGGTCCTGCCAGAAGCCTGCTTCAGTATAGGTTTCCCACAGGGTCACAGCCTCCTTCCAGGCACCTGCTCCAGCATGGGGTCCTCTCTGGGCTGCAGGGGAATCTCTACTCCAGCACCACCTCTTCCCTCTCGTTCTTCACTCACCCTGATGTCTGCAGAGTTGTTTCTCTCACATATTCTCACTCCTGTCTCCTCCAGCTGCAATTTAATTGCTGTTGCACAGGTGTTTTTTCCCCTCCTTAAATATGTTATCACAGAGGTGCTACGGCCATTGCTGATGAGCTTGGCCTTGGCCAGCGGTGGGTCCATCTTGGAGCCAGCTGGCATTGGCGCTGTCAGACATAGGGGAAGTTTCTCACAGAAGCCACCTCTGTAGCCCCCCACTACCAAAACCTTGCCACACAAACCCAGTACAGGTGGGTACTGAAAAAATGCTCAGATATTGCCAGAGAAATCAGACAATCAGAAGTAAAATAACATAGCACAGGACCATTGAAGTGTTGCCTGGAAGAGATCTCTAGACATGACACAATCCAGTCTCCTGCTCAAAGAGGAATTATAGCCAACATCAGGCCCGGTCAGTTGAAGTTTTGAATAAATTCTTGAAAACCTCCAAGAATAGAGATGTTACATCCCTTCTGGAATGAAAAGTTTTTCCTTATGTCCAATCTGAACTTCATGTGCTGCAACATGTCGCTGTTATCCCTTATTCAAGATATTAGATAAATTCATGGTCATTACCACAAATTAAGCTTCACAGCCTCCTATCTGCTTATAGAACAAACTTCCTTTACTGTCTGAGTGCTGTGCAGATTGTAATATGGCAAAGCATCATGTTTTCTGGTAATGTGATTTCTATGGAAAGATATTCAATGTCTCACTGAAGGAGCTCAAAACCTCTAAATATGAGAGCTAAAGTTGAAAGTTGAAATATAGACATGGCTCTGCCTGTGAATGTCCATCTGCTTCCTGTTAGAAGTTTTGAGATTTTGCTTTTTCATGACAGCAAAGTACATGCCATGGCCAGTCTTCCAGTGCCCGCACAACACATCAAGAAACTGGGGCCAGGAGTAGCAAATGTACATATACAGCAAGCCTCCTTTGCTCTTATCCCTGTCATACCACATATAAAAGGATACAACTCCCACCCACTAATACTACAAAGACTGAAGGGCTGCAAGTCAAAGAATGGTCCACCTTTAGATTCAGGTTATAGATGCAAGTGTGAGTTTCTAAATGTTAGGTATGAGATTCAGCCCCCACTTCATTTAAATGCGATTGATTTTTTGAGTGTGTCTATCTGTGAGAAGGTGTACGAGCTCTCACTGTAGTCAAAGGAGACTACTGACTGCCTTGATTCAGTTGTTGAAACATAGATGCCCGGGCCATGTCAGCTGGTAGTGTGTCCCACCAGGCACCTTCAGATGGCCATTCCTTTTGCCTCTTAAGGGTCAGAACCTGAGGAACAACTCCACTTGGCAGCAGTGCCTGTTTTATCACCCCCAGCTTCTCCCTTTCCTCCCTTGGCCCTCGTGTCTGCCCCACAGTGCTCCTGTATTTCTGCAGATCTGTATGGAGCTGCTCAGTGACCCAGACTGGGAAAATGAACCAGGTTAAAAATAACTTTTTTTTTTTCTTTTTTCTCTTTTTTTTGGTCAGATTATTCTTAATCCAGCCACCTGGGTTGTAGAGATGGTGCGGACTGGACTCCAATCCCAGACCATGGACACAGCCCCTAATAGTTTTCATTTTACACAAGATGTTGCTCTTTTAGTAAACTACTGTCAGCTAATGTCATCTCAAATCTGATTTATCCTCTTCACACAGACAGTACCATGACTGTCAGCATTTTTTCTATCACTTGCATCTCTCAACTAACCTCTGACCAACATTCATTATTCTGATCTGTAATTGCTTCATAAAGCCTCAAAGCATTTGAGGTGATTTCCTGAAAGAAGGAGCAGAAAGCGAATGTAGTATGCAATTTGTGAAATTATTGAACTGAAAAGCAAAGGGTAAATTTACACCTAATTTAGTCTTTCTCAGTAGTTCAGAGTGCATGACATTGGTATTCTACTCCATGCATCTCATGAGATATGTCACTAAGTCACAAGGTGGATCATAGTACATTTCAGCCCTTTACTGTACGCTGATAACTGACACTCTCCTGCATGAGAAATTCTTGTTAGTAGTTCCTGTGCATATGAGCTTTCATTTTAGCCATTTTTTTTTCCAGATGATGCAGTTTCAACATCGTCCCAATTGTTGTATCAGGAATATGCCTCCTGCTTTTCAGTGTGTTTTAACATGCATTTTCTAGTGGAAATATTGAAAAGGTTTCAAAAGCTAGCCATAAGAAACTGGACTTGAAATCTCCTCTCAGTCAAAACAATGTGTTATCTTCTCTTCAGCCAGCTCCTCACCTACCTCAAAATTCTTGTGCTTACCCCTATCATCTCCACCTAAGTAATAATTCTTCAAGTAATAACTTTTCAAATGTGTTGAAGAAATCCAGGCACATAAGATCTATTATGTTTTCTTGCCTAGAAAATAAGCTCTCATATCAGAGAAAGCTATCAGATTAGCTTGGCACATACAACTCTAATAAATCTGCATTGCTCTTTACAAAAATTTTGTTTAACATTCATGTTTCAATTACTCGCCCTTCCAAAATATCACCTGAATCTTTCCACACTGCTCAGAACACATAACTTGAGAGAGCAAATGGAATTACCTGAATCACTTCTTTATCAATTTTTTTTTGTATAAGCATCACTACTTCTTTTAAATCTAGTCTGGTATGCTCTCTCCCTAGATCTGCTGCATGTACCTGCAGGCAGACTGAAATCTGATATGCACCTTCATTGAGAATCCTGGAGCTGATATTTCCCATGAGCTGAATGTGGTGGGTTTCAGTACAGTCTGCTTCCATGCCCTTATTCCCATCAGTTATCATGCCTGTCACAGTTTCCTTCCTCTCCCCCCTCACTCTCAGCCAGTGTTGTCCTCCCTATTGAAAACTGAGTCAAACATTCAGCTAATCTGGGGGTTGTGAGTAAGCTACTTAACTACCTATCTCCTTTGCTGTGTGAGGCAAGGTAGTTAATCACTTCTATGGTAAGATGACCTCATGAACTCTGTCTTAACAGTTCTGCAAATTCTAATTGGCAAGTCTCTTTTTACATTTCTCAATTTATGTTCTCACATCCTTACCTCAAAGTTCTCAGACTCATACCTTCATTTCTTGTACATTCTGTGCTTTTTCCTGATACACTTCTCAGCAAGATTATCTGTCCAGTTAGGTTTTCTTGCCAGATTTCCTCCTTGTTCAGTCCTCCTCTAAAATAAAGCACATTAGCTTTATCAGTCCAGGTGGCACCATTAACTCATTCAAACTGGCCTACTGTTTTGAAATCCAGTGCCTTAGACTCAGGCCTTAGCTGAATTAACCCTTCCATTTAACTGAAGTTCAATAAATTCCTAACGACCTAATCAAACTCTTTTTTTACTTCAATTACCTTGTATAATTACCAAACTCAAATCAAATCAGTATCATAGTCACATACCTTAGTTCTGCCTTAATCTCATTTACCAAGGAATGATTGCATTAGTAAACTAAAGCTAATGACAAATACATTCAAACTTTGAAATCTGGAGCTTTCCAAAGTCAGTGATCTTATTGCCTTTATGATAAACCCTAAATCACTGGGGATTCCCTGTGTTCAGCTACAGCCTGAAACCTTGTTGTCAGAAGGTGTAGGTAAGTATTCATTGACTAGATTAGATTCTGTGCTTTCAGCTGTGATCTGATTGCTACTCTGCATTTGTTGTAAGCCACCAACATATATTAATTGTTAAGAAGCCACAGGCTTCAGCTGAACTGACAATTCTTATTCCTAACAGAAGCAAATATCGGTTAACTGGCTATAGCATCAGCGTAAAGTTTGAATAGTAGAAGAAAAAAGCATTTCCGTCATTCAGCTATAAGCTGGATTTCATATTAAAAACAATATTAGTGAAATATGTCTTCAGTTAATGAATTTCCTTTTCTTTATTTAAGAAATAAGTGTTTTTAAACCCGCTTAAGAGGAAAAGCTTTTCAGACGCATAAGTAACTTTAAGCACATTTCAGACATGATATAGACCTTTCTTTCTACTTTGGACAAATAACAAGGTTGCGGTGAAAATTGGCTTCCACTGAAAGAACTGAAAATGAGAAAAATGTAACCATTAACTTTGTATTTCAAGACGACTACTTATTTTTTGGCAACAGCATTTCATTCTTATAGGATGCCCACTATCAACTATGCCTGTATTTTCTTCAAGGGGAATTTTGAGGCTTAAAAAAATAAAGAGACATAACTACCGTAATTTTTCCCAGTGTGGTAGTTTTATGTACTGTTACTTGAGCAACACACCTGAGAATACTTTTTATTGCTGAAACAAGCAAAAGTACTGTGCTGCCATGTTCAAGTAAAAGATATGCAAAATGTTGTTTTAAGTGTCAGAGTTGTTTTGTTGTAATGAATTTAACAGATGCTAAAGCTTTCGTAACAGTGCCATTTTAAAAAAATTTACCACAGACAGTGGTTTGGTGAATAGCACAAGAACATCACATGTTTTTCATTTGTCTAACTAAAACAAGTTTTTAACTGTGTTTTGGGGTTTTTGTTTGCTTGGTTTGGTTTGATTGTTTGTTTGTGTTTGTTTGGGTTTTTTGTTGTTGTTGGATTTGGTTTTGGTTTTCATGCACTCCTATTTAGTTTTTCTCTCCATTTCCAAAAAGGAAAGAACATTCTCAAATACATCTCTTTCTCTAAGCAAAATGATATTTGATTTTTTTGTACCCAATTTTTTAACATGGATGAGAAGAAAATATATGGGAACATTCTAAAAAAAAAAGAAAATAGAAGCCTTGCTTTTTTCCATTTCAACTTTCATCTCTAAAATCTGTTCTGAGGATCCAATATCACTTTTTTTTCATCTAATAACACACATGTACCATCATGCAATCACCTGTAATTCATGCAAGGAAGCAGCTTCTTCTTTCAAGTTGTCAGTCTTTATGATTTACATTCATCCTTACCCCAGTGATCACGTTTTCTCCTGACAACACGAAAGTACTTTTGTTTATACTTGCTGCTGTGCTTGTAAAACCACGGCACATGTTTTCTGTGACTTCATGAATAGCTTTGAGCTTATACTTTGACAGAGATTAACACCCTATCTTATTTTAAACAAAGTTAAACTTTGTGAGATACACAAGAAGACCACATTCCTGCAGATCAGATTCTCCATAGCAAACGCAACTTAAAAAGACATTATTCCAAAGAATAATTTACTGGAATAGACTTTGTATTATAAAGTCTTTGAAAGCAGGATCTCTGTTGGTTTGGCTCTAAATATCCACCCACACATCACAGTTTGGAAAATTCAAATAGCAAGAAAGTGTCTTTGATGTGCAGAAGATATTTTTAATCATTAAAGCAAACAAATAAAATGTATGGCTCAAACCCATTCCTACTGTATGTGGGAGATCACAGCTGACAAGTCATCGGACCAGAAGACTAATGTGTAGTCCCACCGGGCCCTAGAGAGAGTTCTTCCAAGCCAGCACTAAGATACTACATGGGAAGCATGTGCTTATATTTTCCATTTATGTATCACCCTCATGAAAACACAAGTCTCCAGACTAATCAGTTATTTTTTATAAGTGGAATAACAATTCTTCATAGCTCTCCATATGTGCATGCCTATCTTTGTGTCTCTGTGTGCATATGGCGATATACATGTCCAAAAAAAAATGAGGGTTCTGTCTGCTACAATATGGTGATAATTAATTATTTATTGCTCTCCTGAACCTAACATATTTTAAAACATCAATCTGAAAGCAAGCTGGTGAAACTGGTCATTCAAGAAACCGGTATGTATCACACTGGTGTGATGTCACAAGCGCAGAGTTAGATTTTTACCTTATGTGTTTTGCATTGTGGGGGGTGAGCAGTCAGGCCTGATGGTAAGATGCTAGACAATGATTCAAGATGTTACAGTCAGGAGGTATGCTCTGATCAGGAGGCCTGCTCTACAACAAAGCTTTGCGGTGATCCAGAAATGAAGATGTGAAAACATTCCACTACCCAAAGGGGCATTTTGACAGTCAGAGGCACGGTCAATAAATGGAGTCATTTTGCACAACTTCATAGGCTGAGACAAAAGCATGGGCAGAAAGCAAGATGCAGATGAGGAAACTAAAGAAACAGAACAGCGAAAAAGGGACTGAAATACGGAGCAGGAGGGTAATAGACTTTGTTGGGAGCAGGAGCCAAAGTGAAGGTAAAGCAGAGACAGGACTGGGACCTCAGACAAGATAAGAATTAAATTTGCACTAAGCTGAGAATGGGGTGAGGGAGATTCATGAGATATCAATAAATTTGTTGCTGAGACATCCCCTTGTCACTGCTGGCTGGCTACAGAACTGTGCACCAGAGTCACTCTTCTGGGTGCACAACAGCCACTGAGTGAATCAATGACACAGCACTGTCTCGGCATCAACTCATTAAATGCAGATCACCATTCTGTCTTGCATATGGCACCATTCATATTTTTTTGTTATTGGCAAGGATTGTGAATGGGGAAAGTGCTTACTGAATTCACAAACACAGAACTAAGTAAACATAACAAATACTACCAATATTCCAGAGAACAGGGTCAGAATGTGAAATATTTGAAAATTGGTATCGTGATCAGAAAAAATAATTCAATCAGGGACAAATGCACTTTGGGGAAAAAGAAGGAGACACATTAACTATATATTGGGGAACAACTTGTTCACAGGAATTCTTCCAAAAAGGAACAATAGAGATGATTTGACTATCAAAACTGAAAATGAGTCAGCACTGATGTAGTTGCAAAAAGACATTATGTAAACAAAGGTACAATCTGAAGAAGATGTATTGAGGAATCTTTCTATTCAAGGTGAAAGGATGTTAGGCTTGAGATAAAGCACATCTGGGAGTGGCAGATTGGAGAAAATATGCAAATTAATAGCAGAACTAATTGCAGAAAGTTCAGTAGAGAGCAGTGAAACTAACCTAAAAAAATGGCCTGTGAGGAAAGACTGAAGAGCTACAGTGTTTAAACTGGAGGAAAGTAAGAGGACACAAAGTAAATACTGCTCAAATATATACATGGTTGATTTGAAGAGAGAAAGAATAAAACATTTTTACATTACTGTGTCAAATACAACAATTAATAGATTTAAATAATAAGACTGAGACTGAGCATCAAGAAAAGTCTACTAATATGAGTATCAAGTACTGAAATAGACTGTGGTAGAAGATTTCCATCACTGGAGATCTAACAAAAAAAGTTATGAAAACATTTGTCATACATACATGATACTCAAGAGCTGATCTTGAGCTATGGCATGTACGAAAGAACCTCCTTAAGGACCCTTTTCTCAGGCTGGACTTGATTTTCTGGTAGTACCTCCAATTTGAATTTTTCTCTGGAAATGAGTCATTGGCACAGGGCTGAGATCACTGAGAAAAAAGATCAGAGAGTGCTGTTTCTGGCCATTTGTGTTTTGTTTTTGTTTACTGCATTGTCAGACTACATAAGGCGTTTCTTGTCCCCAAAGGAGATATGACTTACAGTAACCTTATTTCTGCTATGACTTGCCTGGGAGACTGTAAAATCAAATATATTAACAGAAATGGAACAAGAGCTACATATTTGCTCTGTGACTCTTTCCAGATGCAAGATATTAACTTAATTCATCAATCTGAGGTTATTCTCAGTTTGTCATTCAAATAATTTCTGTATTATTTAGATACTTGGACAAAGTCAGACAACAAGATTCCTAAAATAGAGAAAGAAAAGTATCTGAAATTAGATTCTAAAACTGTAAGTACTGCAAATGCAATGGCAGTTTCTCCTTAATGACAGTTTATTTTAAAATAATCTTTCTGTAATAATCTGATAAAAATCAGCTTTTCCTTTCAAATCTGGTAAGACCGTTTTTCAAAAAGATTTACTACATATTGAGTTTAGATTCACATACTACAGATAATAATAATACATTCGTGCTCTTACATATGGCTTTTCATTGATAGAGTTCAAAACATACAGAAGAAGGTCTGGGAACTGTTTACTAAGGTTTCTCCATTTAAAACATGGGAAAGCTGAAGCTTAAATAGGTGAAATGATGGCCAGAAAAACAGGCAAAGCAAAGGAAAGAACCCTTGGCTTTCATTTATACTCAACACATGAATTTTACTATATTAACGATTTAAATGGCCTATGAGACTGGGCATATCTTCACCCATTTATTGTGCCTCTGAACTAAGTAATGTTTTGGAAGAGCTACTCTAGCAATTTAAAGTTGTCTTTTTAATAGTGTAAATGATAGCAGAAATTACTCCCAGTATCACACATACAACTTAGTCCTTATTTGTTTTTCTAAAGATGTACTATAGCATAAATTCAGGAGATTATAGTTTTATGCCTTTCTAGAGACTCCTTTTTGCTCTCCTCTCCTGTCTTCTTATTAGCTGATTGAGTAGCTAGATATTACAGCCAGATAGGAAACTAACACAACTAAATCTACAATGACAGAGTCTGTGTTGTGTGTGTGGCTTCATCCTTGCAGCATCTGGAAGTGCAGGGAATTGATTTTCCTCAAAAAAAGAAACCACACAGGCTACCTTTTTTTGACTACCAATGTAACTATTTGTGTCTATGAGGTGAGTTATTTTTGGTTCTTCACCAGCAATATTGTATTTCTGACCATAACACACAGTAATTCCTTGGGTCCTTGACTAAAGAATATGTACAAGACCAGTCATTTTGTATTTGTAAAGTATGAAAAAGAAAGAAAAGCCCAAACTTCAGGATAGACAGCCACCATCGTAAGGGCAGCTTCTTAACATGTGAAAGTACATAAAAATGAACCAGGAAGTGTTGCTGAGACTAGTCATCTCTTCTACCTAGTAGAAACTGGGTTTAAAGAGTAGCCTTCATGGGAAAGAAGTCTTTCATTTTGTGTTTGTGCATTTCTGTGCATTTCTCTAATTCCTGTGGAAGAGGCCTGCAAAGACAACATTTTTATAACTCTATTATCTCTAACATCCTCTTATTTTTGCCTGAAACCAAGATTATTTCATCTGTTGAATAAGGCAAAATTCCTTGTCTCTACGGGCATTCAGAACATATACAGAATTAAGGCCAAGTTCCACACTGCCTAGATCCTGCAGCTTGAGGGTTAATGTTTTATAGCCTTATTCAGACAAGAAAGATAGAGAGAAGGTTATGTGGGCTGTGTAGGTTTTGAGAATGAAATTCCATAGGAGTTAAAGTCTAACCCTAAGTCTTAAATCGAGTCTGTCCTGCCATGAAACTACACTGGCACGTATTTAACTGGCCAGTGAAGCTGAATCAGGGAGTCAGTCCAGCTGAAAACAGCCCATTTATTTTTCAGTTTATCTCCAGCTTTCTGAGCCCATTTATCACTCAGTCACTCAGAACTGCAGTGCTAGTGCATGGGAAGAGGAGAGAATAAATGGCTATGGGCAAGGGAAAGAGGCACAAAGGAACAGCCTGAAATCACACCATCCTTATACCTGCTATGGCTATGCAATACATTTGTGGCCTCAGAATGAGAAGCAGGATGGCTTGAGCTATTTTTGCCTGCATAGCACATTTCTGCCTTTGCACATCTCTCAGTGCTGTATAAGCAGAGCTGGTTAAGGACCCATAATTTGAACTGGACTGAGGAATGTCTCCAGCTGGGAAGAAAAATTGTTTTGTCTTCAGATGGATCAGCATCCTAATCCACTTTAGAAAATGGGTCTGCAAGCACTCTGAGGGTGTTCAGGGGAGAGAGGGAAGAAATTGCTTAATCAGGTATGGTCACTAAAGAAATTCACATGGAAACACAGCCTCTGTAAAATAAATTAAAAAAAAAAAAAGGAAAGACCTGCTACATATAGAAAACACTCTAGACCACACAAAGCTCTGCAAATACCTTATGAAATACCATAAGCAACTCTTAAAAAAGTCATCCACAGTATGAATCTCACTCCTGCTCTTGTAGGTATGAGAACAAAAAGTTTATTCTTCTGTAACATGTACAGGCCTAATGCTCATCTTCAGCAATGATTTCTTAGACATCTATCAGCACCCAGGTTATACAGGCTATGCCACCCAGACTCGTTAGAGCACACAGAGATGGGACAGTGTCTCAGGGATTTCCAAGTACTTCAAAGCCATTAAGCAAACAAGCAAGCGGAGGAGCAGGACTCCACAGTCCCAGCCCATGAATTAATAATTTACTGCTTTCTTGTTGCTGCTGAAACAAAAATCTGTTCTTCTTAATCAGAAGGGTGCAACAAATCTGTTTGTCTTGTCTTGACCCATCAAAACTTCCTCTGTGTGTTTGCTACATTAGTAATTTCTCCCCTTCTGTCTCTGTCTTTACTCCTGATCCATCATCATTGCTCAAGTGTGTGGCCACTTCAATCTGAAACATAACTTGCACAGTATGAGGGAACTGCTGACTATGACCAATGTCCATTTCTAGATATTTCTCTTCCTTCTGTTTCAGTTGTCCCGCTGTGTGAGCACATACCATGACAATGAGTATTCCAGCTATTACCTCTGTCTCCTTCATGCTGTTCCTACTCTTCTTTGGGACAAGCATCAAAATTCTTCGCTCTAAAGCGTGTGGGTTAACCTCCATCAGCCTCACTGTCTAAGGAAGAAAGTGTACGGTAAGCACAGGCCCTGCTCGTTTATAAAATATGTCCCATACTACATATTTCTATAGCATCTGGTTTTATAATCTATGCTGATGAAGCCTGCAGCATATGCAGTTAGGTTTCTTCATGAGCCCATTGAGGCCTCAGAGGTGACAGGTGTGGAGGTGAGCGCAGGACATGACAGTAAAGAGCCAAAGATTTACTGCCCTGTGTATGGCTGGCAAACCTCTGCACTCCTGTGGAAAAAAGAAATTAAAATTTGAATATTCTGGGAAGTAATGAGGATAAAATATAAGCCGAGCTGCTGCATAAGTCCTGTTCTAGTACGCCATATCGCCCTGTGAGATACGACGGCTGTGTCCATGCTCACTGCGAGGATGGATGTTGGGGCTTCAAAAGCAACATGCAGTCCCACTTTGGAAAAGGCTGTGGCACTAAAGGCAGAGAGCAAACACCTCTGAAGGACATGCACCATCCTGCCTCCTTTGTAGCCTTGTTTGTCTTCCTGTTGCCTGTGAATGAGCAGAGAGAGTCCTGAACACTTTTCCATGTGCACATAAACAGCTTTTTAAGGAAAACAAACTCTGTTTTTCATGAACAGTGTAAAACCTGCGATTGCGCTTTTCTGCCAGCATTAAGCTTGCTTATAGACTAACATCTAAATGGAAATCTAAATCAAAGTTTGGACAGGCATGTTTTGAGGAGTGTTGCAGAAGAGTTTTTTTGGGCACATTTCTGAAAATCTAAGATAAAGAGCAGTACCCTCAGGAAAACTGGACAAAGACTTCTGCTTCCTGGCTGACCCAGAGGAGTAATAATGATTTCTGTTCAAGTCAACTTAAAGCACACACATTCAGTGAAAGAGTGAAGTGACATGCAACAGCTTATCAAAGGAAGCTAGAAAGTTGCTGATTTGGGATTTCTGTTATTTTAAGTATATTTCATGTCATAACATTTATGATACTCCAAGTAAATACAAAAAGCAACTTCAGAGACACAGAAAAGTGATGCCTTTTCTGAATAAACACGTTTCATGACATGATTGACAGCGATATACCAGTGATACCACAATCTGTGCATAACCCAGGGTAAATTCAGAATTTCCAGTTTATTGTCCAGATTCTGGGGGTTTTTACAAGCTTGGAGAAATTCCCATTTGGGTCATTCAGCTTTCCACATACGGTTTTACATTTTCTAATGTATGGCACAATCTACTCATTAATGGTACCCCCCCATATATATGTGTATATATATATATATATATATATATATATATAACCCCTATATGTATATTCTAGGTACCCCATATGTCTATTCTCATGCCCTACCAGCTAGGGATGAATGGAAGAACATTTCACATGCCTGCTGCTCCTTAGTTGTATATGGAGTGGAGATTCCTTGCCCAGGGACCACAGGCACAACAGGTTAGTTGACAGCTTGCTTTTTTTTTTTTTTCTGGCAGCAGCAGCTCTGAATAAAATGTTCACCAGAGCTGACATTCAGGGTGGAGCAGCTTCTCCTCAGCCCAGCGCACATCTCCGTAAGCCCACAACTCCTGTGTCAGTCTGTGTACTTTCTTTGAAGATCTCATTTTGCATGCAGCAGTCCTCCTGAATGGTGGATGCTCTCTTGCACTGCTGCTATGAAAGAAATCATTGACATTATGCTGGGAACTATTTTTATAACTTATGGCAACAAAGTGGGAGTTTTAAAATGTAAACTAGTCAAACAAAATATTTTATAACCTCATAGAACTATATCACCAACCCTGAAGGGAATAAAACAGTTCTTCAAGTTTCCAAGAACTTTCAGTGACATTATTAACATTTGTTTTCTTTTAGGTTTTCCTAAAAAAACAGTTTTGTTAAAAAATGATCAAAGATATATACAGATATACACAACTTTATGCAGCATTTTAGCCATACTAATGAAGGTAACTGAAAGGTCAAACGATTTATTTTCTAGTATTGTCTGTATTATTCAATGCATTATTAGAAATAATTGGAAAAGAGTGAAAAAATATTTTTCTGTGGAAAAAAAAGTAGAGAAACACACAGTTTTGAAAATGTAACATTGATAAATAAGTGTGTCCAACGGTCATGCTTGAATTGCCACTTTGAGAGAATGTCAATGACATTCCATGGAGCTGAAAATCCAGAAATGCTTTGTCATTAAAACTCGCTATGACAGCAGCTCAATTCTCTTCAAGTCAGTATGGACACTTCCTTTTTGGCAAGGAAGGACGAAAGAAAACTGTGTTACCTCTGATCAAATGAAGGATGTGACCCTGGAGGTACCTCTTGCTCTCTGATAACTGTACAGGCTACACTAGACAGCTAATTTTCAGATTGATAGAGGCCAGTGAATTGAATTTCAGTTTAAAGGTCTGGTTAGCTCACTTTAGTATATGAACCTTATATCTCCAACTTCTGCAAAACTTTCATCAAGGAAATTCTTGATGAGACACCATCCAAGTACAAGCATAATTAGGCTTCACATTTGTCCAAATCTCACTCACCAAAAGTATGAGGCTGCCGCTCTGTCTCCTTTAACCTTGACCTAGAAAACCACACTATTATTCAGACAAGAGGCCAAACACATTGACAATTTCCGTTGACCATGGAGAGTTATTTACAGTATTAATTTCTGTTTACACAGTTGTGATTTCCATGGAAGAAGTTATTTGTTTAGAGAGGAGTTAGAGTCTAGCCAAGGGTCTTGTGGTATCAGCTGAAGTGTGTCCCTCAGTTCTGGGGTCAGATCAGGTGCAGGTAGAAAAGGAGGTCCATGGGCAAGTAGGAAACTAAGACAAGCAAGAACAATCCTGAAAGTCTTGATAAGGAAGGGTTATGTTATTGTAAAGAAAGAAAAGTACAAGTCATGAAAACCAGCCCAGCTCTAAAACTGTAAAAACTAAGTGACCTTGACCCATAAAGGTGGAACAATAAGGTTGGATTTGCTGATAGCACAGTAGAATCTTGTTGGCAAAGGTTGATGTCAAAAAGACACAAAGGAAGAACTTTACTTAATGGCATAGCTCACGTTCTGAACTGCTTTCTAAATCAGAGCTAGAGTACAAAGATCTCTCCAGGTCTGAACATTGAATTTTTCTGGGTTTGAGTTGTTTCACTATTTTTCTTTGCAAAACTATAACTTTGTCTGCTTGCAAAATATTGAGCATGTGTTTATGTTTTCCATTGAGAAAAAAATCAGATGTCTTTTAGGCAGTCATGACATATATAATGTTGTTTCCAAAACTAAATATGTATGTTCCTCATTAGAAGATAGTACTGAGCATAGTGCGTACCTCTAAGAACTTGTGCTTGTACCTGAATTCCTCAAAAAATGTTCTAGGAAAATAATTAAATCAACCGTAGTACATTTTTGCAGTAGTTAAAGATTACCATATGCGAGTATCATGAATGTCAATAACAAAGTTGGAGGAGTGCACGCACGTAGAACTTTTATAATGGAAAAAGAGGAGGAAAAGATGACTTAAACCAAATTCTGGCCCAAAAGGAGAACAAACAAATATGCTGGTTCTTATGCAGTAATTTAAATTTTCTTTCTTTCTTGTTTTTTTGCATGAAGATATCAAAGTTCTTGGCACATTGAATATAAGTTCTCTGTGGATTTTCCATTGAAAAGTCTCATTTACCACGTGTGCACATCTCAGTTCTTCCTTTGTAAATCCAATACCTTTCACAACACCATTAGCAGAGCAGCTCATATAGGCAAAGACTCCTCTATACGTAGTAGGCAGTTCTACACAGCATATATCTTCAAAGACTGATGAAGAATATCCACTGACTTGGAAAGGGCTTGAGAAAACTTGAGAAAACTTGAGAAAAAGTGTGTGCTAGCTACAGCAGAATGCTCTATTTAGTGTGGCTGTGGACTCCCTGCTACAGGGAACAGAGGCACCAGGCCAGACCTGTTGTCCTGGAGATGTGTTGCTTGCCAGCATTGCAGATGTGGAGTGTTACAGAACGAGTGCAGAGGCCCCTGAGTGGTTGTACTTTTCTGGTCATCAGCATGGGTGCTAGTGGTACTGCTGGAGTGAACTTGATCATATCAAGAGTGACTAAAGGGCTGCAGGGACTGGAAAGAAGAGTATGGGAGATGAGGTGAGGTTCTCCTTAGTCCTGCCAGCTGTGGTGGGTTGACTTTGTGGGGTTGCCAAACATCCACCAAGCCGCTCTCTCACTCTGCCTCTTCAATAGGATTGGAGGGGAGAAAAATAAGATGAAAAAGCTTGTAGGTCAAGACACAGGCAGGGATGTCACTTACCACACATTAATGTCAATTACCATCAAGGGCAAAACAGACTCTACTTGGGGAAGATTAATTTGTTTAAAATAAAATAGAGTCAGATGGTGAGGAACAAAGATAACACTAACAACCCTTTCCCCACACAACCTCTTCTTTCCAGGCTCAACTTCACTCCTTCATTCCTAACTCCTAGCACTCCCCAAGTAGCAAAAGGGGAAAGGGAAGTTGTGGTCAGTCCGTAATGGCTCCTCTCTGCCACCCCTTCCTCCTCACGCTTTTCTCCTGTTCCACCATGACTCAGCCACAGGCTGCAGTTCCTGCTCCTGAATGGGTTCCTCTCCATGGGTTGCGGCTCCTGCCAGGAGTCTGTTTCAGTGTGGGGTCTCCAATGCCTGCAGCTTCCTTCAGGGTACATCCACCTGCCCTGGCATGGGGTCCTTCACAGCCTGCAGTGTGCATATCTACTCTGGCTTGGTCCTTTCCATGGGCTACAGCACAACA
Source organism: Caloenas nicobarica (assembly GCF_036013445.1). Lineage (NCBI taxonomy): Eukaryota > Metazoa > Chordata > Aves > Columbiformes > Columbidae > Caloenas > Caloenas nicobarica. The sequence continues at coordinate 188,670,130 of NC_088245.1, forward strand.
ACCTGCTTCACCGGTGTCTTCTCTACTGGCTGCAGGGGAATCTCTGCTCCAGCATCTGGAGAGCCCTTCTTCTCTCACCTGGGTGCTTGCAGGGTTTTTCTCACATTTTTTTTTCCTCCTTTCTTAAATACACTTTCCCAGAGGCTCCACCATGTTGGCTGAGGGGCTCAGCTGTGCTGTGCAGTGGGTTGGTTGGAGCTGGCTGGAACCACATGGGTCCAGCATGGGGCAGCCCTGGCCTCTTGGCACAGAGGTCACCCTACAGCCACCTCTACCAGCACCTTGTCGCTGGCACACCGCACACCACCCAAGGGGAAAGGCCTGGGTAGGAACAGATGCATCCTGCAGGTCAACACCTGGCCATGTGATGTCTTTACGTACACAAAAATTTGATGCCATGACCAGGCATCATTCCTCAAATTCTGGACTCTCTCACTTTAAGGCTTAAAACACCTGGCCATTTCTGGAATTTAGGAGCAAAAAGTGTGGTTCTTTCTGGTTTAGTATGAATGACTTTTTATTTATTGTTTTTCATAAGTACAAAAATGGAATTCAGACAAGTAAGGTTGAATGTTTGTGCTATATAACCAATAACTATATAGAAATATCACAGATTTGTTTATTTATACAGAGAACAAAAAACAACAAATAACCTCAGCACTGCAATGCTGTCTGAAAGTTTATGTAGGGACAAAATTTATAATCCCACTGTTTTCACGGTTAGAACTCCTCCATAAACATCCTAAGATTGACTGAAGATCTACTGAGTTTTACCTTCAAGAGGATGTGGATGAGATGTTTAATGAATCATAACATCAAAGACTGCCAATAAATCACACTTGAAAAGAAATCTCATTTCTGTAGAATTGACTAAGAAGCAGGCCCAGACCCTTTTACTTCTAACAAAGAGGTTTTTATTTCAGTGGGTTCCAAACAAAACCAGCTATTTTTTCCCAAAGAATAATTATGCAAAATAAAATTGCCCATTATATTCTATACTAAAATCTCAAACACTTTGATTAACTCCACACAAGGAGTCCTTTGAAACCTGCTTTAAAGGTGGAAAAAAACTGATTTAGGTCAAGAGAACACACACTCCACAGATAGATTAATAATCAGACATTTTAAAGAAATTTCCCTTCTAAAACCAGGAAAACCTAACACCTCCTTTGGTGGAGGAAAAGGCTTTTTTGTCAGCTGAATTTTAGGCAAGCCGACACTATCTGGTTTTCTTTTTTCTTTTTTTTTTTTTTAATTAGTTTATGTTGTTAGTGAAATTGTAATTTTTATCATAGAGATCTATCTTGTTCCCTTCCTCTGCCAAATCTACTACTATAAAGCATGGAGTAACTGCCTTCTGAGTTATAAAGCTCATACGCCAGACTCTTTCCCAAAGACTCTTTCTGTAGTAACTGCCTTTCTTCAGGTCCCTTTGGCTCCTCCGGAGCATTTCTATCCCCATTTGCAGTCAGGTCCTTCCCAAGGCTCTCTGATCAGTAACAGAAAATCTCAACTCTTTTTTCACAGCCTGTGCTGAAGCCTTGTTCATGGTACAGTACTGTGCAATCCTTCTCTTTTACTGTGGAGAGCCACTGGAAGTGTGATTGGAGGGGAAATCATTAGCAATCTTCACCAAGTAAAAGGCCAAGTGATTGTAGATAAATGCAGCTGGATTTTTTTTTAAGTCATGTGATCACAGGTAAATGCATCTAGATCTTAATCAGGAAATAAACTTTAATTTAAAAGTTTTTCACTGTACTACTATATCTACATACGAATGTCCACATATTTCATTTCTGGCAACATGAAAGGCTATTTCCAGGCTCTCCATTCACTACAGAGGAAACTGGGAATAAAGTTTATGGCAAAATCCTACTGAACTGCCAAAAGCTCAGAGTAGTTTGTTTTATAAACTTTTCAAAAGTGGGAAAAAAAGACCCACTGTGTTACTTTTAGACTTTTTAGACTTAGTAATTTAATCAAAATATTCCACTTTGCTCAATCACAACCCATTTCTATAGCTGAGTACTGGGCACTAAATGACCCATTTCTGTTTCTGGCTCGCCACCCTGTTTTAATGCTCATTTCTTGTTTGTCTGCTCTATAGGAGCAACAGAGAAAAGTTAAACCACATGACAAGAAAAGGAAGTGCCTTAAACAGAAGTGAACATACACTGAATAACACGCTGGTGAAATCAACCAGTGAAACCTACTGAAATCTATGAAATTATTCCCACTCATTTCCACATGCATCAAACAAACCACGTAATGGCTTCCAAGGCCAGTCTGGCAGAACATATGCATCAAGGACTCGTAACAATGCTATTAAATTGTATCTTCAATCATAGTATGTTCACATCATAAAACATTCCTGCTCAAGTTTTCCACCTAGCTAGGAGTTGATATCCAAAATACATTTCTACAGTTGTAAGTACAAGCAAGCAAATCCATTACATTTGATCAATGCAATTTTTCAGATATGTTCAAATTTCCAAGGTCTCAAACTAATTTCAGACCATCTTTCTGTTAGCTTAAACTGGAGGTAAATATGGAAAAGAACGAGAAGCAGTCTCTTGAACAAGGACTTTATTTCAAAGCATATAACTAGTCTGGCATTTGGCATTACCTCAAGTTGTCTATGGGCAAGCAGCCACTCTGCAAACTTAAAGACATTTTGTGAACTTAAGCTATAATTTTGGAAACAGCTTGCTCCTTACCCATTGAAAACTAACACTGTTTTTTTCCAGTGTGGTGTTCCTTTGCTGAAAAACTCAACTCTCCTTCACATAAAGCCGGAAATGCTTCTCTCTCTGCTTTGTTATTTCCCAAAAGCAGCATGGTACATTGAATGGCAAAATAAATAACATCTGCAGTCCTCAGATGGAAGAAAAGAGAATATTCCCCACAGTATCTAATATAAATATCTGCAATAAACACCCTTCAATGTGCTTAACTGGAGGACAATACAAGCAATACAATGGAATGCTTTGTTTGACTTTTGGTATTCCATGGTTCAAGTGAAAAGGACACCGCCCTGTTTCAGTGCATCCCAGGTTCTCAGAGGATGGGTTATAGTAAATAGCTTACATTTAGCCTGAAGAAAACAGCTTCAGAGTTGTACTTGCCAGTTTTGTCATAGTTATTCTTTCAGACAGAAATATCTCTCCTGGTTCAGTCTTGTTATTCTCCAAAACTACAAAGACATGGCTCAGTCCTAAAAATATCATAAAATCATTAAGTAATGGATGGGGTGACTATGTGAACTTTGCTAGCTTGCATTTCCAATATTTCAAGAAAATACAAGGTTTGTGTGTATGAACTTGTGTTTTCAAATGACTCTAAGCTGCAGAAAGACTTAGACTTCGTTTCTAGAGGAAGTAAAAACATGATTTTTTTTTAATGTCTTCCATGATTGTACCGAAGCAATGGATTCTGATAATTTTTACTCCACTCTGTTTTCCAGACAATACAATACACATGACAATGCCATCATGTTCTCAACTCAGTGCTTTGATCCAGCAAGAAATACACCAACACAGTGGTGCTTTTTTCCCCAGTTATTCAAAAAGAATCAAAGTTAAACATAAAGGCATACTTTGCGAAATGTAGAGACATATTTTGTGACATACGGAAGGAGAACAGACCTTCAATGGGGTCAGGCCAACATACAGACCACGGTTTTGTGACCAGTAATGGTCTGGGCTAGACAACTCAAAGGAAAGCAAGAGACAGCAAGACCTTGTCAGAAATTTCTCTGTAATGAGGTCTCAACTTGCAACAAGAATTGGCTTAAAAACTAGGCAAGAGGATTTCCTTTCCTTTCCAAACAGCTGATTATTCAGTATTTCCTATTATATCTGTTTATAGCCTCGTACTCATACTAGTGCAATCATGTAACAGATATAATTTGGCTTCCCAGAGGTTAAGAAACTCTAATTGCCTTCTGGACTCCCATCAGAATTAGAAGTTCAGAAAACTTTGACCTGTAGGAATTCACTTCTCCTCAGTGCACATGGCTTTTGGAATTGTACATTTCAGCTGTTTTATCTAAGGAAATAATAAACATCATTTTCTCTTTGTCCTTCAGGAAAGACATACTAGCTAAAATTTGTGATATATGTGCCTTTACATATAGGTCTCTGGTCTAACAAGGTCATTTATTTTTTTGTTTTGATACTGACAAAAATGAAGAATTTGTTGTTGCTGTTGTTTTATAACACATGCAATACCTCTTACAGGCTACCAGGGTGATTTATCTGGCTAAAAACTCATAAAAACTGAACAACTAGTGTAAGTTAGTATTGCAGACTTTCATCGTGTCTGCTGGAAGTAACTCACAGGGTGATCATTGTCTCATGAAATAGAATCTAATGGTACAGTTTAATGTAACAGCAAGCTGTTGCCAGCAGCATCAGTGCTCGCTCCTTGCCCTTGGGCAACCATTCCTGCCCTCTTTCTTGCATTAATGCACATCTGACTTACAGTGATCTAGTTTGCAGAACTGAACAACAAAAAAACCTCAGTCATTCTTATAAATACTAGGATTTAGGGTGGGTAGGGGGGTTTGCTCCCAGAAGCAGATCATCATAGGGTCAGAAAAAGACCAGTGCTCACATAGGCGAAGTAGTGGCAATATGCAACAAGGAGTATCAGCGGGAGCAGAGAAAGTACCCTACTGAAAGGTTAGACTGCCTGAGATATACGTAACATAAAACCGCATTGTAAAATGGGCAATATCATCTACATACCGTGGGACAGGTAGGAAACCAATCATAAAATGTATACTGCTGATTTTTCACCCTTGACTATTGAGGGAGCTAAGGGGGAAATAGCCACCAGCTGCCCATAAATCCTTGGTTAGAAACTCTTCTATGGTGACCAGAACGTGTCAAAATTCAGAATTTTTGGTTTTCAGGAAACAAAAGCATTTTGACTCTTTTTTTTTCTTCCTTTTTTTTTTTTTTGTGAACAGAAACGAGTTGAAAAAAAATAGAACATATTTGACTTGGAAAGAAAGAAAATTTGGTACCATACAATTTAAAATTTAAAGTTAGTTATTTTTTAAGTTTTTTACAAGTTTTGTGGGGTTTTATTTGTTTGTTTGTTTGAGTTTTTTTAAGAAAACTTGTGTTTCAAAGGGCTTTTTGAAGGTGAAGGGTTGTATTTTCTTTAAATTGAAGCAAGCCCACTAGAAACATATTTTGTCAAAATATTACTTCAAATCTCTACAAAACACTAACGAATTGTTTATAAGAACTTTTAAAATTAACATTGTTAGTGAATTATTGCTTCAGCAAATACCTAGCAGAATGGAGAATCAACTTTTTACCAGAAGAGCTGAATATTTCTCCAGCTTATCACATACGTAAAAATAGAGGAATAAATTAAATTACAAATATTCTTCTGCCTGGGGGTAATGCACTTGCTTGGTGCTTTGGCTTGGTAGGGGATATTTTTTAGAGGGGTGGGGGATCATGACCAGGATATTTTTACCATGCTGTTATACAAACTGCAGTACTTCTTCAAGCTTTTAATGCCTGAGGATCTTTTCACACCTTCTCCAAAAATAAGATTGTAAATATTATTTTCAAAACATTTGCTTCTGAAAATTAGCAGGAATGGTTTCTTTCAGTTCTGTCCCCTTTTTTAAATAGTTCCTTTCAGCACCATATTGAAGTGGTTAAACTTTGTGTTGTGAATAATGACATATGGCTTCAATATCCCAGGTGATATGTAATTAAAATTAAGCATGGAAGTAAATGTTTGCAAGACTGATATTTTAAACAACTTCATAAAAAGAAATTTAGAAAATGATTGATTCTTTCCTTTCCTCTTTTTTTTTTTTCCTTTGGATGTCAGGGAAGCCATCTACATGAGGACTCAACTGAAACTTATGCTACTTTGTGAAACTTTTCTTCTTCCTCCAAGCACAATATTCTACTAAAAATACAGAGCATTAAAGATGGTCCAACTGAATCCAACTCTGTTCTTCTCACCAACTTATCAGCCAGGCAGGCCTGATGCACCTATTCATGTATTTTCTTACAATTTCAGATGGTCAAGTTTATATATTACTTGGCATATTAATCCAAAGATATTGATTCTCTCACTTTTATCAAGAGAGGCATCATCCACATTTTTTCCATGCAGAGGCACTAGTGTGTTGAGGCATTATACTGAAATCTGTTTTAAACATATTCCTGTTTTTTGTTAGCAGTCCACTTCATGAGCAATCTTTCTCTCTTCATAGTTTTCTTTGCAGTACTTGCTTTTAACTGAAATGTCTGTACAGTTTTTTCTATAGCATTTTTTTTTCTTTTCTATTTTGTAGATGTCTGAGTTTCCCAGATTCATGACTCTTCAGTTTAATTACAATGTTGTTTTAATTTTACTAGTCTAAGATGTCCCTTCACATTTGATATCTACCTGTGTCATGTGAATATTGTCACATGACAATATTAAATCACTCTCTGAATCACTTTAGCACCATCAAAGATGTCATAAGCCATAGAAAATCAGACAGTAATAACCATCTTTCATGTGGCCTGGGAGATGCTAAAAGCAGCATCCAAAGCCGCAAGAAATTAATATACCTGAAAAGCAGCCACAAGAATGTGACTGGGTGTTATGGAAGAACGAATTGTTACTTTTTTCTCCAGTCTGAGTTTTATTTTGATTTATCATTCAAGAAATGACAGAAGAAATAAAAGCAATGCTGTACATGTGCTTTATATTTGACACATACAGAACTGTTCCTAAGACTGAGGTCTCAAGTTAAGGCCATGTGATCATGCTGTTTTATACACAAAAGCAGGTCCATACATATTCCTATGTGCAAAAATTATCATAACTTAAGTATTCGACTGTTAAATTTGTAGATGCATGGGACTCATAACCTGAAAATTTGGCTGGTAGCATAAAACCAGCCAGAAGTATGGCTGAAAATTAGGTGATACTGCAAATATTTCTCTCATTTTAGTTTTCAATAAAGAGCATAGTACAATATAAATTCTGATGGCTGTGTAAGTCAGAAGTGCAGTGGAGCTGGGAAAATAAATAGAAGTCATACCAAAGGCAAATTATAGTAACTGTAAAAAACAATTAGTACCCCATTTTTTACCCTAATGAAATACATTTTCCTTAGTAACTAAAAAACAGTACTGCCTTGTATTAGCATGTTATTTGTTCTTTCCCTACTTTTGAAAGCCTGGATCTAATTAGAATAACCAGTTGCAAATTAGCTTTGTTTTTGTTGGTGATTTATCAAGTTAAATGGTTATTTTAACTGCACTTTACTTTTTAAACAATTTACTGCCCTGTAAATCTTCTTTTTATATTCTATTACATTACTTAGGGGTTTAACAAATAATGGGTTTAATTCTGCTGATGGGTGGAGAGTAGATTTAAATACTGTGTTTTGCAAACAATTTATATTTTAATAGGCAAATCCTCAAAAAAGAAAATACGTGATACATCCACTCCACAGACAAAATATTTCTTCCATATTTCATACCTGTCATAAATGTACCCAACACTCAATTATTCTGTTTGTTGTAACAGGAATGCCATTCTTCTGACAAACCATTTCAGAGGTCCAGGGGTAAGGTCCAGATGAGTACTTCAACTTATGCTTCAAATGAGCACTTAAACAGGTAAATTAGACAAACTATAACTTCTTACATGAAGTAAAGAAAAAGCAAGTAAGAAACCCTGCTCAGTTCCATAGGTGTCTGAATTACACCTAAAATTTCTCACAAATAGTATTTTTCTTGCTGAAACTTAAATCCAGAAGCTTGCTATTTTTTGTGGATCAGTCAGAGGAATCTATCTCCTGACCTCATTTATGACCTAGAAATTAGACAGCCTTACATCCAAATTTCTTACAAATCCTGCTGAACTCGCACCAAAGGCATGGATTGCATTGGGAACACCTCTCTCTGCAGAGGCCTTTAATTTACTCCTGTTTCCCCCATCTTCCACATTGCATAACTACCAGTTGTTTCCAGGGCTCTCTCTTGGAGCAAAACACCTAGTGCCTGATAAAATCCAAGTATGGGGCTGAGGACAGTCCTCCCAGTGAATTGTCCTTAAAGTATGACTTTGGCTGTACCAGTCATAGTTACTTCAACCCTATCCAGTCCTTCAGTTCTATTCAAACTGCTTTTTCTCCCTTGGAGGTTTCTGTGCACCATCACACCAAGCATCAGGGCATACAACACATCTGCCCATTTTGCTCTGCCATGTCTTTGTACATTGCTGGCAGTCTATAGGTACTGCAGGGTATGGAATCCACATTTCACCAGCCTGAACTGTGCATGTCCTGTTCTTAAGTCTGTAGCTCCAATGAGAGACAGAGCTGATAAAGCTCCATGCTTTTTTTCTGAAAACCTGACTTACAAGTGAGAGCCTTAAAAGAAAACAAGTTTCAGCATCTTATTGAAGCGGGTAGTGCTGATAAGAACAGGGATGTCCAGCTGGGGTGTTTCTCATTCCTGCAAGTCACAAAGGCAAACATCAAAGCCAAAGAAACAGATGCAGACCCATCACTTCAGTGCCACCAGTAAACTTTCCTGTACTAGGCATGAAAAGTATGTGGAATGGTGAATAACAATAAAGATATTTAAAACAAATATATCATTTTTATGGGAAAAAAACTATTTATCAGCAAGTTTCAGCACATGTGAGTAGTGTGAGAGGCGCATACGTGCAGTCCTAACAGCTCCACAGCTTTTTATCTCTCAATATTTGGCCTTCTGGAAGACAGCGAATGTCACTCCTGTCTTCAGAAAAAGCAAGGAGAGCCTGAGAACTACAGGCCAGTCAGTTTCACTTTGTTCACCTGGAAGTTAGTGCAGTAAATAAACCTAGAAGCCATTTCTCACTATATGAAGGACAAGAAGGTTGTAGTCAGCATGGATCAGTTAACGGGAAACCCCACTCAGCCAACCTGATCACCTTCCGTGATCAAATGAGCAAGTTGGGGGATGAAGAAAGAATAGTGGATGATGTGTCTTGATTTTAGCAGGACCTTCAACAATGTGTCCATAACATCCTCATGGACAAAATAGGTAAGTGGACAGTCAAGTGTATTTAAAACTAGCTGAAAGGCAATGCTCAAAGAATTGTGATTAATGGCAAAAAGCCCAGTTGGAGGCAAGTCAGAGCTGGCATACCTCAAGGATCAATATGAAATCGTTCATGTTTAACATTCTCATTAATGACCTGGATGACAAAGTGCACACTCAGCAAATTTGCAAATGGTACAAAACTGGGAGGAGTTGCTGATACACAAGAGGGTTATGCTAGCATTCAGAGGGACTTCAACAGGCTGGAGAAATGACTGGACGGGAACCTCATGAAGTTCAACAAAGGGAAAGTCCTAGGGAGGAACAACCCCATGTGCCTGTACGTGCTGGGGACACATCAGATGGAAATCAGCTTGGCATGTGGGGTCCTGGTAGGCAACAAACTGGTCATGAGCCATCAAGGCACTCTCATTGCAAAGAAGGCAAATAGCCTCCTGGTCTGCATTAGGAAAAGTGTTGCCAGCAGCGTGAGAGGATCCTTCTCCTCTTCTCAGCACTGGTGAGACACAGCTGAGGTCCTACATACATGTTTGGTTTCCCCAAGTAAAAGAGAGACATGGACTCATGGGAGAATGTCCAGTGAAGGGCAGCTATGATGATTAAGTCTTTGGAGTATCTTATGTATGAAGAAAGCCTGAGAGAGCTGCGACTGTCCATCCTGGAGAAGAGGAGTCTTAGAGGGACATCTCTGAGCCTATATACAATGTGTATGAACACCCAAACATCAGAATGCCAATGGTCCCCAGTCACAGGAAAAAAGGCAATGGGCAAAACCTGAAATACAGGAAATTCCATTTAAACATAAGAAAAAAAGTTTCAGTGTGAGGATGGTAAGCCACTGGAGTAGTTTGCCTACAGGTGTGGAGTCTCCATCCATGGAGATGTTCAGAACCTGACTAGACACAGATGTGAGCAACCTTCTGTAGCTCAATCTGCTCTGAGCAGAAGGGTTAGACTAGATGGTCTCCAAAGATGCCTTCAAACCTCAACTGTTTCAATATTCTGCCACTCTATAGTTTTGAGTCATTGTAGATAGCAATTATTACTGATTATTCCTGTCTTTATAGTAACAAACCATCGCTACTGCCTAGCTTCAGTCAGTAACCAAAGGATTTATCCCATGCAAACCAAACAAGTTCCAGACAGATGGGCAAGCTATAAACTCTTCAGTCACTGCAGGGAATACGGCTGGCTATGACTAGTGCTGACTCAAGCAATTAGTCTGCAAATTGAATTCAAGATTATTGCTATCTCTGGGACAAATCCAAAGCCCGATAAACTCTTTCATCAAACTCAACTATTTCTAAATCTGGAGCTTTCATTCTTATAATAAATTTATCAAATTAAAAGCAAAACCCAACAATTAAATTATCTCAGATTTTAAATAAAATATCAAATTGCCTAGCTGGAGGCTCTACCAACTCATTTGTTTCCCTCACAGCATTGTTCTGTCACATCTGTTAATATGTTGTCATGAAGTTTTTTGCATCATTCAGGAATTTTAATAATCTTACAATTGTGGGGTGTGGGTTGGCAGATATAATTAGAGATGTGTGCTTTGGGAGTAAGGGAGAAATAAATTATCAAAACATAAAATATTACCACACATTGTACTGAAACAGAAAACTTTTATTATGGGCTGTGTGGTATCGACAATCGTGTATATAACATAACAGGCATCTCGGGCTATTAAACAAAACAAAAAAAAGTATTAACTGTAATTAAGGTTGGCTTATTTCTTTTTCAAAAATGTATTATTTAATTGCCCTCTGAAACAGCGTGACTTAAACTTCGTTTAGTGCTTAGCGTAGCAAAAAATGTTATAACAAGGAAAGAAAAATGTGATTATAAGGAGCTATTATCACAATTCTGGTCATGGTCTACAATATCTTTAAGACTAATGGCATGCAGAACATTTTAATTGCTCTAAATTTCTCAATATATTGAGTTTACACCCTTGCATAAAATGCTATGCTAATTGTCTGAATTGTCTTTGAATTTGACTTGGAATTTTCTCTTAAGTTGAGTGATTATCCTGTCATTATAGGTGAATCTGGCTTCATCTCTCCTTGCATGTACGAATTCAAGTTTTTTACGTTCCATCTAAAGCTGAATACACAATGAGAGAAACTGCTGTACAATTGTTCATGTGTCATCATAATACGGAAAAGGAGAGGTTATCGTACAATATAAATAATAATTTTATTTAATCAACAGGCTTTCTGGAATTGAATTTCTTCCAAAGATTCTGATTTGTAGTCGTGTGTGTACCTTTCTTCTCTGGATCCACATGTTTTCTCTGAACTGAGTAGAAGTACTCATCTGCAAAAAAATTGTATACATTTATAAGCATTCACAATTTTTTTTAATGTTAGCAATTATTACTGGTAAATGGAAGCCACCAATCTGACCGTTAGACTTTTTCTATTTCATAAGAATGGTGCACCGGAAAAATTACAACAAAGAACTATTGTAATCCTTGATTCAAAATTCTAAGGAAAAAGAAATATTTTTAGGAAGAGCAAAGCTGACACATTTTTATGTTACTACCTGATAACGTGACTTTCAGGACTGGGCATACTGTCTGCATGCTTAGATTTGTCACAACAGTGGATGGAAATAATATATAATACAGGGTTACTACTGCGGACTGGAATACTTCAAACTTCCAAACTTCAAACTTTCCTTTCATATCAACACCACCTTCAGTTCTGTCTTGGGTTTAATCCTATTCAAGCTCTTACCTCACTGTGGCAGTGAGGGGACTGAATGGCAGTACTCTTTACAGTCAACGTGAGGATGATGTACCTACACCAAGCAAGTTTCTATAGCAGCAGTGTCACTGAAAGGGCTTTAATTAACTCAGAACAAAAATTATTCTCTAAATTGCTATTTAACATATGCTATGCTTCACGTAACACTCAAGGAAAAGCAGCAACAGAGCTGTATAAGAAGCCACCGAATGAGCAGCTGGCTTAGGGCTGGACCTCCACTTCCAGCACTACCTTCAGACATAGGAATTTTCTTCTGGCAGAGCAACAGGTCTCCTCACACAGTACACTGACAGCGTAGGCCAACACTGAGAGGAAACAGCTCTGAAACATATGACTTTCAGTGTACTAAACACGCGAGGTCACAGGCAATTGATTTTTTGCTATTTTTCACAGAGTTGTACCTTTAGAATTGTCTCACAGAACAGGCAGTATAGGAGCTATAAATCATGGCATTAATAACTTAATCCTAAATTTGTTCCGGCTAGGCTTCGGAAGTGGCATGTCATTCCGTCACCCTTACTAATTTCCTTCAGAAACATGAAAACCAAAACTGAGCACAAGGTTTAGTTCTTGTTAAACAATATGGTCACCATGTAATAACTGACTGCTTGAAAATGTTTTCACGCACTGAGGAAAATATCTGGTTTGGCCTTATTTATCAAGGTGAGATTAAGTTCATGAAATATGCTTCTCTCAGATATGCAGTTGTTTCAGTTATATTTTAAATAGAAGACAAAAGCAGATAAACATTGATTTGAGAGTAACTTTGTGCCAAAATAGCTCAAGACTAAGCACTTTGAACAACGAAGAGCAGAAAGCTGTAAAATTGAAGAAATTCCCTCATTCTGTGCCATAAGCACAGAAAACAGTAATCCCAAGGAGAGGCGTGTATATGATGGGACAGTATGGATGAAGGACTATGCTATTCCCATTAACATTTGAGTCAAGGTATGAGGAAGGTTTGTATCACCTCTACTCATGTTAGCACAGAATGAGAAATGCTGAGGGTCTCTGTAGCTCTTCTACATGCAAATTGCCATGAGGAAGTTACGGAGACAAAAAAAAAAAAAAAAAAAAAATCTGTGCAGAAATACAGAACAGTGCCTTGTTTCTTACCCTCTGTGGATAGGCATATCCACCTTGAGCTTCCTTCTGCTTTCCAGAGTCTGCTGAAAAGTGTTTCTAAGTGTTTGGTTTGGTAAGACAAGTAAAGGTAGGACTTTTTTTCCATAGACATGGGATTTGCTTAAATCTAGAGTCCTCAAATGTTAAAAAACCAAACAAACAAAACAACAACAGCAGCAAAAAACACCAAACAAAAAAACCACCATAGAAATCAGAGTCTAAAACATCCTCGATTTCAGTAACTGCCACACTGAAGTAAAAAAAAGTGAATGTTGGTAAGTAAAAGGCCATGGCACCACCAAATAACTTTCTGCTGCACATAATCTCAGTGCCACACATCTAGGCATACATCTGTTCACTGTCCTTAACCATGAACACATAAACAGGTTAATGGGAAAAAAAACTCTGAGTTTGGTAAATTCAGTCTTTGCCCTGTACTTGGGCAACTCCATCCTGTGATCAAGGCTTTAGAAATACTAGACCAATTAAAGTTATTGCCTTTCCTCTCTAAAGTAGAATTCAGCTCCACTTATTTAGTAAACTTGAGATGCCTCCTGTAACCTCATTTTTCAGGCTCTCTCAGTAGTCAAGGGAGTGATTCATCTCCTCTCAGCTGTCTCAAATATTTGGGATAAATTGACCTTGAGGGGGTCTGTCCTCTACTCACCAATAGACAAAACAATTAGCTTAGACTGGCCTTTTTTAACAGTTGGAAAGATGAGGGGAAATCAGATGAATCACCTGGAGCATTTGCCTGGATGCATAGCTGCAGTAATAGAGGAGGTAGAAATATTTCTTTAAACAGACATTTCCCACTTGATTTTTTCATTCTGCTCTGCATTGTCATAAGTGATGAATAGTAAAGCTAACAATTAGCCAGTAACTTCTGACAAAAGGCTGAAGAGATTAGCTAAACCGTAAACCTTCAAACGTATCAGCCTGAGTGTAACTTTTTAATAAATTTGAAACCTACAGAAAGGCTTGTGGCAAAGTGTCTCTCACTTCCATTAATTATTTCCATTAATTACTGATAATTACTGTCTGTGAAATAATATCTTGATTGTGAAAATGTTAACTATGCAAATAAATATGTGTATTTAAATGTTGGAAGAATTACAGCCTAATCCGATTCCCATGAAAAGTCCTCTCTTAAAAGAATGGATCATCGGCTTCTCTGTGTTATGGTGGGATTAGTGCTTAAACTGGTGAACTGATATTCATTCATCAATCATTGATTTTATAAATATTTGAGAACAAAAGCATCGAAGTACACCTGCAAGATAAAACATAAGACATCTACCATTTGAGCCAAGCTCCATTTTCCTTGCAAGTATGTGCATATGCTAATAACCATTATCAATCACATATGTCAGGGTATACCTAAATAATGCATATTTTCCACATTACATAGTTTCAACAAAGGGTTTTTTTACATGAAATGTAAAGCACAGGAATTTGGACACAGTTCAACCTATGCATGCCTCTATGATCACCACTGGGTTTTCCTGCAGGAAGGGAGTAATCAGATCTTCTAGTCTTCTGATATTTCCATTCCAGAGGCTAGATCCTGGTCCTAGTTACATGGGGGTAAATAAGGAACACTTGCACCAAAACAAGAAAATGCCTTGTTGGGTGGTTTTTTTTCAGGTTGGCCAGGAATGTGTTGTGTTTGGTTGCATAGTTTCATTCCACATCACAGAACAACCAAGACCCTTAAAATGTATTGAACATACATTTAAAGCACAAACTCAAAATATGCAGGGTCTCAGTGATCAGGCCAGTTACTAGACATCTGGGAAGATTAATTCAAAGTTATAGTTCCTCTAAATTATTTCTCTAATCTGAGAAATATTAGCGATTTATGTAACATAGAGTAACTCCAACAGGAAAGTGTCCTGCTTTACGGTATGCAGTTATTTATTTAAACCTAAGGAGGTATTTAACATGAAAAATTTGACTTAACCCCTAATTTACTTTCTCTGTTCCTCCTTACTGTGTCTATATTGTATTTGAGAAAGTTTTCCTCCTTCTTTTATGGAAACCCACATATTTCTAACCAGAATTCAAACTTCATAGTATAAATGAAATAAATCAGATAGGTTAATCTGAATTTTAAAACAATCTTTAGTGCAGATAATAGCTCAAAATGACAGATTCTCTGAGAATAGTCCTTCAGAATGAATATCCAGAGCTTTGGACAGACTTCATTAGGTTAAATGCAGTTTAAAGAGTTCCAAGATATACTCAAAGTGATAAATAGAGTGAATCAATAATGCAATGAAATATGCAAGCATCAATCTAGATAGGATTTATATCATTATTTGATCATCTGCTGATAGTCTTCAGTAAAAAAATCCCCTCTAATTTGGAGACGTGTCATGCAGCTTCCTGTAAACCCATTCTTGTCATGTTCTGTGTTGTAACTGAAAGGTAAAGGAAGACAGGAAAGCATGTCTCTCCCATGTAGTTTATAAAAGGAGTGGAGAGTTTCTTTTTCCTTACAATTTTACACCTCTATAAAGCACATTCCAGTCAAAAGTTAAGTGTATGCCTGGAATATCTGCAAATCTATGGGCAGATATTTATGAAATAAGGAACTTTGCCAGGAGAGCTAAATGAGATTGCTTTGTTAGCTAACTCAAATGGAGATGCATAAATGTTATCCTTGATGGAAACTGCGCTCAGCATTGCTTACACAACAGACCGATTTATGAGTCAGATTTTGCTTTCCTAGTATTACCACCTTCTAAAAAGACAGCTAATGTATAATTTCAGGGCTGGAAAACATCATGGCACTGTTGTTCAAGCCAAGTCTGATTTCTTTTGCCAACAGAGCCATAATCTGATAAGCCTCCCTTTGTTTTTTTTTTTTCCCCTGAGAATAGTAGCACTGAAGACATGAAAATGTTCATTTTCAAAGCAAGCAAAGCAAAGAATACATTTCTTCCAAACTGCTTTTGTTTAAATGTCAATATTGCAGCTCTATTTTTCATTATCAAAAGCTTTTCCTTCATTTCTGGAAGACTGTGTTTGTGTCAGATACATTTCTTAAATATTTTTTTTCTAATTTAATATCTCATAAAATCCAAACTTGCAGATGGCAGTGAGAATGGGAAATCAGTAGGAGGGTGTGTTTCTGTTCACATTGCAGTAAAGTTTTTCTTTCTGAACTTTATTCTTATTTTCACTCAGACTAGTAGCTCACAGTTCCAAATTAATCATATGACCTCTTGGAAAATACGAAGTGCTAAAAGATAATATTATATCATGAGTCTTCTCCCTTTCTCCTTCAGGAAGAGCCACAGGTGGTTCAAAACCACCCGGGGATTCCTTTAGAGATGACTCCATACGCTGACCACATGGTGACTCTGTATGGTGACTTCATATGGTGAATTGTAGATCTGGCAGAAATGAGGCATTTAGCCCAGCCTAAGTAATTGCCAAGCAGGCAATTACTGACAGCCTCATGCACTGTGTTTTTCCAGACCTTCACAGGGGCAAAAGTGGTAGTTTAAAGAGAAGTGCTCTAAGTCCTTTCTTCACCCTGTCTGTTAAAGATGAGACAGTCTGCAAAAAGAGACACAAGACTCAGCCACGAGGTTGGAATAAGTGGACAAAAACCTAGTTTTGTAGCTTGTGGAAAAGAAAATTTCTTTAGAAAATATTATCCTTTTAATTTTCCTAGGGAAATTTTAAAATTGACAAGGAGATATGCAAAGATATCCACAGATCTGCAGCAGAAGCAATACTGGCAGATAAATCTTCTCAATCATTCTGTTATAAACTTCGTCTAACCCTCATGCTACTTTATGTCCTTACTGGAAAGCTTAAGTTGGAAAAAGTAAAGTATTTTGGAGGTTATTCTACAGTATGCTGTTTTGAAGTTTTCTAGAGAGCTCAGTGCTGTCAGGCTGGACACGCACCTTTTTTCACTGTACTTGTTCATAGTGGACAAGTTCACCTTCTTTCAGTCTTTCATGTTTTCTGAATTAAAACTTGACTTAAGAATCTCTTATGCACATTCCTTGAAACTGACACAGATTTTGGAAAGCTTTCTGTGCTACAGACTGGTAGATAAAGAAGAACAGAGATGATAAGGCCATATGAGCAGGTGAAACTTTTTAAAAAAATATTTAGCAAACAGAGAAATATCCAGTAGAAACATCCCTCCTTGTCCACCCACACAGGCCTCCTGGCATCTTTGCTTGACTTACAGGACTGAAAGCCTGCTCAGAGAAGTTGTGGATGCCAGAAGGCCAGCATTCAACCAGCTCCTGTACTATCATATGGTTTTTGTATGCAGTTTACAGAAGTTTGATATGGGACTATTGTTTCTTGTGGTCTGTTTTTTTGGCCCTTTTTTGAATTTTCAAGATTGTTTCTCAAGATTACGATGGGAAAACACAATGGATTTATCTGTAAATTGTGCTTAGGAAAAAAAAAGAAAAAAAAGCAAGTGCCAGTGCAAGTGCCAGTTGGCATAATTGAGCATGGAGCAAAATTAAATGTATATTTGATAAGGACAGTCTCCTCTAAAGTGGAATAATATTTACCCCTTCTTGAGAATTTTGCAGGCTAAAGTGTTAGAAAAAGCAGTGTCTGACAAGCACCTGTTCACAAAAGACAACAGTAGCCCCCATGGTGTAAATAACAAAACCACTATAATTGCATATGGACTGAAAGTGATTACATAAAGAATAAAATGAAAGTGGCCCTGGCTAGACAGAACAAACTGGAAAACTACCTACCAGCTATAGAAGTTTGAATAGTCAGAGTGGAACCACTTAATAATAAGTGTAATCTTGGTACCTCATCAAATGGAGACAGAAAAAATGAAAAATTAAATAGTAGATGCAAATGAAGGAGGGACTGCTAACAACAAGAAGATTTTACATAAAACGTAAGATAGTCACGCTGAGAAAGGAAAAGAACCTTGACGGAATACATATGATATGGCTTTGATTTTCCCGGATGTTCTAAGGGAGGTTCAGATGCCAGAGTTACTGCATGACCCAGAAGATGTAAAAACTATGAACCAGAGATCTTTCTGATCAGCAATTGCAGTTGTACTTCAATAGGCACAATTACGTGATCCACAGCTGTATGCTGAACATAGGATTTCTATGCTCTGGGCTTTGCCTTTGTGTACTTGAGTATTCATATCTTTGGAGTTTCACCTTCTCACAGAGCTGTAAGCAATGTCTCACCTGCCTCAGTTATGATGTGAACAAGCCCTCTCAATTGCTTAATTTCACTGAAGAAACCTCCAGAGAAATTTCATCTATCAGTAAATCATTCAGGAAGTTGCAGGCATGAAGATTTTCTTTTTTACTATTTTTGACTTCCTGGAAATTTTAAAGAACGGCTTTCAGTTGGGCTAATGTTTTAATTGTTCCCTGCTTAATTTCACCAAAAACTTAGAAATTCTGCCAGCTTTCCCAGTGAGGATTGTAAGAGTCAATAAAAGGACCTAGTTTAGACATGGTTGGAGTTTACCAGCTTCATTTGTTCAGGCTTAAAAAATTACTAATCCTTGAATGTTGTACAGAAGAATAACAACGTTTCAACCTATTCCAGTACATCCAGCAGATCATACAAAAGATTGTGTGGCCTATACTTTTCTGTGCTTCATGACAGGTTTTATAAGCTTATGGTGACACAGACAGACCCTGCAAACTCCCAGGGAATATTTTTGTCTCATCACTAAAAAAAAGCTTCACTATCTTACAGGCCTTAAAAAATATTGTTAGAAAGCAGTTCATATATTTATAGTAATTGCTACACTTAGATCAAAAATATCTATTTTTATCTCTGTTTCTTACGAGTATAGTGCACGCAGGGGAAATCCAGGAAATTCAACAAAGCAAATGTGAAAATTTATAAAGAAACAAATGTTTTCTTACTTTTTTAATAAGTAAAATACTTTCTTAAACCTGTATGTTTCCAGACTAGCCAAACTTACAGGAGAAGCTAAAAAAATAAACATATGAAAATGAAACAAAACAACAAACAAAACAGATAAAGAAACAGATAAATGAAAAAAGGAGAAGGAAAAAGGAAAAAAGAAAAAAAGAAAGAAGGAAAAAAGGAAAAGGAAAAAAGGAAAAGGAAAAGGAAAAAAGGAAAAAAGAAGAAAGGAAGAAAGGAAAAAAGAAAAAAGAAGAAAGGAAAAAAGGAAAAAAGGAAAAAAGGAAAAGGAAAAGGGTGAACAAAGAGAAAGAGAAAAAATGGATAAGTAAAAGAAAGGGTCAAATGGGAACAGATTGTTACTTTATAGAGAGATTTACATTTAATGAAATGGCTACAAAAGCACATGCACCAATGATGGAAACAAACATCTAATAAATAGTGATGAATTTAAGAAAGGAGGTATATGCAACAAGGTAAGCAATCAGTAAATGTCACCGTCATGAACTAGCTAAAACAAATTATTTGATCATTATAAATTATTTGCTGTATTCTTTTCGGCACTGGAAGCCATTTGCATTCATTTGGCACAGAACACAGAGCAGATTCATTTTTTGCTGTCTTCCAGAAAACCTCAAACCCAAACCAAACCAAAAATCCTGTCACTAACAAAACTTTCATATTTCCTGTTGAGATCAAAGGCGAAGCAGAATTTTATTTTTTTACTATAACTAAAATAATTCATGGAGTGACTGTTAATAAATCCTTTACTGAAAGGTTTACTGTTAAGGTTTAAATCTGAACCACAGCAGCTGTGATAAGGAAAGCAGAAGATAGAATTGTTTGGGAGCTACGAGAATATATGCTGTGTAAATATTTGTTAGAGTGCAAATGTAAAAAAGTTCCTTAAAACCATGATTGTCATGAAGAGTGTTTCTAGCTTACTGTTCAGCATATGTGAATTGTCATTGTTGCTTCATTAGCATACTTTTTTCTTTTCATTTCCTGTTCTAAATAGCATCATTATGTATCAGAAAATAAATGTTATCCTTATTTCCAGTCACGGCTATAACCAGCTGTCAGTGAAGAGATTGCTACAGGTCCAGCTTCTCTCAAAATAATGTGAAAAGTAGTTTGTAACCCAACCATGAGTCTGCAAACCTTCCTTTTGTGCACACTTCCCCTTCCCATCCTTATTGTCTGTTTCTTTCTTCAGCCCACATGGCCATAGTTTTGTTCATATATACTCAAGCTCTTTACATGCTCCCAGCCCATTTTTAGTGATCAAAACAGCAGAAAACGGCCCAGCCAAAGCACAGCTCATGGTGCAATCACTTTTCACAGGGGTGTGGGTTTGCCAACAGAGCACCGTTCCCTGCAATCTCTGTGGGAAGCAGCACAGGGGAAGAAGGAGGCAAAGAGATTGAAGAACAAACTGCCAAATCAAGTTGTGAATTCCTTGTAGTTGTCACTATTCAGGGACACCAAGATCTCCATCCAGCTCTCACTACTGAAAGACAGCCCATGCCTTCAATAGGGACTGAGTACCAGGACAGAAGGAAGGAAGAAATAACTCAAACCATAGCAGAAAAATACCCACTGAAAGATGCAGACAAATAAATGGAATTTATTTTCTCTATTCATCTAAGTAGCCATGGTACTTTGTTTATATAATTAAAATTAATTTAAACCATTGAATCTTCTATAGACAAATGTATAGTGTTCCTAAGCATGTAATCATACTTTTACTCATCTGGAATAAAGAACATATCGATTTGATAATGTCTATTCTCCAAAGGAAAACGTAAATTGAATTTAGTAATGTTAATCGGATAAGAACATGTATGAAAATATTAAGTTGTTCCTAATATCAGTAACAGAATAAATTCCAAACAAAAATAAATGATATCAGTAGAAGATAAGAAAATAGTGTTTATTAGGAAATCATCCACTCTGGTTGTCTTGCAAGATAATAGATACTGGAATGCTTTTAAAGCTTTTGCCACCTTTTTACACTGCTCAGTCTTTAGGATTGAGTTCTAATTCTCCATAGCCATAAGTAAGTATATCTCCAGTACTGGAGAAGAAATTGAGCAGAAAGAACAACACTGAAAGAAGAGAGAAAAGCTCCAGCATATGTAATGTATGTGGAAGCAGCCATCCTATGGAAATGCTTCATCTACACTGGCAGTCTAAATAGTCAGTTTAGACTAAACCCTAAGTTTTATATGATAAAAGCTGGTAAAGTTAATCCCATCCTGTTTGTGTGCATGATCTATTTCACATGGTGTTGATTACAGTTAGATTCTCAAGGTCTGCCCGTATGCTGCTATATAGACTGTGGATAATACTAATGCTGCTGCTGCTAATAATAATAGGCATATGAACACAAACATGAATATGAATGTTAATGCTGCTATTTTATGGTTATAAAGTCACAGTAAAATACTCCCTGTCAAGGGTAAGATTGATGAAACATGATAGTATTTTCTTATCCTATCTTCACTTTCTGTAACAGTGAAAGATTGCTCAACAGTGTCAATACTACTGCAGAAAAGTGTTGGCTGTCCAAGAAAATTTAGGAAAAAAAACCTGGAAATTTTCTATCACAACTTCAATAGAAATTCAAATGCATTAGTTACATCAGTTGAAACAAAAAACAGTAACAAAGCTGACAAGTTCTGTAGCAATGATTTTTCGTGATGCTATCACAATAAAATCATTGCTTTCACACAACTTTTTCTTGGCAATATCAAAGTAAAATCATTGTTTTCACAAAACTTTATAAAGTATAAAAGTATCATATTTCCAACATTTTTTTTCCTCTTATTTAAATTCTATGTTTCTCTGGAATCAAAGCACCTGTGTGAACAGAAATCCTGAATTTGAATGGAAAATGCTATTCTATATTCTGAATTCTGTATTCTGTTCTGTATTTTGAATTTCAGTAAAATCATCTTGACAAAAATGGGGATAGTTGCTTAGCTTTATTGAAGTATCAGAAATAATATGGATTTAAAGTGTGTTGTCACATGTGATAGGCAATAAATGCAGTTCCATGACATTAGACATAACATAACGAATTGTTGATTTTTTTCTCCCAGATTTTTCCTATTTGTATAAATACATCATATACTGAGTCAACCTTTCTGTGAATTTAGCTATTTTAAATGCTACGAGGAAAGTTGATGGTTCAACAACTTACACGCATTTATGATGCCATGAGGCCTGCATTGTGTGTCAGATCAAATACTGAGACCAAAGACAACCCATGGCTTTCCTGGCATGTAATCAAAGGGTATGAAGAAAAGCAAGATGAAAAAGGACAAGTTCTAAAGGAACTGGACAGGGGCAAAGCCTGTCTTTTTCCTCTTTTCATGGTAGAAAGATGAGCAGCTCCACCACAGACCAGACGATAATTCACGTCTACTCATCAGGGCAAGGGACAGCTGCAGAGGAAACTGGCAGAGTTTCTCCTGTGGTTCCTGTGCAAAGGTGGCTTTCCACTTGCTGGCACAGTGAAACATTATTTCACTTTCAAAAGCTGCTATTCATTCACTGGAAAAAATTTTAAAAAATCTTGTATGGTTGACAGACCTGAGTCTTCAGTCCCTTTGTTCCCTTCACCCATGATAAAGGCTTGAAGGTTAAACACTCACATTCAGACTCTTCTCTATACACACACAATAATAGCGGGGTATGTCTTATATAAATTAACCAGCTGAAAGACAGACATCTGTTCTAAACTAGCACTCTGGGCCCCTTATCATCAGCAGAGGTAGAGGGACATCTTCCCAAAGCAATTTTTCCCATCTGCTTTAAATAATTTTCTGCGGACGGATGAACAGCCTCTAGAAGAACCTGTATTTCCCCAGTGATTACAAATGAGTTTAAACAACTGGTTTAGATTGGCTGCCACTTCACAGAGGGCTAATGCTAAGCAAGACAAGTTTCACCTGCAGAGCAAAACAGAAACAAGAGTCTTCTTTCCTTTTCCTTTCTGGCATGTTTGGGGCCTGGGGAATGAGGCATTCCTTGCCCTCGTCTTGCAGGGCAAGTGCACTTGCTCCTTCCCAGTGCCAAGGGATTTGCACGGGGATAAGTGTGATCTTATTTGCTCCTTCCTGCAATGTGGCAAGGCAGAGGGACAAGACCTGATATCCCAAAAAACAATAAGGACCTCAGTAGCTGGTACTTTTCTGGGCAGCCATCGTGCTCTCATCCAAGCACAAAACTGAGACACTAGGAAAGTAGTTTCATGTGTTTCATGGTCCTACTGAGTAATAGGCATGTATCTGCTAGCTAATGACTGTTCTTTAGTATTTATGGCTCCAAGGTTTCTTCCAAAGCCTGTGTAATCAATGCAAATGTTTCCGTTGCCTTATATTTCCAGGCCTTTGATCATTGCGTGTTATTTACTGCTGCTAATAGCAAAATAATGCTTAGTGCATGTGAAGACTTTCAGTTTCCACTGCAGTCTGTCAGTAAGACATTAAAGGTGTGTTTCTTGTCTTGATTCAAATTAAATAACACTGCTTCAGGTCTTACCTTCAGCAAACGTTAATATATTGTTGAGAATGCTTTAGAATGTATCACGAATCATGTATTTTGTTTTGCCGAGGCCACAGATGAACACACTTCTACTTTATTTTTGTCAAAAAAAAAAAAAAGATAGCTGAAACAAGGAAAATTGAAGGGGTTTTTTAGAACCCCTTCTACCAGAAGGAAACTTCATCACTTTCTGTGAAATACCATTATTTCTACAGCTTAATTGAAGGTACACCTTGTACAAACACATTTTCTCTTATTTCATTTTCGGTAAGTGTGTAACATAGGGTTTTTTTAAGATACTGACCAAAATTATATTCTCTGCCATTTTATATTTATTATACACATAAAACTTGAAATTGAAAAGTGTATTTGTTCCTATTAATTAAAAATTGACTAAAACTGTTTTCTAGACAGTCTATACCATAACTATAATTTTCCAAAAACAAAGAGTCAATATACAAACAAATGCATTTTTAAATACTTGTAGACAACAAATATGTCCTATGATCTTCTAACTCATAAAAGCTTCACCATTAAGACTGGGTAGACCCATTAGAGCCAGTCATAGTGGAATTTATTTTGCCTGTTTTCAGTAGTCTAGAGGTTAGATGTCTAGTCCAAAAGAACCTCAAAACGTCTTGTAAAAAGAAATTGAGAAAAAGTCACCTCAGGAATTCATCTGAGCTTATCTAAACTGTTTTCTTCATTGTTGCAGGAAGTTTATATTATTCATTTAAAGTAAAATTCCCATGTTTAACTAGCACAAGCTGATCAGGACTCATTTTGTCTGATGTTCGTGGAAATTCTAAAGAATTACTTAATTAAATAACCAAAATGGTATTTGACTGATCCTATCAATGCTTCCATTAATTATTAATTAATATTCTAGGTATGCCCAAATATTTTTTTAATTTCCTATTCAAAAACCTCATTAGAAATAAGTTTTAGATCCTTGATGAAGTTATGATTGGAACTGTCTTAGCCAGAAAGTGTATCAGATTCTTATTCTTATGATTTCAACCAGAAAAGGAAGGTCAAAGGAAGCATGCCCTGCCTGATGAGCAAGACTGACAAACTGGTAACAATGGACGAGGAGAAGGCTGAGGTACTCAACAACTTCTTTGCCTCAGTCTTCACTGGCCAGATCTCTTCCCACACTTCTCGAGTGGAAAATGAACTGCGTGACAGGGAGCAGGGGAGCAAAGTCCCTCTGACTCTATGTGAGGATCTGGTTCGTGACCACTTACAGAACCTGAACACACATAAGTCCATGTGACCTGATGAGATGCATCCCAGAATCCAGAGGGAATTGGCTGATGTACTTGCCAAAGCCACTTTCCATGATATTTGAGAAGTCACAGCAGTCAGGTGAAGTCCCTGGTGACTGGAAAAAGGGAAACATCACACCTATTTTTAAAAAGGGTAGAAAGGAGGACCCTGAGAACTACCAGCCTGTCAGCCTCACCTCTGTGCCTGGGAACAGATCCTTCTAGAAGCTATGCTAAGGCACATGGAGGGCAGGAAGATCATTCAAGACAGTCAGCACGGCTTCACCAAGGTCCTGCCTGACCAATCTAGTGGCCTTCTCTGATGGAATAACTACATCAGTGGACAAAGGAAGGGCAATGGATGTCATCTCTCTGGACTTCTGTAAAGCCTTTGACACAGTCCTCCACAACATCCTTCTCTCTAAATTGGAGAGATATGGATTTGATGTGTAGACTGTTTGGTGGATGAGGAACTGGCTGGGTGGTCACACCCAGATAGTAGTGGTTAATGGCACAATGTCTGGATGGACACTGGCGACAAGTGACGTCCCTCAGAGGTCTGTACTTGGACCAGTACTGTTTAATATCTTCATCAATGACATAGACATTGGGATGGAGTGCACTCTCAGTAAGTTTGTGGATGATACTAAGCTGACTGGTGCCATTGACATGCCTGAGGGATGGGATGCCATCCAGAGGGACCTGGACAAGCTTGAGAAATGGGCCCATGCAAACCTCATGAGGTTCAACAAGGCCAAGTGCAAGGACCTGCACCTGGGCCAAGGCAACCCCAGTACCAATACAGGCTGGGAGATGAAGAGATTGAGAGTAGCCCTGTGGTGAAGGAGTTGGGGGTACTGGTGGATGAAAGATTGGGCATGAGCCGGCAATGTGTGTTCACAGCCCAGAAGGCCAGTCATATCTTGGGCTGCATCAAAAAGAACGTGGCCAGCAAGGTTGAGGGAGGTCATTCTGCCCCTCTACTCTGCTCTGGTGAGACCCCAGCTGGAGTACTGCATCCAGCTCTGGAGTCCTCATTATGGGAAAGACATGGATCCGTTGGAGAGGGTCCACAGGAAGGCCACCAAGATAATCAGAGGGCTGGAACACATCTCCTATGACTACAGGCTGAGAGATTGGGAGTTGTTCAACCTGGAGAAGGCTCCAGGGAGACTTTATTGCAGCCTTTCAGTACTTAAAGGGGCCTATAAGAAAGATGGGGACAGACTTTTTAGCAGGGCCTGTTGCAATAGGACATGGGGTAATGGTTTTAAACGAGAAGAAGGGAGATTCAAGCTAGACATAAGGAGGAAATTTTTTACAATGAGGGTGGTAAAATACTGGTACAGGTTACCCAGAGAGGTGGTAGATGCCCCATCCCTGGAGACATTCAAGGCCAGGCTGGACGGGGCTCTGAGCAACCTGATCTGGTTGAAGATGTCCCTGCTCACTGCAGGGGGGTTGGACCAGGTGATCTTTGAAGGTCTCTTCCAACCCAAATTATTCTATGATTTTATGATTTTATTCCTTAGAAACTTCAATACTCTGTATTTAAGTCTGCCCTGAATTACATCAACATAATGATTTGAACTGCCAAACCATATTCTAAGAAATTCCATGTTTCCAAATTTCCATCTGTATTCAAGTCAATTCAGATATGAGACATATGTATAAAAGGCACAGCTTGCTAGGACACCTGGAATTTAATTAAACAGTAATCTTACCGCATGTCTCAATAAAGAAGCACTTTTTGAGTAAAGGCACTGTGTCATGTACTTTTTTTGCACTTGCAAAATGATGTAGGGTCACCTGTCATTTTTGGAGTTTATCATGTATGGTTTTGGCTCTGTACCAAAAAAATAATTCAAACAAAATTAACACTGTGAATAGACTGTGAGTCTGCTGCCCATTGTTGATTAAGCCTGCCTCAGCTAAAAGGAGTTTCTACACTTTTTTTTGCCCCACACTGAGCACAGCTCAGTCAAAGGACATAGTCGGCTGTCTTACCAAGGTTACTTTTCTTGTATTCATAATCAAAATCATGGCTTTTGACAAATCTCCGTCAAGTTTTCAGTGGGCAAAAGAGAAATGTGCCTGCCTGATGGCACGTGCAGTCAAGATCAAAGTCTATACCAATATCCTTCTCACTCTAAACTGATCCCAAAATATATTTATTTAGGAATGAATTCATTGCCCCTTGCAGGCCTCATATCTCTTCTCATTAGAAGTATTATTTCTACTGAAAATTATTTTCAGACCACAACAGCTAACTTGTGTGTGTGTGTGTTTATAAACCCGTATATGTGTAGGTGCTAACAAGTAGCTGCCGTGCATGCAATATAGCAAATCACAGCAGTTTGAAAGAAATTGAAAGAACCTAGGTAGCTCGAAACGTTGGTTATGGGATAACACACCTTCATGGCTAGGTTGTCTGAATGTGATGCAAAAAAAACAGTTTTCCAAATGCATTGCACCAGCACTCATAAACAAAATTATGAAGACACTGGAGAGGGGATATCCTTATTTCATCAGCCTCATAAAAGGAGTCATACAGAAAATATCCAGATCTCCAACATCACCATCACCCCCACCCAGGTGTACACTCATATATTGCCATCACAATGATTAAAATGATGCCACCAGTACCATACAGAAAGGAACATACTATAAAATTATGCACTAAATTCAGTCCACAATCTAAAAAAAAAGAAAGATGACTCCCATTTGTGAAAGAGGCATTTTACTGTGCTTTATGAGGAAAGTTCCCAAAGGTGCTTATGTCTGTTGGGTCACATTTCCTATTTCTTATGCTTAGCTGTAGACAGCAGGGACTCCTACTCCAGGCTGAAAAGTGTTTGGCAGCTCAAAAAGGTGTGTCCCATTCCCCTTGGCCAAAAGGACCGCAAGGGCCACAGGGATGCAGGGGAGGAATCTGAAAAGAGGATGCCTCAGACTCTGAGAGGGGTTCCAAAGAAGCCTTCTCCCCTCAAATATAAATAAATCAAATAAACATGTGGCTTTGGCATCTGCAAGATGCTTTCCTGAAGTCTAAATTGCAAGTCCAACTGATGACTCTATGT
Source organism: Caloenas nicobarica (assembly GCF_036013445.1). NCBI lineage: Eukaryota > Metazoa > Chordata > Aves > Columbiformes > Columbidae > Caloenas > Caloenas nicobarica. Next base: position 188,697,921 of record NC_088245.1, read on the forward strand.
TGAAATGAGTCACTACTATTCACTGAAACACCATCCAAAGCACTTGGAATGTGACTAGAAGCAAGGACCAGCACTTTTGGATGGTGCTACTTATGACAAGAATTTGGAAACAGTCTGCATCCAGATAGTTAGAACTTGAATCAAACAGTACATTATTTACTTTTATTGCTGCCTGAAAAAGTCTATTTCTCAAGAATCAACTATGAAGTTTATTAGAATCAGCTTCAGTAAGAAAGATGTTGCAGAACGAAACTACCTCATAGAATAAAAATTTTTGTATTAGCAAGAATTTTCTTAGGTTGTTTATAAGACCTGTAAAGTATCTTTAGATGGGAGATAAAGCCTACTCACTCTTCACTATTACTAAAAACTTTTTCCTTCTAAACATAATGAATGAAAGGTGATTAATGTAACACTTCATACTTCTAAAATAAATAATTTGTGATTTTAGTCTGAGACATTGGTCACAGTCATAAAAAACCTCTAGTCAGCAAAAATAAGAAATTTTGTGTAGTTGTGGTGAGCTAATCATATACATAAGACAAGATCTGTAGGGGAGATTTATAATGGAGGTCTGTTTTCATTAAACCAATAGATATGTGATGTGGATAAAAGACTGGTTTTCAGATCCACCAGTTCTTCATGTTAGGACCTGAAATGGCAGCTTGTACTAATGGTCTCAAAATGTCAATGAGTTTAGCTACACAATGTACGATGACATGAATTTACAATACATTTCACAGAAACACAGAATGGTTGGGTTTGGAATGGACTTCTGGAGATCATCTAGTCCAACCCACCTGCTAAAGCGGGTTCACCTAGAGTAGATCACACAGGAATGCATCCAGGAGGGTTTTGAATGTCTCCAGAGAAGGAGACATTTATTAGTCTCCATTTGCATGTTAATGATTTAGATTCATTTAATGTACTTTATCCATTTAAAAATTAGGCAATTTCATGCAGCAGGGTGAAAAATTTCTTCTGCAGGTAGGCTGTGCAACCTTTTACCAAAAAAATGAAACATATTCTCTTTTTGCTCTAAATGATGTAAATTACACCATCACCTGCCTTTTATGACTATCTATCATGTAGCACAGCCAGTGAGGAAGAAAAGGACTTGGATTTAAGACTCTTCTCAGTCTCTATTACATCCCAGAATAAAGTCTAGCTGCCTAGATTATATTTCAGCTGGAGAAAAACTGAATGGTCCAGAAATATTCTATCCCTCTTACTTAAAGCCATTCCACAATGTGGGAAGTACTGCAGGAAGAGCAAGAGAGTGGCCACAGCCCTCAGTGTCTGAACACTCTTCAGAGAGAAAGTAATTATCCTAATTTCTCTTAAAACAATTCAGTGACTGTTCAGTGCATTGCCACTGGACAAGGGATTGGACCAGAGGTGCATCACCTTACAGAAAAGCACCTCTCTGTTACACATGTTCAGCTTAATGTGTTTTGGGTTTGTTTGGTTTGTTTGTTTGTTTATTTTCCCTAACACCAAGATTAACTCCCTTTATTTCTCTTGTACAACGACATATCTTGATCAGCAGGATGACTATTTCAGTTAGAAGGGACCTACAAAGATCATCTAGTTCAACTGCCTGACCAACTCAGGGATGACAAAAAGTTGAAGCACGTTATGAAGGGCATTGTTCAAATGCCTCTTAAGCCCTGACTGGCTTGAGGCATCAACTACCTCTCTAGGAATCCTGTTCCAGTGTTTGACCACCCTTTTGGTAAAGAAATGCTTCCTAATGTTCAGTCTAAACCTTCTCTGATGCAGTTTTGAACCATTCTGATGTGTCCTATCACTGGATACCAGGGAGAAGAGCTCATCACCTCTCTCTCCGTTTCCTCTCCTCAGGAAGCTGTAGAGAGCAATGAGGTCCTCCCTCAGCCTCCTTTTCTGCAAGTTAGACAAGCCCAAAGTCCTTAGCCACTCCTTATCAGACATTCCTTACAGCCTTTTCACCAGCTTCGTTGCCCTCCTCTGGACACATTTGAGTACCTTCAAATCCTTCTTAAACTATAGGGCCCAGAACTGCACCCAGTACTGGATGAGGCTGCACCAATGCTGAACACAGTGGGACAATCACCTCTTTTGACCATCAGATTATACTGCGTGTGATGCTCCCCAGGATGGGTTTGCCCTTTTGGCTGCCAGGGCACACACAGCTGACTCACGTTGAGCTGCTGTTGACCAGCATTCGCAAATCCCTTTCTGCAGGGCTGCTCTCCAGACACCCCTCTCCCAAGTTATACTTGTGTTCCAGTGTTAATTCATCCCAGATGCAGAATCTCTGGCATTTGGACTTGTTAAATCTCACCCCATTAATTGTTGTCCAATGTTCCAATCTATCCAGATCCCCTTGCAAGGCCTCTAGTCCCTCTCATTTTGGTATAATCAGCAAACTTGCTGATGGTGTATTCAGCTCCTGCATCCAGATCATTCATAAATATATTGAAGAGAACTGGCCCTAGACTTGAACCCTGAGGAACTGCTGATGACCAATTGCCAGCCAGAGGTAGTCCCATTCACTACAACCCTTTGAGCCCTGCTATCCAGCCAGTTTTTCACCCAGTGCACCGTGAATCTGCACATTCCACACTTGGACAACTTGTCCAGAAAGATCTGGTGCCTTCAACTATCTTCTGTACTATAGTACTGTGGTTTTAAGTCCCCTGAGACGAAAGTCCATCTCCTCATCATCACTGAACCACCCAAGCACACAGAAGCTGAAGTGAGAGGGAATATTATTGTTCTTCTAATTTCGAAAGAAAGAGTGATGTCTTCCATCGCTTATTCAGCTTTTGACGTATTTTGAAAGAAAAGACTTAGATGAAAATCCTGACAGAAAGGAAGGTTTTGTCAGCTGTGTAAATAAAAGTCCTAAACCCCAGAGAATTCCTGGTACACCCCTGTGTAAGAGTCGGTCCGAAGAACAGTTTTTGCCTGAACATCGCCATCAGGGACTTGTAGAACAGATGGACTAATAGAAAGAATTGGACAATGATTTGGACAGAGGCCTGAAGCAAGGAATTGTATTGTGCAGGTCTCTCTGACCTGGGGGCTACAGGTAACAATGGCTGCTGTATGGACTCCACCTGCTGCCTGAGCCAAACTTGCCCCCACCTCCTGAGAGGAATTGTGTTACGAACGCCTCTCCGACCTGGGGACAATAACTGCTGTCCAGAAGATGGATTTTCACCTGTTGTTGAGCCAGACTTGCCCCCCACCTCCTCCCTGTAACAAAGGCCAATGAAGAAGAACATGCGCAGAGGCTCGCCAAGGGTCTTGAGGTCACCCAATGGACCAGTAAGAGACCCCTGAACCGAGGCAATGCAGGCGCAGACGGGTTCTGGCAAGCAAAGCGAGGACTTTTTGGGCCTGTGCAGTTAAGCCTGGATTGCACAACAAAGGCGGAGATTGGCCTCGATCTATGGGAGTGAAGCGGGGGTGAAGAAGCATAAAAGACAATTCCTGACGGAACATCATGGAGATCTCCCCACCGAAGGATCCCAGATCATGACAGAGGACCGGCAGGACTCTTCTCACGGGACCTGAGACCAGAGGGATGACTCTGGGACTCGTTCGGTGGTAGCTATTGTTCTATTGTTCTCATTTCCACCTTTTCTTTTTACCTTTCCTTTTCCTCTACTCTCTCTATCATGTGCTGCTTTACGGGCAAATTAATAAAGCAACACCGCTTGATTGAATTATAACCCCTTGGCATTTTGGTTGCCTTAATTTTGCACCTTGAGATCAAGGTAAACGAACCATCACGAGTCCATCACCGAATGGACCGTGACACCCTGTTACCAGTGTTTACTACCAGCTGCTTGCTCAGCAAGCTCTTTTCTGTGGATCCCAATCTCAGATGACCACCGTCCTCATGTATGCTGCAGGGAGTCACAAAACTGAGGTAAAGGCTGCAAATTCTGCACAACAGTTCAATTCCTAAAGGTTAGAGACAGCTGAGAAGTTTAGTACATTTCCCAGGAAAGGGATCTGGGGGTCCTGGTGGACAGCAGGATGACCATGAGCCAGCACTGTGCCCTTGTGGCCAAGAAGGCCAATGGCATCCTGGGGTCTATTAGAAGGGGGGTGGTTAGCAGGTCCAGAGAGGGTCTCCTTCCTCTCTACTCTGCCCTGGTGAGACCTCATCTGGAATATTGTGTCCAGTTCTGGGCCCCTCAGTTCAAGAAGGATAAGGAACTGCTGGAGAGAGTCCAGCGCAGGGCCACAAAGATGATTAAGGGAGTGGAGCATCTCCCTTATGAGGAAAGGCTGAGGGAGCTGGGTCTCTTTAGCTTGGAGAAGAGGAGACTGAGGGGTGACCTCATTAATGTTTATAAATATATGAAGGGTGGGTGTCACGAGGATGGAGCCAGGCTCTTCTCGGTGACAACCAACAGTAAGACTAGGGGTAATGGGTTCAAGCTGGAACACAAGAGGTTCCACTTGAATTTGAGAAGAAACATCTTCTCAGTGAGGGTAACAGAGCACTGGAACAGGCTGCCCAGGGAGGTTGTGGAGTCTCCTTCTCTGGAGACATTCAAAACCCGCCTGGACGCCTTCCTGTGTTACCTCATCCAGGTGTTCGTGCTCCGGCAGGGGGATTGGACTAGATGATCTTTCGAGGTCCCTTCCAATCTCTGACATTCTGTGATTCTGTGATTCTTCTGGCGCTTGGTCTAAATAGCCTTGTTTATGAGACAATTTTTAGAGCTTAGTTCTAAAAATTTTCTTTATTGAAAGTTGTTGATAAAACTGATCTTCAGAAAAGGAAAGTTACTACAAAAATCATCAACCTCATTCTTTCTAGCCATCTATACACATTTATAATATTTTTTAGGCACAGTTTACAGAAAATATATTTAACTTACTGATAACAGTAGCACACGTTATGACAGAAAAAATTGGTTCTAGGAAATAAACAATGAATGTTGAGATGTTTCTATATAAAAACAGCTGGTCACATCCACTCAAATATTTGAAATATTTGGGTTGATTTGAAATATTACTTTGCATTGTTGTGACAGTGTATTTGTTACCTGCCCCAGAGCAACTGTTTATTACCTGTTCAGGACAGAGCAGCAGCTGAGGTAAGAAGACAAGAAGACCCACCTCCCCCTGTGACAAGGCAGTAACCTCTGGAAGGACAAAGAACATGCCAGGGCACCTACTGCTGCTGTGTTTCAGGTAACCCCAGGAAGACAAAGGAGAGAGACTGCTACCAGCCAGCAGAGGAGGGGAAAACATATACTAGTGCCAAAAAAAGCAGTTTAAAAACTCAATATTGATTTTTTTGGATTACAGATCTCCTGCATCACACAAGGCAGGAAGGAGACCTGCAATGTCTATCAGCTCTCATGTCCTATCTTAATTTGTAATGAGGTCTAGTAGATTGTAGAGATTAGTGAAGCCTAAGAAGATATCCAGCCACACAGCATTTCAACCAAGAAGAAACAATAGACAGTTCCTCTTCAGTTCTAACTAAGAGCCTCAGCTACTTGGTCCTGGAGCAGAGAACTAGACTTTCCATGGCATTTAGTAGAATAAGTTATTTTATTATCCTTATTAATTTAAGTTTTGATAGATCAGCATGATGTTAAAGCAAGTCATTGTAAAAGATAACCCACAAATTTTAAACTTTTGCCTGCATACATGCTTATAATAGTGTACATCATGGTAAAATGTGTTATATAGCTTGATAAATAGTAGTATTTTAAATGGAACATGTTTTTATGTATAAAAACTCTGTTATTGGATATACACGTCTTTTCAGATCACTTCATTAATACCTTAAGCTTCTCAGTTGTATGCGTATCGAAAATGTGCCCCAGTATTCCTCCTGGGCCATTCTTTTACTTTATTTATCTTACTTTTAAAAGCCCCTTTTTGGCACTCTTTATCATATGTTTAGAATATTTTGTGAATAACATTTTACATTGAAGGGCTGGCTCATTACAGTGTTTTGTTTGCACAACCAAGTGGCTTGAGACAGTGGTAATAGGATAATTCATACCAGCTTTCACCTGGAAATATGTTTAAATTCATTCACCTGGAAATATGTTTAAATTCATTAATAGCTTCATTCATTTTGCTGAGATTAGTTGCATGCTTGAAACAAAGCACATTGTTGGATTAAGGTCAAATTGTTCAGGAAGTTTTTGTTTGATTTACCACAGCCATATAATTCAACTAATGAGAGGAAGACTTGGAGAACAGATACTGCTGAAACATGATACATAGTGACAGAAAACAAAAAGTCAGACTTTGTGTTAAATTATCAAATCCATTCTCCATAAATCACCTGAAGAAGGGTTTCTAGAAAAGCTAACCGGTTCTGAGTGAGAGGCCACAAACTAGAAAATGGCTAAAATACAAGAAACAAAGGAGTCTTCAATTCTGCTGCCTTTTTTTTTTTTTCATAACATCATGATGGACTTCCAGTAAAACTGAAAGGCAGTCAATATATCTGTGGTAAAAGAGTTTTCTGCATGTGGCAAGGGAATGAGGAGAGAGAGAGAGATGGTGTGGGGTGCTGGATCTCAATAAGAAAGGCCCAAAACCAAATGGCTTTATAAAATAGCAGTTGTAATAGGATAGAATAAAAAGAGGAATATAGATCGTGATTAAATCTTATATCCCCTCAGATGCTGAGAACCCCACATTTGTGCAGCATCACAGAGACCCCAGGGAGGTTTTTCCACAGCACATTGCTCAGATCCCCTCCATGGAGAGGTTCCTCCTCCCTCCCACACCACAGTGCCCTTTCTTTTGCATAACAAGCAGAATCATATACCTTCTCCTGACATGTTAGACTGCTACCTCTGTCACAACATCCATCTGCGCATGGTGCAAATCAGCATTTTCCCATATGGAGGGTATACGTGCCAACATATGGGCTCCTCAGACTCTAAGTGCAATGCCCAATAGAGCAGACGGCCTGTTCAAGATCACCAACTCCTTGAATACAAAGTCATCTGTGAGGCTGCCAATATAAACAGTTGAATCAGAAGTGCTGGTATGAAAGTAAGATAAACATTTAGATTCATTGCAGTACCAGGAAGAACTTCCTTGAAAGGACATTTTAGCTACCAAAATACTCTGAAGGAAAAGTAGTTGAAGGTCCATAATTCAGCATGCTTGTTTGGACATGAAAATCCTGCAGAACAGTCCAATTTTGACAAGAAGACGTGTAAAATAAAGGGTTAAAGGTCTTTCCTCCATGCTTTCCATAAGTTTTTTGAAGCCTGTAATTAGCACTGACTGTGACCTGTATGCTATGTAAATAAACAAGGAGCTGTGGTGCTGTCAGTCTACATGGGACTCTTGAAGAGATGAATAAGAATTGCAGGGCTTAATCAAGTATTTGCAGAAGGTAGTTTACTGTAGCTTTTCAAAATGTGCTGCACATAGTCACAGGTAAACTCTCACTGTGATGTATGCATAACCTGCAGTCACCTAAATCAAGAGTTTTCATCTCAACTGTGGAGAGAGAGGTGTGCGAGACCTAATAATTCAGAAATGTGGTGGCTCAATGTTTTATACCTAAGACTGGACATTCTAGTTTCTGAAATAACTGTAAACTTTTCAAAACTTGATTTTAACTCTAGCTCACATGCAACCACCTTGGGGTCAATCTGCTCAAAGACTGATGCACCTTGTGGTAATGACGGAAGCTCAGCAAATCTGAGATGGTATTATTTAGAGACTGGGGAGCAGCTAGTCAACAGGTTAAATACTTTGGACTGTAGAACAGGAAGCCTTTTCATTATCTGGCTTTCATTTGGACCCAGTGATTAGGTCCGCCAATAAAACCACTGCATACCTTCCCTTTTTGTCTTACTGCCTTTGAGGGACTAGCCATAAAGGTTCACCTCTCAGTAGGACCCAGACAGCTTTTAGAAAGGTACCCTCACAGTCTCTTCAACCATCAGAAGAGAAAAAAGATGTCTCTAATATGGCCACAAGGCTGGTAAATGTCATAGGTGGTGCAAATGGAAGACATTTGAGGAAAACTTTAGTTCTTGTGTGAGACAGACAAGAAGTGATAAAAGCTCTTTAGGAAGAAAAATGAGTTTTTGTGTTCAGATGGAAGAGGAAAACTGCCTTTGCTGTGTTTAGGAGTGATGACACTTCAAAGCAGGAATCATCACATGTGACAGCACCCAAGGAAATTATATACAACATATCTCAGCCCCAAAGTATCCAAAGTGTACCTTGGGGAAAACAATCCACAGAACAAAGCAGCCTTCCAGTCTCTTTCATCTAATAGAAGGCAGGGTACAAACAAGCAAAGAGTGAAGTTAATAATCTGTTAGCTTGTCTCATGGTCTCCACATATATTTATGTTCCCATGCTGTGAATGGAAAAGCATCCAAAATAAAAGTGGCCTTTGCTGTCCCAGACTGCTCACTCACAGTTCATTCTCTCTCAGGACACAGTGGTTTTATTTGTTGATTTTAATCGTAGAATCATAGAATCATTTCAGTTGGAAGAGATCCTCAGGATCATCGAGTCCAACCATAAACTAACCTAACTCTAGCACTTAACCATGTCCCTAAGAACCTCGTCTAAATGCCTTTTAAACACCTTCAGGGATGGTGACTCCACCACTTCCCTGGGCAGCCTGTTCCAATGCCTGACAACCCTTTCCAGGAAAATTTTTTTCTAATATCCAATCCAAACCTTCCCTGGCACAACTTGAGGCCATTTCCTCTTGTCCTGTCACTTGCTACTCAGGAGAAGAGACCAACACCCTCCATGCTACACCCTCCTTTCAAGTAGTTGCAGACAGCGATAAGGTCTCCCCTCAGCCTCCTTTTCTTAAGGCTAAACAGCCCCAGTTCCCTCAGCCGCTTCTCATCAGACTTGTGCTCCAGGCCCCTCACCAGCTTTGTCACCCTCCTCTGAACTCTTTCTAGTATTTCAATGTCCTTCTCACAATGAGGGGCCCAAAACCGAACACAGTGTTCAAGGTGGGGCCTCACCAGTGCCGAGTACAGTGGCACAATCACTTCTCTAGTCCTGCTGGCCACACTATTGCTGATACAAGCCAGGGTGCTGTTGGCCTTTTTGGCCACCTGGGCACACTGCTGGCTCATATTCAGCCAGATGTCAATCAACACCCCCAGATCCCTTTCCTCCAGGCAGCCACTCTTCCCAGAGCCTGTAGCGCTGTGTGGGGTTGTTTTGACCCATGTGCAAGACCCGGCACTTGGCCTTGTTAAACCTCATACAATCGGCCTCAGCCCAACAATCCAGCCAGTCCAGATCCCTCTGTATGGCCTTCCTACCATGCAGTAGGGTAGGAAGCATATGATTTGAAGGAAAGAAAAACCAGAAGGAAACAAAAAAACAACAAACAAAACCAAACAATCAAAAACCACAAACAAACAAATTACATGCGGTTGTGATATTTTGAATTTTTTTCATCTGTCATAAACATCTCGAAGGGGACCTGTATGTATCTATAGGTGCCTGTTATGAACTACACGAAGAGAGAAATTCAAACTTTGCTATAGCCTCTTCCAAAATCTTACCTGCTCTTTCACCATTTGAAATGCTTAGAAAACAGCTTTTCTTAATCCTGCTTTCCTAAGCAAAAAAGGATTATATAATCTCTTTCTATATGTATGAACCTCACAAAAAATTTCTGAATACATTGGCCCAGTTCAGCTAGATTTGACAGAGATAGAGATCTCGAAGGTGTTAAGTTTATGCTTATTTCATGAGCAGAGGCAGCCTGGTATACCTTAAGGAGAACACAGTGAAATAAAGGCTGCAGCATGAACTCACCATTTATTAAACAGCGAAGAGTCTAAAGGGAAGATGTTATGAATGCTTCAGCTGCAAGAAAAACTTTGTTGGACAACAGAAAAGCCAAACATACCACTGAAAAAAAAATCTGTAAGCAACCAGATTTCATTATTTTCACTGTGAAGAGGTGCACAGGTAACTCTTTGCAAAAATCTGTGACCTACATCTGAAAGCATTCCACCAGCTGAACACCAAAGCTCCCATACCGGATCTGTGAACCAAACTCTGTCCTCCTGCAAGGTACATCAAAATTGAGATACGAAGCTTTCACGAGCATTGCCAAATGAAAGCTGTGCTTTAGTGAGTGTAAGTAAGAATCTATTTCCCTTTTCACTCATTTTCCATTGTCTCATCATGTACCTGCAGCACAACCATCTGAAAGTTGTCATATCTCCAAAGCCAGCATCGCTGCCATAGAGCATGTATTGGGAAGGTGCGGGACCTGAAAGCTGCCATCTCCCTTCACAGGTAAGTCCATCATTACAGATCATCTGCTCCAGCTGTTCCATCAGCACAGCAGGTCCTGTCCCTGCATCCATGCAAAACATCTTACATCTCTTACAGGCCTGTCAAGAAATATTTACAGCACATATGCATCTCTGTGCTATATAGTATGGCACAGATATTTATTCCTGGCAATCTATTTGAAAGTGTTATATCTGATGTGAAATTGTATTCAATACCTTTATGATTATTAAACATCATATAAATGTAAGATATTCTGGGGAAAAATACATCACTGATGTATTTTTATTTTATTACCTAGACTCACATCCATGTGCCTGAAAATTCTTTTTGTGTCCATAAACATTACCCTGTTAAACCTGGTTCTTGGTGTTACTGTGTTTATTCCATCCTAGTCTTCTCTCATTCTTATTTTACTATTACACATTCTAAGGAAAAAGTTACCTAACATTATATTATTTTATGAGTCACAATAAATATTAAATCCAGACTGAATGTCTTTTGTGTTTTGATGAAATGCAATAGGGAAGCAGTTGGTATCTTGAACTATTATAGAACTTTTTTAATGCATGTTGTCTTTCCTTCCTTCCTTTTTGCTTACGTGCATTCAAAACTTAGTTGAGACAAGATTTGTCCTTCTAATTATGCCGAGGCTTTATTACTTTATTAAGTAAACTGATTTTTCACAGCTATAGAGGATTCCACTGTAGTTAATATCTTTAAAAGAAATATTCTGATTAGAACTGAAACAAAGAATTTACCTTTAGTGCAGGTAATCTGTATAGTGTATATAGTATAGTGAATAGAGTATGGTATAGTGAATAGAGTATAGTGCTCTTTCAGAAAACCACTGAGTAAAATGACCAAGAAAACTGTGAATGCTCCCCATAAATTTGATTTGCAAGGTATTACATAGTCTAAGTTAAGCATGCCAGTAAAATGGATCTGTTTATGATAGCAGTAATATAAATCTAGAAGAACAATTTGAAATAGTGGTAGATTTTTTCACACTTCCACAGCATGATGAAAACCAGAAATGTTCTCAAAACATTCTTGATGAAATCAACAGCATCACTAAAGATAAACTGAAAATATTCAAAAGTGTTTATTTAGTTATCTTTCCCAGAGCTCCTGCTGTCTTCTAATTTCTGGTAAACATGCATGAAATTAAGTCTGTTATATTATCACTTAATTTAAACTCTTCCCAGTCCAAAATTGTAGCGCATGGCAAAGCACCGTATAAAACCTGCTATATTATATCACTGAAGATACTGTTGTTATTAGTCAAATTCCAGACATTTAGGATTAGTGTGGATCTTAGCTCACACTGAGTGCAGAAGCTACTCACATTGGGAAAAATGAGAGCATCTACTACTAGACAGCAGTCAGGAGACAAGTCTTTCCATATCCAGATGAGACAGCTTTTTGTGAGTGGAATTTCCAAGCCAAACTCATGATAAGTTTAAACTGTCTGATTACAATTCCCTACTGCCTTTCTGGATCTGACTCAAAGCCTGTTTAATTCAGCTGGAACCTGTCCACGGACTTCAGCAAGCTCAAGATCAACTCCCCTGTAGCCTACACGACAAGATCTTGCTCAGATTTGCTGCAGCTGACAATGTTGTTTTCCCACTATTTTAAAAGACGTATATTAATATGGGGTAATAAACCATCCTTACTCTGGGAAATACTGAGTTTGACACCCTGTCCTGCTAAGCTCAGTGGAGGTGGAGGTGCAGACAGGACCACACAAACCTTAGCATTTTATAAACTATTCAACACCTTAATTTCCATTGATTTCCCTGAGAAATAAATATGTTTAATTACCTCTCTCATTCAGACCTGCAGATTCTGAAACGTCTTTAAAATTTTGCTCAGACAAACCTTGACTTCACCTTTAACTCCTTTTGACTTCAACATGTGACTTAGTCTTCAACAGCAGACAGGATCAGGCTTTCTGTGTCACCTGTGCAGAACTGAAACTAAAAGCAGATAGCTAACATCAGTGATATAGTTCCCCCGTTTCTCACATGTGACAAACAAATATGGCCAAATATGTACACCGCTGCTCTGAATGCCTTATATATACTTGAGTGCATTCAGAGAACAACGTTTGAGAAATACTCATGTGTTTGTAAAGATGAAAGCCGGGATTAATGTTTAAATTTACTATATTGAAGAAATAGATCCCCAGAGCAGAAGAGAAAAAATAATTCCGGTATCTACTTCTAATCCTTTTGTGAATCATTCCTCTTTCAGAAATTTTACTTACTATCTTAATTTCTCAATGTTCTCAACAAGTGGTGGATTGCAATTTTGCTTAGATGAGTATTTTCAGATGCTGTGGGAAAGAATTCAGATATTGTGGCTATTGACACCAATGGGAGTATATCACTGTATACCCATCACAGTGAACTGAATAGGCTTTTACTTACTTTTGTAGAGCCCTCTACAAGGAAATGCCTGCAGCTGTGTCTTTTCAGACTCCACAGCAATTGGGACTTTACAAAGTACCTGATTACTATCTGCTTCCAGACATAAGAGATATTTCATGTTGTGGCTGCACAGGCTCTTCTATCATGCAACATTTTCCCTGAGGCATATATTCAGCACAAGATGGTTCCTATGTTCCACCTCCGCTTTAAAGTGTAGTGTAACTGGAGAACATGTCTCATGTACATCACCAGAGTGAGATATTTATCCAGCTAAAGAATGTCCCATGAGATGTCCTCTAAACTGCTTTTTTCCCACCTCAGAGTCTTTCAAGGCCCCAAGCTCTTTTCCCTTTTTCTTTTCCTTCTAACCTCTCATCTGCCTTCCCACCACTGCACCCACTCATCTCACCCATCAGGACCTGCAGCTCCCCTCCATGAGAGCCAGCAGCAACAACAGGCACCCATAAGGGACTGGGTTGATCTTGTTTCTTCAATTCAGACGTTTTCTCAGTCTGAACCTTGTATGTAGCATTACTCCCTGAGAAGGGTAAATCTAATTCCAAGTACTTATTTAATATGGCACGAAGATCTGAAAGTGTGTATGGACACCTTATTCCTGGTGTATCTTCTGCAGAGAAAGTCATCTTGATGTTCTGTGCTGGCACCAGATGATGGAATGGCAACATATGTGGAAGAGCTTCGCGTGCCACCACCATCCTGATTATAATGTTGTGTCTGGGAGGGTTATGAATGAAGATATAAAGACAGCTTAAGCATCTCAGAATTGTGAAAAAAAATTGAATTTCACCCAAGGAGGAAGGGCCAGGTTCTTAATGCTCTAACTAAGAAAAGGGCATCCTGTGAGGAGCAGAAGTGACGCAGTTGCTAATGAAAAAGAATGGCATATTCCCACATACTCCTTGTATTCCTTCAGCTGTTGCAGCCCTCAGAGTGGACAGGATAACTTTGGGTTTTTTGTTTTCACCAATGAGTTGCTTACCTTGCCCATGCCTAGTGCTATCTGTGAGAAATAGGGCTTCATGCTGTGCTTTTAAAATGCTTTATTTTCAGTTAGAAAAATGGTATGACAAATAGTCATGAGGCGGAGTAATTTCTGGCTTTTTTGATTTTGACAGAAAAAAAAAAGTCCTGAAAAAAAGCCATGTACCCTTCTCTGAAAATTATGCAGTTTTTACTGAGAAGTCTTTAAAAAAAATCAACAATATTCGCTTTAATAAGATAAGTGCTGGTTTCTGAGTTCTACCTCCCCTTAGCAGATGGACCTTTCATTGCTTTGAGAAGCAGCGCACATAGAGGGGCTTCGGTTTTCCCATGTGAGCATTGCATAATTGCAAAGAGGTTTCTTTTCCTGTTTGGCCTTTTTGGAAAGGAAATTCTATTATCAGCCATCCTATGTGAACAATGACACCAGTAAATTCTGAGGAAGTTCTGGTTAAACTCAACCTGCCTCAATGGGATAAGAAAATGACAGTGACACCCCTCAGCCAATATACACAAATGCAGAAGGCAGTGCACTCCCTTCTACTGGAGAGTGTGAAAACAAAGGCTAATATATGGGCAGGGAGATACAATAAAGGTAAAAAAAAAAAGACGGATTAATTTTAAAAATATTTAAAGAAGAGAAACAAACCATAACTATGAATTCCCTAGTCCTGTATTAAAGGTAGAGGCCAATTTTGAACTACTGGAGCTCAGAATTGGTCTTTTCCAGAGACTATTTTGCTAAATCTTGATGCACAGATTTTCTCTCCTTTTATATCTGCAAACTCGGATACAAAATTAAATCCAGTTCCTAACTTCAGATCCTTGGCTTTTACTTGGCTACCTCTGCAGAAAGTAATCTCTGGTATATCCTGGTATCTTGATTAAACAAGCAGACTTATTTCCCAAATGTTTGCTGAAATATCCCCATTGCTTTGGAGGCATAGAGTCACACGTCACAATGGATCCTGGAGGAAAGAGCAACAAGACAAGTTAAACTCGTGGTTGTAGGAGTGTGTGCAGCACCTCAGAGAGGTATCACTCTCCCTTATCCCGGAATCTGACCTCAGCAGGTCAGAGTTCACAAAAAAAGAGGCACAAGTTCCCAGATTTGGAGTTTTCATGTACAATCCCTCTGTGCAACTCCAATAATTTAGAGAGGGACACTCAAAGAGGTAGTTTGAAAATCCCACAGCGGGAAAAGTGCTGCACATCGGCTGATGCTCGACAGAGGCAAAAGCAAGGACAGTTGACAAAAAGTGGGCCTATGGCTAACTATGTAAAGCTACACCTACCATTAGAGTGATACAGGGCCAGAGTGAAACTGAGAACTGGGTCCCTATTTGCCCACACAACTTTTTTCTCCCTGAGTTTGCTTTTGGCTCAGCATTTAAATGTGTGCTGTTTTCAGGAAATCTCTAAAATTTCCACTACTTTTTTTCTTTTTTTTTTAAAGTTACGGTTATTGATTTTTGTTCTCTGAATATTCTTAGAAAGAATAAAAATTACATTAGTTGATCTTTTTGTCTATGTGTATAGAAACAATCTGTTTCTTCATCTTGTAATATGGGGTCTTGTCTTAGAAGTCAGTAAAGCTGTTCCTCACTAAGTAAGTCTTGCTTTGAAGGTTTTCATGTCAGAAGAATTGCACATTTCCTTGAGCTCCTGGACCTCATTATTATTAATGACTAAGTAAATAAATACAAATATGTAAATGATGAAGGATCCTAAATGGGTGTCACATATTGGAAACCAAACAGGAAATGAAATGAGTGAAAAGAGGAAGCTAAAAATTATCAAGAGACCAAATCAAAGTTTGCAAGTATCCCTTAGACCACTGAAGATATTCAAAAGGTGAAATAAGCTGCCAAGCCTGCCAAGAAAGAAATGGGGTTTTCTAAAGGAAATCTTTAAATATAATTACTGAGATCATGCTGAGAAGTCCTGAAATGAAAGTTTCTTTCAGTGTTTCAGTCATAGACAAGTTACTTGCAGAAATAAAAAAAGTGTGGAGTGGGTATCAAGATGAGATCAAGAGAGAGACATTTTGGTCCTCAGAAGTGTTGCTTTGTTCAAGTCAAAAAAACTGTAGAAGTTGCAGGGGGTTTTGTTTGTTAGTTTGTTTTGGTTTTCGTGTTTAATAGAATGGCAGCACATTCCTCCAGTTTTTGTCCACTTTTAGTTCATAGTTTGGTTACTTCTGAAATTCATCCCTCTTGCATAGTCAGCACAAGTACCAGGGACATTCAGTGACATAGATGGTTGGGTCCCAGTTTGGCGCAGTATTTATCATGGACTTTCAAGCAAGCACTTGGGTGTTGTGCTGGATCTCAGCTCCAAGGTGGAGCACAGCCAACCGCTAAGCATAGAACTTCTAAACCTCACACTGGAAGAATGGCCCTCTAAGTCTGAAATGGCTGCTTCTAGATGGACAGTCTATGATTCCAGTTTGAACTCCTGACTTAGCCAAATGTGCTATTTTCATAAGTGAAGGGAATGATAGGATTTTTTTCTGCTTATTTCTGTGTTAAAGTACTACAAAGGGCCAAAAATATTCTTCTTGATTGTGCAAGCATGTTGCCAAAAAATTCTAAAATGAGTTCAAACTGTGATACAGTGAAAGGATAACATATGACTCTGGAAGCAAGAAGGTCTGCTGGATAAGCCTCTGATCTGTTGGATAAGATTTGATGCTGTATTTTTTTCTTGTTTTACAGTCTACGAGAAGTTGGAAAACATGTAGATATTTGGTCTGCTATGGCAGAAGAGTCAGACCTCAACTTTTGTTAACCAAAATAGTCCAACTGGATAGCAGAAATCAAGTTATCTATCTAACCAAAAGCACATGGTTCACCCACATGCCCGTGATTCAGAGAACCAGCTACCCCACGTGAGTATTTCTTTTATTTGTCAAGTTGCTGTGTTTGGAGTACAGGGAAGCCTGGCAGAAACCCACCTATCATGGCCAGAATGTTTAGTCTCTTGAAGGACTGTGTCATTTAAAAACTGTTGTCCTGTAGTCACCAGAAGTTTCTAATATGGCCAAGTCTTATTTTAATACCCAGTCATGAAGTTCTGAGAGCCCTTTCCCATTTGTACTGGTGGGCCAGATACCAAGACATCTTTTCCTGCTATTCCTCCTAGACCAAACTATCAGATTTAGACCCTTCCCAGCACTTTAGCTGAAGGCAGTAGGAGTTTTATGGGAACAAAGACAGAACAAGAATGCTGGGCTAAATTTCTGTAACTGGAATTGGATTGGAAGCAGCCAGTGCTGGACTTTGCTCAGTATTTTCCCCAGTGCGCTGTGCAAGGACTCGGCACCAGGCACCATGCTTTGGCTCTCATTGTTTATATAATAAAACAAGAACTTCTAAAAAGTCACTGATTCCATGGGAGCTTTCTCCTGGCTTTGAGTCAGACAGCTTGAGATCACGAGTTTTGCCACTGACATGAAGTAGCCCTGTTCTGCTCTGTTTCTCACCTCACTTAAACCTGGTAATTACTGTCTAAACATGACCTATCTGGGTCAACAGATCCACTAAGTCCTCAGGCTCCTGTTGGCTTCATCTGACTTACTCCCCAGAGGTCTCAGGCTGGTGAGGTGGCATGAAACCTTCTCCTAATACCCAACCCTCTAAACAGACCCCACATCTGCTGCAGAGTCCAGCAATTAACTCAGTATCACAATAACCGGCCTAGTTTCTGATGTTCCTGGACTATCTTGGACCACTTGTCATCTAGCAGCCAGGCATCTCTCTTTAAGTGAATTACTATTTATTAAGAACAAAACCACTTGAGTGAGAAATAATAAAACAATTAACCACAAATGTGCATGACCAACTTACCTGACCTTTCGTGTGGAGATCCCAGCAGACCGGTCAGCTGGTCGTGCCAGCTGGCTCCAGGGTCGAGCCTGGCTCCCTGCATCAGGGCCGTTGTTTTATATAACGTCACATCTTCCGTGTTTCTTCCATGTCGGAAGGAAACTCCGAAAGACTCACTTCAAGAGAACAAATTTACATTAAAAAACACCTTGAATCCTCATGGGGGACATTCCTAATCTCACCCTTCGGATCAGGAATGTAATCATTTCTTACAGTAAAACAGAGCCTGAATTTTATTTTATGAATCTATACTTCATTAACAGTCTCTTATGTTAGTTTTCTACCAGTCCCACTCTATTAATGAGATAAGCTAATGATAGAAGAAAGGCAATTAAGTATTCAGTGTACAAAACCAAAAAACTAGATTAGAAACAAATCAGAGAAATTCCAAGGGTCTGGAAATGAATTTATTTTAGAAATACAACTTTACTCATTGTCAAATGGACAACTTCTATTTTTTTCACTTTTTTGTTATATTTAAACTTCTTTAGGACAGTGTATGCCAAAATCTTATTTGCCTTAATTAGTACTTAAGGTCACTCTGTATATGAGAAACTCAAAAGCTTGCATTAAAAACACCACGAGTTGCTAAACTTTTCTATGCATAGCTATTACGCTGTCACACTTACAAAAAATGCACTATTTATACTAGAAAGATTGAAAAGTCATTTTAATCCGGAATGCCTCGATTTTCTAAAAAGCTATTTCATGCTTTGCACCTAGCCTTGAAGTTCTCACAAATCATATATCAACGAAAAGTCTGAAGTTGAGGAAAGATTGACTGATCTGAGAATACAACCCAATTCCCATCAACCAAATAGGTAATTTTAAAGATAACTATTCTATAACCACTTTGAGAAATCAAATGTTTGTGTGCCAGAAACTTAAAGCTTAATATTATTTATTCTCTCTATGTTATTTCAGTAATCTTTTGAGAAAGATCCACAAACTGTGAAACAAAATATATAAAGGCAGGCTAATTGGAGGTCTGAAATAAAATTGGAATTTCTATTTCTAGAGTGGCCAAAATAATTCATTGGAAAATTCTTTTTCATAATTGACTTCTTAGAAACCAAATTAATGTAATAAGTTGTAGACAATGAATTACTAAAACAATCAGTATAACAATTCTAATAAAACTTCATAAACTTCTCCTAATACGGAATAGAAGGAAAAAGACCTCTTCTGCTTTATAAAGTGCTGGATGGCAGGGCATTTCAGAGTTGTCTGCAATTAGGAAGGAATATTGGTTTAATGACACATGTTTCTCTGAGGCAGGTTTGTTTATTTACAATTCAGCCTATATCAGTTTTGCTAGTACAATTTGTAACTATGCTTTCCAAGTCAAACTTTTCATCTGTGTGGCAAAGCATGTCTTCTTTCCCGCATTCCTTGCTTTCAGTTCCGTCCCAAAGATATGCTCATGTTGCTTCTGTATTCTTTTTTTCCCCTGTTTTCTAAGCCTACTAGCACATAGTAAGCATGTATCTTGTCAAGAAGCTTATTTAGTTACCTTGAAATGTATTCTGAAACTACATTAAGG
Organism: Caloenas nicobarica; assembly: GCF_036013445.1. Lineage (NCBI taxonomy): Eukaryota > Metazoa > Chordata > Aves > Columbiformes > Columbidae > Caloenas > Caloenas nicobarica. Next base: position 188,717,081 of record NC_088245.1, read on the forward strand.
CAGGATAATCTGGCACTGCTACAGAAGGAAACAAAATGAATCTGCCACTTACTTCTGCTTTGATGTCAGCCTTCCCTTGTTCTAGCTAGTCCATGAGATGGATCAGGGAACCCTCCCAGCTGAAAAATAACTCTGAAGAGTTATTAATTTTTATCGTTCTAAATGATAATTGCTGTGTGGCAGCTCAAATGTTCACATCAACCCAAAGATGGAGTGGTGCAGAGACAGAAAACACTCTACTAATGGCAGGAGGAGTCTGGACAGTGTCTTTTGGTGATCATGTCATTTCACAGGACCTTAAAGTATGTCCTATTCACTGTATCTCATTTCAGGTTGATTCAAGACCCTACCTAATGTTTCCTGAGATTATTTTCATCCCAGAAATTTGAAACGAGTTTTGCATTTCCTTCAAGACTTCCCATACAGCTTCATACTGGAACAGTTTTTCCAATATGTCTGCTGTTTTCCTCACAATTTCTGTTGCCAAGAAGTAAGCTTGTTCAATTCTCAATTATAGGTATTCTGTAAGAGGAATTGTTCTGTTTCCCTGCCTCTCTACTGGAACTTCACACATAGCACTAGCAACAGTCATGAGTTCATGATCAAATCTGAGACGTGTCAGGATATGTTTCATACTGCTCATTCTCTGCTCTTCAGTAAGCTACTAAAGGAAGTAGAATATATTTAGTCCTAGTGTCTCTGGGTCTGGTCTACAAATCTAGACAGCTAAAAGTGGGATTGAATGCAACCTGGACAGTTAAGTTGTGCAATGTATATAAATTCAATGGAACACAAAATTCTTATAAACCTGCTAAGGTATTCTTCAGGATTTATCCTTTAACCTCTGTAGAACTCATTTCGGATCCCAAATCAGAGAAACAGTTAGCAGAGTTTTCTGGTCTTATCGCAGCTTCTTGTTTGCTGAATGGAAAGAAATCAGATCAGTTTAAAATTATTTCATTATTATTGCTAGAATTCGTTAGCAGATTTCTTTCAGGTTAAAATGATGGTACATCCACAGCAATGCTCCCTGCTACTGCAATCCACTAGGATACACTGCTGAGGAGATTGTGTGCTTATCTTAGGAGGGCACTGTTGTAATGACCTTCTCTGAAAGATTTTCTATGCTTCATCTCTACTGCATAAAATAGAAATTATTTTTCAGCTCCATATCAAATCCTAAAATACCCAAGAGTTTTTAACTCATTACATAGCTTCAGCTTGCTTTGAAAATCCACGTCAGATGTAGCTCTCAGTTATGACATTGATTTAAAACTAGAAGTATTCCCATTATGACTGGAAAGCCTTACCCCTTAAAAAATAGATTTGTATGATATGAGTTATCTTCAGGACAGAACCCCGAACAGCTAAAACCACAAATACCAGTTTGCAAATACCTTAGCCTACATTTGAAAACCTGCAAACATTCTTTTATTAATTTTAGGATGGCAAGGTTCCCTTCCCCCAGTATAAATGTTCTGACTCTGTTTCTTCTGCCCCCAACACCCTCATCCTTCTATCATGACTGATAGATTTCACTGTGACTTTTTTCCCCAGTTTCTTCACAAGCAGATCTGTAAGACATTTATTTGAGACTTCACAGTATTCATTTTCCACTTTGCACAATTGTTAAGAATATGGAACTCAACTTGTAAATGATTTCTAAGGGTGAAATTTAAGTTTGTCTGCTAGTTGTAACCCTGGTGTAGCTGAGTGCTAAACCTGTACCTGTGTGTATATCCAGTGCACTTAAGCCCCTAATTCCTTGGGTGGTCCAGAAACTCTGCAGCTAGTCATCTAGATAGATGAGATAATAGCCTGGTCCGAGACAATATATCAACCTAAAATTGTGTCATTGATTGCACTCTGCGTTACCTTCACAAGTGTTTGACTGATTGATACAGGAGCTTTCTAGGTGGAACTTTGGACACATCTAGAGATTATCTAGATAGGTCCTGCTCTGTAAGGTTCAATTCTTATGTTTTAATGCATGGATAAACATCCTGGCTGCAGTGTCACAGAAATTATAAGGCAATGCCTTCTCCATAATTGATCACATAGTACATAAGTTATTTTTAAACAGTCAATAGAAAATGTTCCTGCACATCACAGTCTTCTGTATGTAGTTAGGATATTTAGGAGATTTTTTTTTTTTGTAGTTAAAATAATTGATAGTAATTACACATGACCTGAGGTGGTCATGTAGGACCACGGCCAACTGGATTGTGGGAAGTGAGGAGAACAGTGATTTGTTGAATTTCACTTGATCAGGCTGAAGATATCATTGCAAGAACTCTTTCAACTGAGACTCCTTTTGACATCAAAAAGCAATTAACCATTTAGTATGGAAGAACTAATTCCCTATGCAAGCATTAAATTTTACTAGTAGCTTTTCTGTAACAGGACCAGAGTCCTACAAATCTTCATGTATCCGCAAGTGTCTGGGAAGTAGTCTAGTTTTGCCACCCCCGATTTCCTTTGTCAGAAGAAATGCTTATCCCACTGATGCTGTGCTTAGTAAGGTAAATTGTCTATTTTGGGATTAAAAAAAAAACTTTTTGAGTGTTCAGTTTCAGCATAGCAGCCCGTCACAGGCCATTGCTGTTCTTAATCACGTAAGAACATTGCTTTAAATGGCCAGAGGCCAAGTCTTGCAGCAAAAATTGATTTGCCCAGTCCTTTGACTTCAGTTCCAATTGCCAATATCCACTATCAGTTTCCATTAGAAACTGATTAACCTGTCATAGCATTTTTTGTAGCAATGGACAAGAATATTTTAAAGTTACTTCATCCAGTTTTCTAGAGTCTACAAGTAATCCATTCCTGCTATCTCTTTGCTTAAACAAAATTACATAGGTCAAAGACCAGACTGTAGTCTCCAACGTGTCTTCCTGATACATTTAATGGCCCTTGTGGGAAATGTACAATGGCATTAATAATGCTCAACAAACAGGCCTTTCGCAGAAATGTGGGATTTCAGCAGAATGATGAAATAAATCCACTGTAAAAGAGAGCAACATTCAGGAAACAGAATGTGGGCAAAGATAAGAAATCGTCATATATCCTGCTGCATCGTTTCAGAGCACAAAGATTTCTGGAAACTAGTGCACATTTCAGGACACCATAGCACATACTTTAGTACTGCCTTTGTAGAATACCGAACGTGCAAAATCTGGAAAATTGCAAACACCCTGTTCTGTTCTCTGGCCCGCCTACACAAATCCATTCTCCATAGCCTGCACAATCTTGCTTCCATGATCAATATATGGCTTTTTATAACCATAAAGATTTATACTACTGTATAACATTTTTCCTAGGAAAATTATTTTAAGTGTACTGAGAAGAGTTATGTGAGCTGGACAAGCCAACTAGTAATGTACCTGAATATTCTTTAGGTTTTGGAAAGTTGGCAGCATTCAATACCCCACTTCATTTTCAGTTACAGAAAAGGTCTCCATGGTATATTTTAGTCTAAAAATAAGAGTATCTGTTGAAGTGAAAGTTTTCTAAAGTGTGGTATAAAATAAGTTGAAAGGCCTCAGAATCCCACTATTTATCCAAAGAAAGAAATCTGCCTCTCATTTCTCTGTAATTCCTACACATACACACGCACTATGGAGTAAAGAATACTCCACACAAATGGGAGTACAGAGAGAAAAAATAATGCACAAGACACTTTATAAGGAGTAAAGGTAATGGAAACTGACTTCAAGAGATGGAGACTCTTGTTTTGTTTTGCTTCTGGAAGAGATGAGAAGCTAGAAACCTCCAGAACAGTGGCACAAAAAAAAAAAAAAATTGGTCTGTAGTAACCTTTGGAGAGCTTTGGCTTTAACAAAGCATTTCCATTCCTTGATGATTTCACCAGAAAACAAGTCTAATCCAATCTTGATGTAATTCAGTTGAAGTCCACAGAATAATTCATTTGTTCTTTCCCTCCTCTGCTTCTTTCTAACTTTATCCACATTCCCCTTTCTCTCTCCCCTCTATTTATCCAGTCTCTGTAGATACCACTCGACACAGCACGTATAGTGCCACAAGAGCTGTGCTTTGCCACCCACTCCCAAAATTGACGCTCCTTGTTTCAGATCCAGTCATATCTCTTAGTGTGGTTTATTTCTGGATCAGCATTTTATACCACATTAAACATGCTGGCAGGTACAAGAAAGATTAAGGTTTTAGAAAGGCAAGGTATTTCAAGGTATGAAACAAACATGTCCAGTTTTAGCTAGCAGGCAAGAACAGGATTCTGCTACCAGCTGTGGTCACTTTCATAGTTACGTTTATCAGTGTTATCATTAAGGCTGTGGCTGTAGAAAAGGAGGCTGGTGCTCAAAGCAAGCCTGTGTCTAAACAGTTTGTGGTTATGCCTGCTCTAGTAGATGTCAAAATACAACACGAACCTGTAAGAAGTAGTTCTCTGAATGAATGACAGAGTAGAATGAATCAGATCTGAAGACTCTTGTAACCAAATGGACATGAGGTCCTGCTGTCTCAGACTAGAGTGCCATTTTTTCTAGTGGTGTAAGTTTATATAAACTACAAATTTTCATCTACTGAAAATCTGTTATCATGTCTGTCCTCCTAGTCTTCATACTGCTATAGCAGATTTGCCAAATTCCTTTGGTGCTTCCTCATATTATAATGACTTTCATCCTCTTATTGATGGGCCTATCTATCACTACCCATTCTTGCCACACTGCTGAACGTGTGTACACTGTGAGAAATTTGTTTCTGTCAGCTAATGATACCCCCAATTCACATCCTGCAGTGAATGAAGGGGACCAAGAAGTTGATCAGAGTAGGATCAGATATACGATACATTTAAGCAGTTTCTGCCTAAGCCCTATTTTTCATGACTGTCATGGATGAACGGGTAGATGTAGGCAGTTTCATAAATAGTGGCTGAAGACATAGAGTGGAAACTAGTGCTAGAAAGTAGAAAAGTAACTTAAAATGTTTGATAAGAAATAGCAATAATTTGGATAGTGCAGTCTATCGCAGGAAAACGGTTTTCATGTCAAGGTTTTTGGAATCTGGACCTTGAAACAAATTTAAGGAAGAAGTTTAAGAAATTTGCATCCTGCATGTGTTTAGACACCTACATCAGGGCTAGAGACAGACATCTTTTTAAAACCGGAACTACAAGCTTAAATTTGCATAGTCAGGGCATTCTGCTCAGAGAAGAAAAGCGAGAGGATCTTCTGAGTTATTCCTTCCTTTTGTCTAGAAATTATCGAACATAAAGTTTGATTCTAACACTAGGTTTGTATTTATGGCCAAATTTCATTGCCACTAGACTAGTTGCAGCTGTTTTACTGCTCCTCTACCTCCAGAAACTTTTATTTCTTTGGTATATGATGATTCAGGGAAAACCCTCATAGGCCTTTTCTCATCAGCTTGTGGCTGGGTTGCTTTGGTGCTTTTGGAGCATGAGGCTCAAATTACTTTTTCTTTTTATGTTATGGTATCTTGGGCATCTGATCAATGTAGCTAAGGTCTTTCTGATTGCTTTTAAAGAGCTTTATGCACAGTTTTCCATGAAATGTTCTTGGATACCTAACAGATTTCTTTTCTATGTAATGAGAACTAACGTATGTGATATGTTCAAAGCAATTTCAGACCTTCATTGCTGGATTCCATAGCAGACATATTACTGAGTCAGTAAACAAAAAATAAGTAGTCTAAAATAAAAATAATAGCATATAATAAACAAAATACAAGAATGGAAACTAATGTCATAGGAAGTATAAAAATAAAGTTAATGAAAATTAATAATAAATCTATTGCAGATGACAATGGCTTTGCAAAAAACAATTCTAAATGAAAACGCAATTTTGTAACAATCAAATAATGTCGTTAGTCGAAAGATTTGGCAATCATTTTGTACTTTAAAGAAGGACTTCCTAAAGACTGCTAATTGATATTTTTGAAAGTGGATGTAAACGAATTAGGAAATCAAACACTATTTAATTAGATAATCACACTGGATGTGTGTGTGCATAATATACTAGTAATCTCTAACAAGCTCTCTACAGTAATTTTGGTTGATCAAAGATGTATATAATTTATACTCCAAAAGTGCTCTCTATTGCTGAGTAAAATCTGTTACAATAACACAGATCCTGTCTCCAAGACAGTGAATTTGAAACATCTGTGTAATCTTTGTGTGCTGTGTAGAAGTTCATCCTCATGCTGATAACCCATCTCAAGGTAGGAAAGAAAGGGTAAATGAAGAAAGCGCTTGCAAGATGGGTGACTGGTGACACAAAATATGGGTGTAAAATAATAGCTTGGATATGATCAGAAAGACAAGGCAAGAAATGGGATATAAAAACAAAGGATGTAAAAGGTAAGGAAAAATACACTATACATTAAAAGAACTGGAAAGAAAATAAAAGAGTAAGTTTGCAACTCAATAGGAATGCCAGGTGATGCTTAGGCTGTTCAGGTGTTCTACACCTTTACCCTTCAGTCTTCACTAAGTCATTCCGTAGTGACCTGTCAGGCAGAGAAGACATGTAGCAGCAGTGACAAAGATATAATTAAACCAAGGAGAGGAAATGTTAAGGCATATTTAAGAAAAGCATTGTCTGGGCCCAATGAAATTCATGAAAACAGATTTAGAAAAATGGTTCGTGTAAACCCTAAGTTTCCAGCATTCTTCTTTGAGACCTCAGACGTTGACAATGCTTTTCCTTAAAAGTAAGAAATGGAGGAACAGTGGAATTACAGGCCAGCTGGTTTAACACTAAATTTCTGAAAAACAGCAAATATACTTTACAAACACACAGAAGAAAGCAAGGAATTATATAGCCACCAGCATCAATTTGTCAAGAAGAAATTATATTAAACTTAATTTATTTTTATATCAAAAATTGTGGATAGGTAATATACAATAGATGACAGCTGACCTATCTGACATTCCCATAAGCAAGTAAGGGAAGCAAAGAAGTCTGTTTTGAATTCAATACTACTAACATTTTAGTTAATGATGATGGATTAGAGAGTATACACAGAACATTTGCATATTATCTTCATGTACACTGGAAGACAAAATTCAAAATGACCTTGACAAGTGAAATACGTGCTGTGAAAAAACTTTAATTAAATTTAATTAAGAAAACCAAAATCAAAGTCCTACAATGGATGGGAATAATCAGTTGTAAAATTATAGACAATTTCCTCCTGGAATTGTGAAAGGGTAAATGTTGTGTAGAAAACACAGGAAGCAAGACTTCTACATTTGTCAACAGTGTTAGTGTCTCAAGCTGTGTACCTTTTCTGGCTTGAGGCACAAAAATTTTTAAAAACACCTACACAACTCATCAGCTATCTAGAAAATATAGCCTCTGAGAAAAGTTTTGAAAAATTGGTGATGATAAATTTAGGGGGGAAAAAAGTCAAAGGAGAGAGAGAAGCAGGTCTTTAAATAAATAAAAGATATCTACAAATATTAGATGTCAGAAATAATGAACTTAGATTGAAGCAAAGGAATTTGGAATAAATATTAGTAGAAGTGATCTAGCAATTAGAGCAGTTAACTACTACAGTAGATTATCCAAAGCCCCTTCCCATCCTTGCTTTCTACATGTTTTTGAATCTATTGCTTAAAGCCTTAAAAGCTGGACCTCAGAAAATGAGGTGTAAAATAGTCTTGATAATCCATTTTCTTTCCTTAAAGAAAACAGTATCAGGAGAATGATCCAAAGGCTGAAGACTGGAAATATCTGTCTGGGAACCACACCGTGCTTATCAACATTGTTTGCCAATTCAACATCTCTGATGTGGCCTTCAATGAGGAAAGGGGATTAGATGTGAGAATAACAGCTCTAGGCTCTGAAATTTTACTGCTCCACTTTTCACTTAAGGCAGAAACTATTAATGCAAGGGAAATAAATTGTACCAATGGCTGTACACTGATTATCAGCAATAAACATACATTTCACCAAACTGCTTCAGACAAATTCACTAGTTTGCTTTATGCTATTCTGATCATCGAAAGCAGTGCTGAGCACTGAGACCTTAATGTTGAATTTTGCTATTCATTCATTATTCAGAACAATGACGTCTGGCAACTTTAAACATTTTTATTTACAAAAGAGGGCTAGGGTAAATCATTGACCTGAGTCCTTCAATGTGGTGAGTACCTGTTGAGTGTTTTTTATTCCATCTTGAAGCCGGCAAAGTGACACTGTTCGCATTTTTGACCTCTGAAGACTTCAAAAGAAACAAGTTTGATGGTATTGGCCTTTTCCTAATAGAATATTTTCTGCACGTCATAAAATTATCCTGTCATATTTACCATCACTTTTGATCAAAGACAAAACACCAAGGAGTCATGCATGGGAAAGCAATGAACAACACATGTTGTTAGCTTCTCATGGTCTACATCTGTTGACCAGTTCCTTGTGTGAGTATTAAAACTTAAGGAAGGATAAGAAATACAAAAATGAAGCAAGTAGGCTGCAAGGGAAGACATGAATGAAACTATGAGCCCTATTATCTGTTATTATAAACCAAATATTCTGGAGTGCCAGCTGTTAACTTTTTGTTTGAAGTATAAATAGTACATTTATTAATAATAATCTTTCTCATTATGACGCTATTCTATTTATACAACTGATGCAGCTCAAGGGTGTGGTATGAATTATTGTAACAAATATAATTTCTAAGAAGAAAGCAAAAGTGAATATTTGCTGCTGTCCATTACTTTACTGTCTGCAGTATTTTGCTCTAATAAAAAGATTCTTCTGTTTGTCATTGTGCCTAAGAGTGGTTACAGATTCTAAACTCAGACAGGTGATTGCGGTTTCACTGAAGACTAAATAATCACTAAGTATTTATTTTAAATGGCAATCATGTGTGAAAAACATTCCTTCTTCACATGCCTTTGAATTTTCTTCCTCACATGCCTCTGAATTTCATTTTTTTGAGACAACAAGCTTTCTGCTATCTAGGTGGAGACTATTTGGCACATCCAATGAAAGTAAATCAACCAAAAATAAATAGTTTGGTAGATGAGCAACTCTGACTTGATCAGACATGAATGTTGGAAAATACCTTTTGCATCTTGGCATGTGAGATCTATAAGCAAACTTCAAAAGAACAACTGAATGTTACACTGGGGATCATTTCATCTCTCAATCACACTTTTATTCAAGTACTTGTAGAAGTCGCCTTCTTTTTTTTTTTTTTTTTGTCCCCTGCGCAGCTCTGAAGATGGAATGCAAAATACATCATCAAATCTAGATCTTGGTTATTGCCTCAGATTTAGATCACCAAAGTGCCACCAGTTTATGCAAGCTGTGGGACCATCCCATTTCCTTCAGCAACAGACAGTTTCTTTTGACAGTCATTCATGTGTGGCTCTGGGGAGATTCAAGCAAATGTAGCCATGCCAGGTCTAGATTCCACTCCACTGACCTCAGCATCATTCTTCCATGTTTCCATCATTATAACAGATGCCAATATCTGCTCCTCATATAATTTGGAGGTTATATCTCGGGTGCACTTCCAGTCTGCACCTGGTAACTGCCACAGGGATCTCAAAAAGGACATCAAACACTGTCCTCCGCATCTGAGACTGTGTACAAAGCTGTTGCCTGTTCTGTCATGGGTTCAAACTCTCCATTAAAGCTTACATAGATTATAAAATAACAATTGGCCTTTTTATTGTATCTCTCAAATGCTTGTTAACTGTCCTAAACATGAGGCTTTTTTGTATCAAAGGACTTTCCCATGCTATGATGAATTTGAGATGTTTTTCTCAAAGAGGGTTTCATCAAAATCTGTCTGTAACAATTTTAGCTATATTTATTTGTTTCCAGATAGGGGGAAGAAGAGGAAGAAAAAACCTCATGCTGTGAGCGTCAAAATTTTCTGATATATTGACAAGTTTCACCATCCCCTTTTTCTTCCACAGTAGTCTATCCATTGGTTTGTGTATCACATACTTGATCTTTATTGTCAGAAGTTCCAGACTGGCTCTTCATTGATAGGTGAAAATTGTGGATGCCAACTTGTGAGTACCTTTCACAGATACCCCATTTTGAAAAAGCTACTTTTTAATTTTCTTCACTCCATGAAAGAGAGGAGACATGAACAATATTTTGCAAAGAGCTATTTTAAAATTACACAGGAAGAAACTTCATACAATTTTAAATTATGCAAAAAAGCAGTGTATGAATGAGGAAATTTTTCTTCTCTGTATTTTTAATCTAAATCTAAACCAGACACACTACTCACATGCCTATGGTAAATGTGCAAATATAATTTACAGATTTTTGCTAGGAACTTTCTTTTCTATAAAGAAATCTATTTCTTTGTGTTTGATTGGATCTGCCTTGTTACACCTGGCAGGGGTGCAAAAACTTGAATTGAGTGGCTAGTTACATGCATTAATGGCCTAGTCTAAACCTTGTACAGGACATTGGAACGAATCTGAGTAGCTTCGGAAAGGCCCTAAGTAAACTGGCTTTAACAGTCATTACCGTGCTCTCCCTTGAAGAACAAGTCTTCTCTCACAGGTTTTGAAGAAAGCGGTGTTTCATCTCTTTAGAACAATCCCTGGTAAGAAAGATAAATTTAAAATCTGTTTGGTCATGAAGGAGACTTCTCAAGAAAGAGATTGCTCGTGCCAATTGATTGGTGAATAATTTAGCATGATTATGTGGTACTTAAGTTTAACAATAAGTTTTTATTTTCAGGTTTAGATTTGGTGAATATAATTATTATTTCGCAAAATACTTTTTGTGAGAACATAACTTTCAAAACATGTGTTTCTAGCTAACTACAAACTTCAGCTATGAAAACAGTCTTGATTGCGAAGTCTTGAAAGCATTTCTAGTTCTTCCAGGAAGACTACAGGAATAAAATTTAAAATGTCACAGTCCAGCATTTTATTTTGCAAAAGCTAAACAGAACCTGAGCCTCAAAGGTCTCAATTTCTGTCTAAATTTAGAAGCCATGTTTTTCATGAGTCCTATCTTTGATAATGAAGACTTTTTTCTGATGTTTGCTCTTAGAAGAAAAGTAAATGCCTCTTCAATAGACTAGGAAGTCCTTTAATTTGTATTGTGGTCTCATCTCCCTTTTAATATCAGAATAACTTGATTTAATATGGTGATTTTTTTTTTCTTCTGATATTCCTTGGGTCTGAGTGAGATCTGAATGAGATTCTGTGCCTCTAATGGAGGAAGGAAACACTCTGGTTTCTTTTGTCACCCCCACCTTCAGACCAGTCAGGATTTAGTTTGTATTTTCCCCAAGCTCTGATTGAAAAACTGTTCCAGAACATCACTGTTTCAACACTAAGAAACCTTTTTCTGATGCTCATTTCCTATATGATGTAGTCATGAGAAAGGTGATCACATAGCATATCAGGTATTTCCAATAAAGAAAGGAAAATATTCATACCATTACCCCTGATACTAGCGAGGCCCCATTTGTAGCAACAGCAGACTCTGTTGAGGCAGTATTAATCCAAATCAGAACAGAAGAGTACTTTGGGATGATCACTAGTAGCTTGTTTCTTCCCTACTTTATAAAAGAAGATTAAATTATCTTAGCTTGCTTTGCCTCAACAAATGAGGCTTGAGAAAAGTTACTACCTGCAAATTCCTTGAGGAGTAAACACCAAGATGGACACACAGTGTTGGAGCTAATGGGCATCATTAACACGTGATCACATGAGTATGAATTGGCCACATATTTTGGCTGGAGATTAGCCAACTGCAAGTTTCATTTAAATACCCTTATTTCTTTGATTAATTGAGTAGGAAGTTTACCAATGAACAGGTACAGCAACATCTTTCTAGTACGAGAGAAAAGAAATCTAACTAGTTTCAAGATAAAACTAAATAACTATGAAGGAGTTTGTTTTTCTTATGTCTGACAGTTATAGGAGTGATTAGACTTTATAATCTTTCCCAATCCTTTTCCAGACTGATTTTATACTTTATTTCTATGTCAGTAAAAATAAAGCTACCAAAGAAAATCAGCAGTGTAATCAGACACTCTTTTCCATTGGGATAAACAAATGCCATTTAGTTCATTTTGCAATAACTGTCTTGATTTAATGATTTTTAAATCTTGCACATTGGAGAAACAGAACTATATTTGTTCAGCTCATTCTTTTCCTTTTCTTTCATTTTTAAGCTGAATATTTACAATGGCTCTTTGCAGTTATATGGCACTTCATAGCTTTATTTGGAACTCTTGCTACAATTCCACAATCTCCTAGACCAGTTTTGGCAGTATTCTATGATAGAAAAGACAAAGTAAGTGTTGTCTTATCCTTGATGTGGTAGTTTCCACTTCTGTAGATTGCATTCCATTTTAACAATAGTAGTAGAAATGGAAATAACCACTTGGCCATGACATTATTTGTGTTTTGTTGGTTGAGCCAATAAGAACTCAAAGTCAATGTGAATATTATGATTAACTTTGGAAGGACAGGGATGTCATATTTTTAATTGGAAAGATTGGGAAAGAAGTCTCATTTTTTTTTAAATGCTGCATCTGAACTACAACATAAATAAATATAGATTAAAACTCACAGAGTGATAGGACTGCTTAATTAAAAATGAAAGTCAACACTCTAAGTGATACAATAGGTCCATCAAAGCACAAACCAAGGTTTCATGTAGAGTTTTGTATATTGCTTCTGGCCATGAAAAGTTTTTCACTGAAAAAGTAATTGATTGGTCTAAAGTAACTGATTTACTGTTCATCCTTGTCTTGACAAAGTCTTTATGATTTAATCAAAAGCCATGTTTTAAGACATATTTTAAAAGCCAGAACAACAATGTACCTGTTAAATTGACTGGAAGGAAACATTATTATGTAATGTCAATTTAATTTACCAAGCTCAGAAAACAATACCATTTTATTGTATTGTATTAAAAAAGAGTAAATCAAATAAGAGAAACAGTTGACTTTACACTTGAGCATGTTTATTTTCTGTGCTACATACACGAAAGACTTGAAATCTCCCTGACATATTTGCTTTAAAAAAGCCAAAATCTTTGCCAATAAAAGACAGTAACTACTTTAAGAATTTGTCATGAGAAAACTGTTTAATATTGGGCTGATGAAGAACTGAATTTCTGTCTAAGCATTAAATGATTGTTGTGTTTTTTAACTGGAATAAATGTGAAATTAAACAAGCTACACTACCCTATTAAACACTTTGTAACACATGGACACCGTCCAAGAGACACAGCAAACGTACTGGTATGTTTTCCAAGGTCTGACTCATACAAATTTGGACATAGTCAGATTTATTTCTGGCAGGAATAAAATGCTTTACACAAGGGGAAAAAAAAGAAAGGCCAGAGTTGGGGGAAGGGGCAGATTTAGGCAGATTATTTCCTAAAAGCAAAATAACCACTAAGAATATGCTCTGTGAATGTGTACATGTGTATGTTTCTGCTTAACTAAGCATGATCCCACTTTTGTTATGAACAGAATTATACAGAAATGTGCTTCTATAACTGGAAAATGGAACAGTTTGTCTTTTAATGTTAGCCTTTGGGGGAAAAAATAACACGTACATACTTCCTCCGACTTACTTTTCTCATTTTCAGATGCATATTCACTTAATGATCCTGTTTCTTCTGAGAAAGTGAAGAAAAGACATTCTCACGGAGAGGAGACAATAGTTAAGTTTCATTCTGTACATGACTGTATCAGTTTTCAACCTGTAGCAATCAGCACTGCAGATAGATCAATTCCTGGATCAAGTAAGTTTTGCGGTAGAAAAATTCATAGCACAAAAGGAAAAGAATTTCAAGAAGAAGAAGAAGAAAAAAATTCAAGAAAAGCACTTGATGAAAGGGAAATATTTGATATACTATCCCAAAATAATGAAGAACACAACAGTGAATCCTTTGAAAAGATCAAGGACTTTTCAACATCCTTATGGTCCAATATAGCAGAAAACAAACATAGTAATTTGTCTGCTCTTTTAGGGTTTGGATCTAATTCGGTTATAAAAAGTTCAGAGACTGTTGCATTTTGTCCAATTGCTTTGCATCTTGTCTCTTATTGTCATCAAAAAATGTAATGTTTTCTTCATTTTCTCAAGAAGAAACAGGATCACCCAACATGCTGTGGCAAATCAGCTGGTTCATTCTGCTTTTGCTCCAAGCAGATCTTGTTGAGTGTTAGCAAGGAAAAAATTGCATAGGTTATGTGATTCAGTGTTTCAGGTATGAGCAAAAGTGGCTTTCTCCACTCTGCCACAATACAGCTATTTGACTTGCAGGCCCAGAACCAAAAGCCATCTCTTGTCTCTTTGTCTTGCAATGATGGCAATGTAGAAAAAAACCAGAATGAAATTCCTGAAGTGGAGTTTAGACAGAGTCTGGGCACACAAACTCAGGAGGCCAGTCCAAAAGTCCCTGCCCAGATGGCCGGCACATTAGATCCTTCTGGCCCTGGGTGCCTGAAGCTGCTTCATGTCCAGGAGCAGGTTTATCTTGACAGAACAAGAAAATTTTCTTAGGATATAATTTTCCAGTAACCGCTGACTTTTAAGAAAATCAGACCTATAAAGTCATGCATGCTGTTTCTGTATGCTTCTCATAAGCTGGTGTTTGCTTTGTGGCTAACTGGCACAGTAGGTCCCTGAAACTTTTCTCAGACCCCAGTCTTGTGCAGTGTTTGTAGAGAATTATGTATCTAAGAACAGGATCCATGATACAATCACGATGAGCAAGGAACTGTCTGATTTAGTCTGGCTTTTTCTTCCCCATCAGACATGGTGACTTCTATATTCCATCTGTTAGCCAAGAAACTTCAGAAATCACAAGATCATAGAATCATAGAATTGTAGAATATGTTGAGTTGCAAGGGATCTGTAAGGATCATCAAGTCCAAATCCCTGTTCCTCCCAGGACTACCTAAAAGTAAGGTAATGTGACTAAGAGTGTCATCTTTCAACTCTTACAGGCTTGGTGCTGTGGCCATCTCCTTGGGGAGTCTGATCCAGTGACCCACCACCCTCTTAGTGAAGAACCTTTTCCTAATGTCCAATCTGAACTTCTCATGACACAGCTTAGTTCCACTTCCTCATGTCCTATCTCTAGTCTCCAGGGCGAGAGGACATCAGCACTTCCCCAGATGTTTTCTTATACTTTTGAAAAGAAGGTAGTACAGTGGATTGAGTGACTTTACAAGTTTGTTCCTCACTATGGTAACTATCTGTGGAACAATCGCTCATCTAGAAACCTAATCTTACAAAGGTGGCTAGAGAAGTTCAATGGCAGCTTCAAGCAACAATATATCTTTCCCAATGTAACAGAAAAAGTGTAACTAGAGAAAGTCCAAAAGGTTTGTATATGGATCTGAATTTTGAGACTGAATCAAAGAGCAAGGACAGGATGTGTGCTTAGTGTGAAATTCCTAATCAGAATTTTAGTGGCAGTCTTATATGGAGAAGAATCTTCCTCATTTTAGACCATTTCATTGTCTATTAATTCATAGAATCATAGAATCATTTCGGTTGGAAGAGACCCTCAGGATCATCGAGTCCAAACATAACCTAACCTAACACTAAACCATGTCCCTAAGAACCTCGTCTAAATGCCTTTTAAACACCTTCAGGGATGGTGACTCCACCACTTCCCTGGGCAGCCTGTTCCAATGCCTGACAACCCTTTCCGTGAAGAATTTTTTCCTAATATTCAATCTAAACCTCCCCTGACACAACTTGTGGCCATTTCCTCTTGTCGTATCACTTGCTACTCGGGAGAAGAGACCAACACCCTGCATGCTACAACTTCCTTTCACGTAGTTGTAGACAGGTTCAGGGTTTTTTTAACATAAATCAAAGAATAATTTGGAATGTACAGCAAAAGTCACGTTGTCATCTGAGCTCCTTCTAAACTGAGATCAATGAAGGGAGATGTGGTTCATTATGGTCCTTCTCACTATACAAGCAGCACTGAGTAGAAAAAGAAAAGCTCTGGTGAAGGGAAGAATAACTTACTTAGGAGGGAAGACAGTTAATGACACATATCGTCCAGAGGGATGTGAAGTGAAAATTAATGGGTGTGTCGAGATGATTCTTGCCCAGCAGGGAATCTGCTGCAACCTTGGAGAATCGCACATAGTTGTCTGGGTGTCTGTGAGAGCAGATACACACCCAGGCAAGCAAGGAAGCACTTGGGAACGGGGACAGCAAAAGTTCAGGAAAACTCTCCTCGACTTCTTGATAAGCATTTCTGGCCTGATCTACATATTTTTTTCTATATAATATTCTCAAGATGGCATTCCATTAAAAACCCTCTGCTATGATAAATGCTTTAGGCATTGCATGCAAATGGAAAGCTATGTTTGTTTAGTTTGCAAAGAGAAGAATTTAAAATAAAATGATTTCTTAAATATGTTCAGAATTAAATAGATCTTTCAGCTATTTAGCTTATAGGAAGTGGAGAGCCAAACATTCATCTGAGAGGCCTAGGTCTTGAAGTAATTTTCCAGTTTTACCTCAGCTGTTACTCATATGGAACACTATCTCTCTGGTTTTCCTGAGACTGTTCTCTTTTTCCAATTTAGTCATGATCAAGGATGCCTACAAGAGAACAAAATACACCAAAAATAGCATTTAAATTAGATACAAAGATGCTTTAAGTGCACACAAAAGTGACTATGTTTGTATACGGTTAAGTAAATAGCTCTATTGACAATCTTTTAATCTTATTTACTGCAGGGTGATACCCAGAAGCTCCTCGATAAAGTCTGTATCTTTTCGTGGGGCTACAGCAGGTAAGAAAGTATGTGCAAGACAGAAGTAAGGGCACTACATGAGACACAGTGTTGTAGTCCATTGCCTTGTCTGTTATGGCCTTCCAGAGCAGCAACAATGACCACCTGAGAAAGGCAGCCCCAAAGGCAAATGCTTCCCCCTGTATCTACATGGTGAAATAATGCCACATGATGCAATTAAACTCTAAAATATGTGAAAAAAAATTGACATCCAGGCCCATTGCATCAGAGGGGCTTTGAGCTAACATGCATGTTTCATGGAAGCTATAAAAAGTCATCTATACCATTTTGTTGTCTTGAATGTTTTTTTCTGTAGTAAGCCCAAAGTCAAACCACTGTCTGCATTTTATTGTCCCTTCCATTAACTTGGAGTGTAGCACTAGATGACCACGAAGACACACAACTCATCAACAGCAGCTATTAGTCTACTCCTTTATTCCCCTGTCTTTATGAAGATTTTGCCAAAATGCCATTTCCAACCCTTGTTCTAAGGAAGCTCATTGAAGTTTGTCAAAAATACAGTAAAAAAAAAAAAAAAAAAAAAATTTCAAACACTGCATGGTACCTTCACTGCAGCTTGCACTCTCCTCTCTTTCAGAGATGTTAAAGAACAAAGCTCAGTAATGGTATGGGTAGTAGTTTTCTACAGTTGCTACAGTTACAATTTATTGTGTACTACAGCTATGCAGATGGAGACTGTACACTCATCTGGGAAGCACATGTCAAACTTTCTGCAAAGTTTAACCTTCAGGTAAAATAACTGAAGATTCCTGCACAACTTCGACTTCCTTGATAAACTTGCGAAGTTTCATAGAATCTGGTTGATCTTTGCACATCTCCAGCTCAGAGAAACTATAATGCTTCATCGGAACTTCAGCAACTCAAGTTCTGACTGTTTAGCCCCCTGTTTATGTCTCAAGGTATAGCTTGACCAGCCTTTCAGCTGAAGACGAAGGTCCTTGGAAAATGCCCTTCTTGTGTCATCTCCATTGTTTCATCTCTTTTTCTAGATGCCATGCCATATGTGGCTTGTTTTTTCATTTTTTCTTTCACTCATTTCATTTTTATATTTTTTCTTCTTGAAAAGCCTTTCAGTCTTCTGGTCTCTTTATTGAGTTCTGTGTTTATGTTGTACAATTACTTTTAAAGTGCCTCTGATAGACATCTTTATCTTTATTATGAGACTTCTCTAAAGTAATTTCCCCCTGAAAATCAATAAAGTTTTTTGGTTTTTGGTTTTTTTTTCTTTCATGTGCTGTCTAGTTTGGAACCCTCTGTCTTTTAACACCCTTTGTTTTCTGTGTCTCTAACAGAACTTGTGCTAAAAATTTGATACCTCCAATACGAGCACTACATTGTTTCTAACTATTGCTTCTATTCCTGTTCCCCGTTTGTGATAGTATCTGTCTTCAGTAAATTATTTTGCTCTAGTCTTGGCATTTTCTCTCAATTTCCATCATCTCATTTATAGATTTGGCCTGGTGTGATGGTATGCTCCACCCTCTCTTACATGACCTTTTCCCATAGCCCTGCTCAAGCAATAACCACCAGTGGCAGTCATGATGAATGCCTCTGGTCATGATGGCTGCATCCAGCTCAAATGGGATTTGGGGGAGAGAGATAAGAACACAATAGCCAAGGGCTAATTTATGGCAATGTGCCCACCTAACCACAGTGCTGGTCAATGTCTAACTCAAGCCAAATTTGGAAGAAACTAAGATCTGCAGTTTGTACGCAAATATGGCTATACGTCAACCTTCTTATTCCACAAACAGTGGACAGCCTAGGGCCCATGGAGCTCTCCTACATGACAGTAGGCTGCATGCCAGGATCTGCTCTTGAGTAGAGAATGCCTCTCACAGTTACTCCTTGAGTTTGAGAGAACCTTTATCAAATCAGATACTTGCTAAGTGAATTAGGATAAGCACATTGAAATTCGATAATCTTAGCTGGGTAATATGAAGGATTGATTGCGCATATATAATCCTTCAGACATAAACCGTTGATCAAGTCTGGGACTAAGTTTAGATACAGCTAAGTTTGGATCCAGCTAAGTCTGGATCCGCATCAACTACTGTCTGAGGTGGAGTTTAGAACACAGGGGTATCCTGTCTGAATCTTATGACTCAATAGGAGGGTCCCTCTAAAAATTTTGTCTGATCCTGTCTTCTGTGCAGCAAATAATCAAGTGTACATTGCCATCGAATCTTGTTAAATCACTGATGCATTTACCATTGAAATTTATTAATTTACTGTCTTGTATCAATAAAATCTATTGCTGCTTCTCTCTTACAAACAAAGTGCATCACTCTTTCGGCAGCACAGGGTTATGAACAAGACATTACTAGCCTCTTAGATGGAATCTAAAGAAACAAAAAGTTATCACTAATTAACATGTTATCACTACCATAGGGTCTGCCCAGCTATGAGCTCTTGGCCTGTTTCAGAAACAAATTGATGAGATTGGGCTAATCCTCTTTCATCAGCAGCTAATTTTCTCTGAACACATTTGCTTCAGGCCGTGAGTACTCTCAGGTAGTTGTTAGGGCTTAGAAGGTGCTGAAGACTTGGTAACCAGCAGTAACCTGATCACAGAGCCCTGTTGGTTCACCCTTTTCATCCTGGGTGCAGGCTGGGGCACAAGGACTAGCTGAAAAGCATCACTGAGGGTAAGCAGCAGGATATTTTCCTCATACTCCAATGCTCTCAGTATCAAACCAGAATCTGTCAAGCCAGTCACTCACCAGGAGGAACATCTGAACAGGTGCACTGGATTTCTGTGTAGCCCAGCTTCTGGTCTCCTACAGGAGACACTGCTGAGGTAAAAATAACAGCAGCAAGGTAAGCAGATATAAATCCAATTCTATCCTACCAACCCCTAGTAATCAACAGTCTAGAACTTTTATGAAAGAGAATTGGACCCATACTAGAAAGCACTCAATATCCATGGTATTTTTTCCATAAATTTGCTAGAGTCCCACATTTTCATTGCCTACTGTACAGAAATGTATTTCCTTTTCTTGAAACCTGGTGACTGGCACTTCTTTTGGTGTCTGCTCACCAAGGCAGCAAATAATTCTTCCTTCTTTTTTATCTCTGCTAATTTTATCACATTCTCCCCCATGCTTAGCCCTTTCGTTCTCTTTAGGTCTTTGTCCTAAGCAGAAAAGACCTAGTCCAAGCCAGAGAAACTAAAACTACAATTGTCTGATTTTTGAGAGACTCTGCAAGGCTGCATCCCCTTTCTAACACATTTACCTGGACCTTCTAGTTTACATTACTTGCATTTACGTTCACAGCAGTCACTTAGTTTTCTTTAAAGAGAGAGACTCACCTACTTCTGAAACCAGCTTGTTTTGCAACATGCACAAAACAAGAGGTGACATATGTTTCCTGCCATTAAGGTCCTCTCATTTATAGGTGCAGTTTAATCTCACTGAGTCCATGCAACAAACCTAGAACCTCACAGAGAACAGTACAGGAGTCCTGTATTAAATCCATAGATCTTATTTTAAAGTACTATTTAAGGTAGTGCCTTGATTTTATAGAGCCTGTTGCAATAGGACATGGGGTAATGGTTTAAAACTTATAGAGAGTATATTCAGACTAGATATAAGGAAGAAACTTTTACAATGAGGGTGATGAAACACTTGAACAGGTTACCCGGAGAGGCTGTAGATTCCTCATCCCCAGAAACATTCAAGATCAGATTGGTGGGGATTTGAGCAACCTGATCTAGTTGAAGATATCCTTGCTCATAGCAAGGGGGTTGGACTAGATGACCTTTAAAGGTGCCTTCCAGCCCAAACCATTCTATGATCTCTCCATCACTGAGTGGTGAAAATGCAGTCCCTACTCTTTAGTTGGATAGTTGGATGCTGTTTTAGCATTGTATCCATGAAAATAAAGGCAAAGTAAGCACACTATCTGAAAATATTTAATTTTATTAAATGTATTCTGGCAAACATATACACTATAGCAAAGTGCTTTGATCATGTAATTGCATTCCAACTATTATACAGCTTGATCTTTTTGATAAGTCATCTTGACGCTGAAGAGAGAAATTCTTTGCAACTACAGATATGTAGTGTACTTCAAGATGCGTTTGTGTTCATGTTCTTTCCACAAAAAATGCGTAGCTTTTCTGAAATAGTCTTACATTAATCACTCTGTGTTTAAGATTATATCTCTGACCAGGTAGAGTATGGATGTATTTTTTAAAAAAATCTCTTTTACTACATACTGTTGTAATTTTCAAAGTCATTGCTTTAAGTAGGAGTATAACCCCAAAAACTGATTTTTAAACATGCTTGCAGAAAAAAAATCCGGTGTCATTTTATGTATATGCAGATGAATTCAGTCTTTTAATCAGTGGTGCTTTAAGTACTGTGTTCTCAGTATTGTTTAACTGGTTCTTGGCTAAACAGAATTAAAAAGTCAAGATTTGGCAGAGACTTCTACAGTAAGATTTAGAGATTTTAATTATTTTCCTTAATCTAGGTTAACATCAAAAAGAAAGTTACTGTGTTTATTTTATTGTCTAGTAAAAATTCATTAAATGGGGATTTCTTAATCTATTCATAACCTTGGGTCATGACAAATTGTTATAGAACAAATACTTTTATACTTAAAGTAATATACTTCATGTGTGAAACCATTATTTTTAAGGTTGTGACAATCATGTAATCTGATGTTTTACATAATAAAGGCTGAAATTTTTCACCCAGTACTTCCTGCATCAAACTTTCATCTATCACTGAATGACAGAATATGTTTCACAGCACTTGATTTCAACCTGGTATTTGGTTACTCTTGAGAGCTGTATGACAGAAAACCAAAGTTAGGCTTAATTTTCACAGAAGCATAGAATGGTTGAGGTTGGCAAGGACTTCTGGAGGTAGGCCATCTGGTCCATCCACCCTGCTCAAGCAGGCGCAACTAGAGCAGGTTGCCCAGGATCATCTCTAGATGGCTTTTGAATATCTCCAAGAAAGGAGATATCACAACACTTCTGGGAAACCTGTGCCAGTGCTCAGTCACCTTCACAATAAAAAGGTGTTTCCTGATTGTGCTGGTTTGACTGAAAATGAGTTAATTTTCTTCATACAGTTAGAAACCTTTCTTTTTCATAGCTAGCATGGTCATTATTTGGACTTAGTTTGAGAACAAGAGAGAACACTCCAGCACAGTTAATGTTTTTAATTGCTCTGGTCTGAGAGCCAAGGACATTCTGAGCGTTCTGCCCACAGGTGTGAGGCAGCGGGGAAGGGGGGCATGGATGGGGCAGAGCTTGACTGACATCCAGACTGATCAATAAGAGTATTCCATCCCATTAGTTCCATGCTTCATTTTTAAGGAGAGTTGGGATCTTCCAGTCTCTCTCTCTGGCTCTTCTCTTTGTTCTTGGAGACCTGTTTGATGGAGTTTTGTTCGAGGCGTTTAGTTTGGCCTTTTTGCCATCCTGCCATTTTGCAGAGGCCTCTGATCCTTTCTGCCTTTTTCCTTTTTCCTCTCTCTGGGATTGGCTGCTCGTGACCAGGGTGCTGCTTCCTGGGACTAGCTGCTCGTTGTGGATGGAGTTTGTGAGGAATTGCCTTGAGTATCTCTTATTTTATATTCTATTTTTTATATATATTTACTAGTAGTGTATTAGTATTTTGTTGTTTTATTAAACTGTGTTTATCTCAATCCAGGTTTCTCCCTTCCCTTTCGATTCTCTCCCCTATTGGGTGGTGGCGGGGGGACAGGGACAGGGATGAGTGAGCGGCTATCGTGGTTGTAACATCCTGTGTTTCAGTTTGTGCCCATTGCATCTGGTCCTGTCTCTGGGCAGCACCGAATAGAGCCTGACTTTACTCTGACCTGGTGAGACCTCATCTGGAATATTGTGTCCGGTTCTGGGCCCCTCAGTTCAAGAAGGACAGGGAACTGCTTAAGAAAGTCCAGCACAGAGCAACAAAGATGATGAAGGGAGTGGAGCATCTCCCTTATGAGGAAAGGCTGAGGGAGCTGGGTCTCTTTAGCTTGGAGAAGAGGAGACTGAGGGGTGACCTCATCAGTGTTTATAAATATATAAAGGGTGGGTGTCACAAGAATGGAGCCAGGCTCTTCTCAGTGACAACCAACAGTAAGACAAGGAGTAATGGGTTCAAGCTGGAACACAAGAGGTTCCACTTAAATTTGAGAAGAAACTTCTTCTCAGTGAGGGTGACAGAGCACTGGAACAGGCTGCCCAGGGAGGTTGTGGAGTCTCCTTCTCTGGAGACATTCAAAACCCGCCTGGACGCCTTCCTGTGTAACCTCACCTAGGTGTTCCTGCTCTGGCAGGGGGATTGGACTAGATGATCTTTTGAGGTCCCTTCCAATCCCTAACATTCTGTGATTCTGTGACTCTGTCTTCTTTGCACCCTCCCTTCAGGTATTTATATATTATAAATATTATACATTAGATATACATATAGGTATTATCCATTTATGAGATCTTCCCTCAGATTTCTCCAGGCTGAACAGTTGCAGCTCTCTTAGGCTTTCCTCACTGGAGAGATGTTCCAGTCCCTGCATCATCCTCGTGGCCCTTCATTGGACTCTCTCTAGTATGTCCATGTATCTCTCATATTAAGGAGCCCACAACTGGACACAGTACTCCAGGTGTGGCCTCACTGGTGTTGAGCAGAGGGGAAAGGATCACCTCCCTCAGCCTGATGGCAATACTTATTCTAATTCAGCCCAGGATAACATTGGATTTCTTTACAACAAGGACACATTGCTGGCTCATGTTCAATCTGGTGTTCACCAGGACCCCCAAGTCCTTTTCTGCAAAGCTGCTTTCCAGCTGGGTGGCCCACATCATGTATTGGTGCTTATGATTGTTCCTCCCCAGGTGCAGGATTTCGCACTTCTCCTTGTTGAACTTCCTGAAGCTCCTTTTGGCCCATTTCTCCAGCCTGTCAAAGCCACTCTGGATGGCAGCACGACCCTCTGGTGCATCAGCCACTCCCAGGTTGGTGTCATCTACAAACTTGCTGAGGGAAAGCTCTGTCACATTGTCCAGATCATTAATGAAGATGCTAAACAGGAATGGACCCAATATTGATCTCTGGGGTACAATGTTACTTACTGGCCTCCAGCTAGGCTTCTTGCTACTGGTTGCCACCCTCAGGGCCCAGCCATTCATCCAGTTTTCTATCCACTTCTCTTGTCTGCTTATCCAGCCCATGCATTGACAGCTTGTCTGTGAGGATTCATCACAGCGCTCCAGTTACAGGAGCCATTCCATCACATCTCCACAATCCCAAAAAGATGATAACCCTGCAGCTGCACACAAATCTCTAACTCATGATGTTTACTCCCCATTCTGTGTGCATAAGTAGAGAGGCACTTTGCAGATGCACTCCAACATGTTGACTTCCTAGAAAGGGTTTGGTGGATTTCTCCATAATGGTGCCCTGTAGGCACTTCCTTGCTTACATGCAAGTGCTGGAAGTGACCTAACTTAAGCATCATTCTGTTGATTTTATCATGTCCTCCTGTCACATCAGCCCATGGCCTCTTCTCAGCGATCCTGTCCATCATTCCCTCACGAAACTGCTGGTTACTCTCTCCCTCCCCCACCATTCTTAGTTTGAAGCCCTTCTTATGAAGTCAGCCATTCTATTGTTGAAAATAGCTTCACCCTGCTTAGTGAGGTGGATTCCACCTCTCTTTAGCAGACACTGATCCACAAACAGGATGTCATGGTCTTAGAACCCAAAACTCTGTAGCCAACACCACTTCCGTGGGCAATTATTGACTTGTCCTATTAATGCACTTCTCAATCCCTTTTCCCTCACTGTCAGGATTGAGGAGAAGTCTTCTGGGGCTCCTGTGCCCTTGACTACTGCCTCCAGAGCTCTGTAGTCACTCTTGATACCCTCCAGCTTTCTGCTCGCAGTATCATTTGTGCTCACATGGAATAAGAGCATGAGGTATCAGGCAAAGGGTTGGACAAGCTTCCACATTTCCTCCACAATTTCCTAGTTCCTGGTCCCTGGCAGGCAGCAAACTTCTCTAGATTATTGGTCAGGTAGACAGATGGGTGCCTTGTCACTTGTTACAACTTGCAATTCTGGTGTACAAACAACAATACACCCAATGAAAAACTTTCGCTTATTGTAATAGCAGGTTTTTTTATACTTAAGGAATGTTTAGAATAGGAATTTGAAGATATTTCATTTCTCTTTACAGAGGGGAAATACTTAGAAATCATGAAATGAAATACAGATCAGATAGATGGAATAGCCTGCATACAACCAGTATTCCCTCCCCCGCACCAGCTTTTGGCATCTGGCATAAACAACTTTTTGCCCTATCTAAATTAGCCCTTTTAACTTCACCAGTCTGAAACCCGCAAAGGTGGGTTGAAGACAATGGTGAACTCCTCTCCAGCTGAGCCAAGTGTGCCTTGACTGCTGGTTCAAGCCCCGTTTCAAGGGTAGTATGTTTTCAAATGGCTGCAGCAGCGTTTGCACATAAAGGTTTCTAGCAACATTTTGTAACCTTTTAGTAAATATGTGACATCTCTACACATGATCTGACTAGAGCTGGGACAAGTAGAAGAATAATCATCATTGTCTGAAAACATTTTTTCCTTCTTATGACACATAAAGCTTATGACACATAAAGCACTCATAAGATCATAGAGAAAAAGTTGAGTTGCAGTCCTGAGATTTATGGTGAGTTGCTCAATTGAAGAAATATTATCCTGTAAACACTGCATTTAATCAATTGCTAGGCTGAATTATTATTGCCAGAAATGTGCTTGTTAATTATGGTATTTTCTACCAAATCTGAGGATGCTGGATTCATTTTAAGAGTATGTAGGATCTGTGTCCTGTTAAAATAATTTCTAGCAGTTAAAATATGTTTCTGTGACACAAATGTCTGTGTTTGTATTTTAACTTTCCATAATTATATGGTTTCTATGCACACAAATTAAATACTAGCTATCCTATATTAACCATAGATGAACTACTCACAATGCAGTCTATGAATAAAATAATTTTTTCCTAACAAAAACAATGGAGTTTATAGCAAGACAATAGGTGGACTTTAAATAAAATAAAATTTTTAAAAAATCAGAACTGGAAGAAAATAGAAAAACCAAACTTGGACCCTCAGTAAGTGTTTTTGCAACAAGTCTTGATTCCGTATAAATCTAGACAAAGATCATTATTAAACACATCTGCCAATGCTGAGGTGAAATTCTAAGCTTTATTGCTAAAGTTAGTTTTGCTGGTTGCCCCTCTTATCTGTAGGCATAGCACTAGCACTCTGTTATCCTTGGGTAAAAGAGTTCACATCTGAACTGGACAGTCTTAGCCTTCTCTGGAGATTAATGCCTAGTTTGCATATAAGCAGCTTTGCCAGGAAACTACCTGATTCATTGTAGAAGGAATCCCAAGTGTAAATTAACATCCCTGCAATGTGCACTATGTAATGATGAAGGAAGATGGAGCAAAAAAAAACCTCGAAAGTGTAGATGTGCTCTCTGTGACATATAGAACAACTGATTGTTCATGAACGTCGAATTATATAGGGATAACTCAAGGCTACCTTTCCCTATAGAGAAGTATTTCTGTAAAGATGGATTATTTTCAACTCTATCCAGTCTGAATTCAGATGAGCATGTCAGTCACTCACTACGCATAAAGTACACAAGTCTCATCTAGATTTCTACTCCACAATTTTTCACTGCTCCTCACTAAATGCCTATAGTCAATGGTAACAAATCACAAGTTAAAAACAAAAACTCTGTTATCACTTGTCATTCAACCTTCAGTTTTGCAAAACCTTACCAAAAATATTACTTTTGTAATATATTAACTTGGAATCCAGCTTGAACTGTGCTCTGACTCTGAGTTTCCAGAGTCTTGGTTGATGGCCATATTTTACAAAAGTTGGTCAAGTTGCCACAGTGGACCCTCAGGGTGCTCTTGCATTTAATTCAGTGAGATGAAGAATCAAACAAATACATGTATATTCATCTCAATTCTTTATACAGTTAAAAGCCTCTCTAGAAACTGCAGTAAGACTTCCTTTAGATGCAGACATTTACTAAGAGACATTAAAGCTTCTTCAGCCATCTTCTGGCCAGTGGTGATTTTGATGGGTTGATATAGAGACTCCTTCTCTATTACACCATTCCACATGTAGCTCGTGTTTCTGTCAGTTATTCAGATGGGAAGGGTGGGGTTAGAATTTGTCTTAGGAAGCAAACTAATATTTTGTACTAGAAACAGAATATTTGCAAAAATTACCATGAATGTGTAGACTGGATTTCAGTGAGTATATAAATCAAATAGGTTGTTAAAACTTCATTCTCATATAAACAAAACCAAGACATTTTTATAGTTGGACACAACAGCAGCAATTTACTATATTTCCAAAATAATTTCTCATTAACAAATCATCTGTCCTTGACAGAAAACTGGCAAAAAATAGATTACACAATGTACTTAACAAATCTGTGCACAGGCTCCAGAGAATAAAAACAATATTGTCTATAAAATCTAGTATTAAAAAAAAAAAAAAATCATTTCTGCTGTGAATCGTAAATTACAGTGTGGGATGATTGAAAACAAATGCATTTGGAGGAGCAGTTCTTTAAATGGAGACATCAAGTCTGTGTTTGAAGTTTGTAATGTTTACTACAAATGTCAGGAATTCATCACATCTTTGATATGTGGTTGTGTAGCTGTTGAGTTTTATTTGTATTGAATATTTATACTAAAATGTTTACCTAATCATTAAATATAGGAAGCAATGAGAAAGGTACAATAACTTTATCCTGTACCTCTTCCCAATATGCCAGTTTCTGACTATACCCTGGGTCACTACAGTACACTGTTTTTCAGATTTCATATTGAATACTACCTTTACATAAAGATCCAAAAAGATATATAATCATATTTCATTTTCCTCTGTACAGTTTAACAAATACATACTACAGGAAACTTTGAGGGCTGCAGAGATCATACGGGCTTCATGGGACCTCTCAGAGGGTGAAACTCTCATGAAGGGGCTGTGGAAAGCAAGGGAAGGATTGTCTCCACTTCCACAGGCTGATGACCTGCTGCTGAAGGTGCTTAATCCCTTTCCAGCACCACACCTGGGTGTACAGGTGTTGGACTGGTGCACATTCCTCATGCTATGATTAAAAACCTCTCTGTCAGAATGTTCCTTCCATATTTTCACAGGAAAAAAACTTGAATGCTCCTATAGCAGCTACCTGGATATCTGGAAAACATCTGTGGCTTGTGTATCAGGGGTCAGTGTCAAGGTTTTAGTAGAGGGAGTCCTGCAGGGTGGCTTCTGTGAGAAGATACCAGGGGCTGACCCATGATGGACATGGGCAGCTCCAACAGACCCACCACAGGACACAACAGAGCACATCAGCCAAGCTGGTGGTGCCTCAGTGAAAACATATTTAAGAAAGGGCAAAATTCCAGAAAGAGTGGAGGGAAGATGGAGAGAAGGAGCGAACAGGGGAAAAAGGAGGGAATCAGAGGGACACAACAGTGTCTGGAAAGCTGCCTGGCAGAAAAGGATCTGGGGATGTTGATTGACAGCCAGCTGAATATGAGCCAGCAGTGTGCAAAGGTGGCCAGGAAGGCCAACAGCATCCTGGCTTGTATCAGGAATAGCGTGGCCAGCAGGACTGCACAAGTGATTGTCGCTCTGTACTTGGCACTGGTGAGGCCCCACCTTGAACACTGCATTCAGTTTTGGGCCCCTCATCACGAGAAAGACATTGAAGTACTAGAGAGAGTGCAGAGAAGGGCAACAAAGCTGGTGAGGGGTCTGGAGCACAAGTCTGATGAGGAGCGGCTGAGGGAGCTGGGGCTGTTCAGCCTGGAGAAAAGGAGGCTGAGGGGAGACCTGATCGTTGTCTACAACTACCTGAAGGTGGTTGTAACATACAGGGTATTGGTCTCTTCTCCCAAGTAATAAGTGATAGGACAAGGAGAAGTGGCCTCAAGTTGCACTAGGGGAGATTTAGATTGGATATTAAGAAAAAATTATTCATGGGAAGGGTTGTCAGGCATTGGAACAGGCTGCCCAGGGAAGTGGTGGAGTCACCATGCCTGGAGGTGTTTAAAAGGTGTTTAGACAAGGTTCTTAGGGACATGGTTTAGTGCTAGAGTTAGTTTATGGTTGGACTCTATGATCCTGAGGGTCTCCTCCAACCAAAATGATTCTATGATTCTATAATAGAAGCAACACCAAGGCCAGAGGAGGAGGAGGTGCTCCATGGCAGAACAGATGTCCTTGAAGGGTGTCCGCCAATGCAGGATCCACCCCAGATTATAGGAAATAAGCTAAAAGGAAGGAGTGGCAGAGAGAAACCTCTGCATCCTGACTGTAAGCCCAGTCCTGCACCACTTTTTTCTTGGCTGAAGGCACTGAATGCAACCTGTGGTGATAACAAGGTGGGGAGGTGTCTGAAGTGGAACTGAGCTTGGGAAGGAGGAGGAGTGTGTTTTCCTTAAGTGTTTTAAAGTGCATGAGGTTTTTGTTTGTTTGTTTGTTTCCCAATACTCAAATCAGGAATTAAATATTTATATTAATTGACAATAAGTTAAGTTTCCCAAGTTGAGTTTCTTTTGTCCATGACAGTAACTGGTAATTTATTTTCCAGTCTTTGTTTCAATGCACAAGCTTTCTTGCTCCTGTCCTTCCTATCCTCTCCACCCAAATGCAAGATGCCCAAGCAACTGACTGGGTGCTTGGCTGACAGATGGGTCCAACGCATCACAGATTTATAACTAACAAGAGACAGCTAAAGGCTGAGCAGCACAATAAAAAGTGCAGGCTCAGAGGACTGGAAGTGATTGATGAGATTGTCATCTAGTACTATCAGCCCTATATCCCTGTTGTTAATAGCTAGGCTATAGAAAGGGAGTGAACTGAAGGGGTAATTTGGCTGTCCGTTCTCCCAGGACTCAAGCACGTCACATGAGCTGAAAGTGTTCAGATTCATAGATCTGAAGGTTTTAAAATGAAGTGTGAGCTGGGGAAGGATGAGCATGTGCAGGAGAGATGGTAAAGATCCACAGGTATTTTGTAGAGTAAGAATCTCAAGATATCTGTGGGAAACAGAGTACTAATTCTCCTCCCTGTAACCAGCCAGTCATAAGACAGAAAAAAAGAGCATGAAACTTTTTCTATGAGCTGGAACAAAATGAACTATTAGATTCTCTGCATCCTCCCACAGAGCCAGGAAAGCCAGCCAGCTGTGTAAAAGATCAAACATCACACTGCCTAAAAGGGTAAGATTGTACCTACTCTTCATCCTTGAAGTAGTCCTAAAACACACAGTTGTCTGTAGGAGGTAGGTAGTGCCAGGCATAGCCAATGGAGTTATCTCCAAATGAGCTAGTTCATAGAATCATAGAATCATAGAATTGTAGAATCATAGAATCATAGAATCATAGAATAGTTTGATGTAGATGGGATCTTTAAAGGTCATCTAGTTCAACACCCCCTGCCATGAGCAGGGACATCTTCAACTAGATCAGGTTGCTCAGAGTTCCTTCCAGCGTGGTCTTGAATATTTCCAGGGATGGGGCATCTACCATGTCTCTGGGCAACCCATTCCAGTGTTTTACCACCCTCACTGTAAAAAATTTCTTCCTCATGTCTAGCCTGAATATACTCTCTTTTAGTTTAAAACCATTACCCCTTGTCCTATTACAACAGGCCCTGCTAAAAAGTCTGCCCCCACCTTTTTTATAGGCCCCTTTTAAGTACTGAAAGGCTGCAATAAAGTCTCCGTGGAGCATTCTCTTCTCCAGACTGAACGACCCCAACTCTCTCTGCCTGTCTTCATAGATGTTCTATCCCTCTGATCATTTTCGTGACCCTTCTCTGGACGTTCTCCGACAGATCCCTGTCTTTCCCATACTGAGGGCTCCAGCTGATGACACAAAGGCAATATGGCTGTGTAATTTGGGACTAGCAAAAGCCTGGACTCTCAGGTTGTTTCTCTGTGTCATCCAGCAGCCAACACTCCAACTCAAACAGCTAATGAATATCCTAAAACAATCTCTACAACTCATAGGCAGTGATTTCCACACAGATAGGATGTAGCAGATCTACTTTTCGGGTGTTTTGCTTACAAGCTGTGCACTTACAGTCATTCCAAAAGGCCCCAGATTCATTACACATGCAGCAAATTAATTTTATGACATGCATATATGCCTTGAACTCATTGTTCCTGGTTTAAAGCTGATTTATCATGACATTGCATGTCTATCTTGCTCAGGACATGTCAGAATTATATAAACTAGTATAAATCAACAATGTGCTGTAGAAAGTGTAGATCTAGATGTCCCAGCCACTTTGGGCTTACTTGGCATGAGCTTCATGGCATACACATACATATTTCAGCCAAAATTGTCCAGACAGGCAGCCTTACAGTGAAACTTCAGATGTCTGAGGAATAGATCTAATTATCAGCTCTTCTGCTTCTTGGATAAACACTTTTATTTCTATCCAAGACTACATCGTGCCCTATAAGCACCCAGATCACACAACACTGCATCACATAATAAACACTGTGAAATAATGCCTTTAAAAGTTCTAAAACACAGAGACCTGGTTTGAACTGTAGAGTCCGTGCCTACTTTTTGCTGTAAGTTCCTCAGGTGTTGTACTTGCAATCACATTTTATACAGGGCGGAGTGTCACACCCTTGATCTTATTTGGAAGTTCAGAGTTTTGCGCTTTTGGACAATAAAGGTCTGAATGATAGACAGTTGCCATGGATATATTTGAGGCAGCCTTTCATCACTTTTCCCATTACTAATAATGTTTTTCCATGCAAATGTAGTTGTAATACAAGAGATTCAAGTATCATGAGAAATCTGAGCACATTAACTCTCTCTGGTAAAACAATAGGGACACCAGATGTCTTTAGCAATAATTTCAGCCTCCAGAGGAAATATGATATCGGAGTATTATAGACATTATATAAATAGTACACTTCTATTGTAGCTACTGATGATCTCAAAGCTAAAGTAGAAATGAACCCTTTGTTCAGGAAAGATTGTTAAATGATTTAATTCATTGTGAACATGGCACAGAATCAAAAGGATAAAAGCTGTATTTGGTGGGGGAAAAAACCTATTGTTTCTTAATCTGTCTTCGTAAGGATAATTATCAGAAATATTAGTCAGAAGCTAACCTCCTGTACCCATAACACTGAAATAAGTAATTTATTTTATGAACATCAGTCTTCTCTTTCTAATATCAAACGTAGTAGACAGTATCCTGTGCTTTAATAATCAGATGACAACTTGGTTGTAGACCCTAATTTCGTCTTTAACACAAACACAGTATAAATTTGAGTGTGAAGATAGCACAGTTCTGTGACTGCCTTGTGGCAAGAAGTGTGTTCTCCCCCTGTGGAAGTCCTGGTTCCATAAGCCGCACAGACTATGTTTGCCTCTACACATTTATTTTTCATGTAAGTACTAATTTTGATAATAGTAAGAATGAAATTTTTTCTTCTGATTCAAGAAGGCCCTAAACAAAATCCCTTGCAGAAGGATCTAGATAGATTGAAGCATTGGGCAATGAATAATGGGATGAAATTTTAAAAGTCCAAATGCCAGAGATTCTGCATCTAGGATGGAGTAATACCGGGCACAAGTATAAACTGGGAGAGTAGTGGCTGAAGAGCAGCCCTGCAGAAAGGGATCTGGCGGTGCTGGTCAACAGCAGCTCAACGTGAGTCGGCTGTGTGTGCCCTGGCAGCCCAGAGGGCAAACCCATCCTGGTGGGCATCACACACACACAGCACAACCAAATGATCTGCTCAGTTCTAAAATACTCAGAAAGCTACAATCAGTTCGAAGTAGTTTAAATCTGAAATCTTAGAGACTTAGGGGGGAGATTATTTTTGAGATTTTTTTTTCCCCTTTCTCTACAGTCTGCATTCTAAATTCCTCACAGTTAAGTAGCAGAAGGTTTTTAAAATACAGCAGTGGTCAGTCGCCAAAATTCCAAATTTGAACAAATGGAAGTGCACAAGTTGAGTCTTATTAGACCTGAACTTTGCTGTAGATCACTCTTTATGATGAACTGTACCAAAACTTGGAATACAAAGACCTTCAGACTTTTGATGTCTATATTCAGTGCATCTTGAAGCTGGGAATGTACAAGTTCATGGATGCTTCTCTTCTCACCTTCCATTATAGCTGAGCATAGTTCCAATGTGGAACGCCAAAAAGACCAGCAAATGTAAGAGATGTGTTTTGTCTGAGATTACTTCCTGTGCTAAGTCCAGGAGCATCCTCTGCCTGGCAGACCAGCTAACTGAGATATGCAGGCATCTATTACTTTTATTAAGAAGATTAAACATTCCAGACGTACAGCCCTGTGGATTATGCCAGACCAAATGCCATCCTCTGTTAAGTTCTTCCTTTGAGAGGAAAATCTGGCCACTTACAGTTAGTATGAGCCAAGTGATCAGCATGCCAGGTCTGCAGCTGAAAATCTGGAATTATCTTATAACAGCAGTAGGAATATTTAGGGATGAGTGATTGTAAGAAAGGACTCGTGGGACTGGCAGTGTTCAGCAGGACTTTGGCCAAGCTAAACACCAAGTAGAAAATGCTCTTCAGTCATTGCAGCATAATCCCAGACCCCTCCTGTCTACACATATCTAGCAAACTTAGTTCAAGACCTAAGAAAATAAATGTGCAGACAAAACAAAGCTTCACATCCAATTCACAGGGACTTCTAGGTGGAATGTAGAAAAGAGTAACAAGGAACAGCTTCATGAGAGGCTCCAAGAAAAGTCATCAACAGCCTGAGAAAGGGACTGAAGACAGTCCCTAGTTCCAGTGAGACTTCTACCTGTGGGTTGTTCCATGACCTTGCAAGGAGCTAAGGCTGTATTTCTAAAACAGTGGCTTTCAACTTGTGGTCTGTAAAGCACAATGAGTCCATGGACTTTTTCTAGAAATGCAAAGTTACAAGACAATTCTCAAGAAGGAGAAATTTTACACGCTACCATCTACAGCTTCACTGGAAAAAGATTTAAGCTCCACTAACCAAAAAAACAACCAACCAACCAACCAAAACCAACCAAACAAAAAAACCAAACCAAAACCACACAAAACCAACCATGAAAACCACTGCTCTGCCGTATCTGGTCTGGCCATCTTCCATAGACACAAGAATGTTAGAAAGGGAATAGAGCAAACATAAAACTTAGCTGGTTGTTATTCGATCTGGAAAAGTAAATGGGTGCTATTAGCTAAGAAAAATAGCCAAAAAAGATAGGCAAAACTATATGGTCATTTTAGAGAGAAGCGTGAGAGCAGGTCTTTAGGGTTGTACTGTATTCACAGCTGCTATTTAGAAAGGAAAATACAGCTATAGCTTATCTGGCATTTTTTCCCCTCTTATCATAAAGCTCAAAGCTTAAACTAATTTTCTTTAAAGAGCAGATCTTAAAATTTCTGCCACTCATGTCAATGTGATCTCTAACTTAGACTACTAGGACAGCAATTCTGACAGAGCTAAATTTTTTGCAAATTTGAGACCTAAGGCTAGCGCAGAATTCAGGAAGTCATTTGCTATGTGGCACCTCTTTCAAATAGTGAAGAGCAAAACCGACCTTGGACCTGAACTGGCTCTTTAGAGGTTAAAAGATGCTACTTGAGGCATCAGCTTTGCCATATAATTCCACAGCAATGACTAAAGAGTGATTTTTCCTACTGCCATACTTGTACCAGCAAAGGAAAGATGTGGCAGAGTGCTTCGCAGGAGGCTACCTGACATTTTCCTTTGGACTAAAATTATTCTAATTTTCTTGATTTTAAGACATGCTGTTTAACTGAACTGAAAAAGATTCAGTTAATCATAGCTTTAATTTAGCTACCAATAAATGTAGGATTAAGATTTGTGTTAATTATTGCTCTATGGAAGCCTTTTATTTAAAAACCCATTTTCGAGTTCTTGTGGAAATCAATAGTCACCAGTAATCTGCATTATTAGGGCAGAAGCTGTGGATGTTGAGTACTGTATCAAGAAAATAGCATTTCTATATCAGAAAACTGAAGGAGAAAATAGGGTGAAATAAAATTACTTTATAAGCTGATTGATAAAAGATGGACCTACATTTCTTGCCCATGAATGTTTCATATAAAACATTCCAGTAACATTTTGAAAATAGCCATTAAACAAACATCCAAATCAATTGTAGGCCTACCCTTAACTGAAATGATTTTAAAAGTGGAACCTACAAAGAAAACACTGAGTAAAATGTTTCAAGCAAATTAAATTTTTTTCTGTTTTTTTTTCCCTCTGGCAGTGACCCAGGATATTAATTATTATGATAAGGTTTCATTTAGTCTGTATAAGAGGAATGCATGGTTTATGGGATGTTTTCCATCTCCTGTGGACCTTCATAATGGACTTTGTGAGTCATCATATGGTATCCTATGGGAGGTGCAACAGAGCACAACTTCTCATTGCCAGCTAAATTTTTTGAACATAGGATGACCACATGCCTTTCTTCATGTGGCACTTTTCTGTGCGGTGAAACAGCAACTGACCAGCTTCATCTTTCCCTCTTTTGTTTGCTGCTTTTGGCTGATAGCCCATGGCCAGTGAAGAGCCAGATGACTACCAGCTTCGATGCTTTCATGTCTATCAGCCTCATGGCTGGTTCCCACAGCTTCTGACACTGCTGAGTTTCAAAAGGGGACCAGGCTGGACACACCCAAATCCTTTCAATTGCTGCTAGTTCACATTAGCCAAATGCATGTGAAATTTAAAGCGATGGAGGTGGAGGGAGTCAAGTGCCACCAGGCCAGTTTATGTTATACAAATATGCACATTTAGGATTCGTTTCTGTGGATGACACTCACACTCCTGGTACTATACACAGAGAGGTGCAGGTGTTTGGAGAGTTCCCAAGCCTCAGCGTATTTATTCTCCAAAGACAGGCAGAGAGCCTTGCTTACTGGCCTCCTACTTTCCTTTGGCTGACTTCACCTAATGGCAGGGTTTAGTCCCTTGGAGCATGCTTCTGTGGAGATTTGTGTGGTGATGTGCATGTATTTCTGAAAAGAAAAAAAAAAGGCAACAAAGAAACATCCCTGGGCAAAACAGTTTATCCTCTAGATTCCTATCGTCCAAGTGAAATCTTAATGCATTTAATTTACAAACAGCTAGTACCTCCAAGAGCCCTGGGGACAGTGAGGCCTAGTTTCCTAGGAAGTTATGTTTTGCAGATGAATGTACATTCCCAGGTGTCTAGTATGCACAAAGCCCACTTCTGCCATTGAGGTAATTAGTAAAGGCTCTTTTGTCAGAACTTAACAGCTATAATAGCTCTATTTCTCAGACTGTGGGCTCAAAAGTTGTTAGATGAGGATAGGTGAAGAAAAACAAAGAGTGAGGAATCTATATGAGTCATGTTTCCCTAGGAAAGCAGGTTTTTGTATGCTCTGTCACATTCAGATACATTGATTAAGCCCAGATTGAGACAGAAAATATTTTTTTCCTCCATGAAGACAATTTTTGCTCCAAAAATTCCACTCCCAATGAGTATCACACTAAGCAGAAAACCCAATGGATAGCTGAAGAGCTTTTCTGTTGATGGTCTCACCAGAACTGGTATATTCATGCAACATGTTTTGTTTCTGATTTTATTAATAAAAAACTGAATTATTGTAGAAGTTCCAACCAGTTATAGTTTGGGATTGATTATACTTGGATTTTGAAAAGAAATGAGTGATGTTAAGTGTAGAAATAGATCTGGTTTACCAATTCATACAATTGTTCATGCTTGTACAATTTGAGCCATATACTATAACAGTCATATACTATAATAACAGTCGTATACTATTATATATACTATATACTATATAACATATACTATACTATAATAACAGTTCACTTGTGCATAGTTAGTTGCATCCAGTGCCAGCTAAAAAGAACATCATGATAACACTTTACATAGGCTGATAAATTTCATCCCTTTAAGTAGAGATTTTTTTTTTTAAAGCTTTGTGGAGAATATTCTTTGCAAATACAAACATCAATATGCATTTCTTTCAGGGTGCCAGTGCATGGCTTTTATTGTCTTTTATTCTCTATTTTAATTTCACCCTCATTACTGTTCATTCACTTTCTCTTCATACCATGCATGTAATGGGCCTTCTTGAGATAGAATGTGAGCCCACACTTGAAACCAACATTAAGGAATGTTTCTGCTGCAATACGTGTACAAAACCAAGACAACTCTGTTCATTTCACAATTCAGTTTGCTACTCAGCACTCTCAGGTTTTGCACACAATTTTCAGGAGTAAAACTACTCAACCAGATTGATTAGAAAATTAGAAAAAGTATAAAATGGCAAAGATTCCAGGAGCAGTGCTGACTCAATTCTAATTTTTTTCTTCTTTTTTTTTTGTTTTTGTTTTGTTTTTAATTTTGTTTTTCCTTTTACTTTTGGATCAATTTAACATTTATTTGTGCCAGACAAATAGGAAGATATAGTGGTGGATCATAACCCTTTCACCCCAAGGCAAGATTCCTATTCAAAACACATCTTTCATAACTTACTGTGATCTTTCCGCCTGAATAACAAATCGAAAAATCTGTGACTGCAGCATATTATGACGATGTTGTATGTCCAAAAAGCTTGCCAAAGAGATGTTTAAAAGATAAGACACATAAATTTTAAGTCTCCTAAGACAGCATACTAATTCAAACGTATCATTCAGTACTAAGCTGACCTCCAATAAAATGTATCCATTTAGAAAATTATTTGTTTCAAGCAAAACTTTTGAAGTAAAGTTTCAGAAAGTTCATGTTCCATATGATGTTTCATTAAGGGGGGAGAGTTGTGGGTTTTTTGTTTGTTTGTTTGTTCGTTTTGGTTTGTTTTTTTTCCTTAGTTGTCTGTAAATACCAAATAAATATCAATTTTTCCAAGGGCAAGCAATTTCAGGTTCCAATCTTTTACTGAAATTCTGTAAAATTACTTATGATATCCCATTTCCTTACCAAAACTGTTACTTCCCAATCTCACCAGTACCTGTTTCATCAGGTACATTGGGCTGGATCTAATAATGTGCAGATTATTCTTTGTCTACTAAAAATTCCATAATTGAAATCAAACATAAAACTACATGCACATGTCTAATTGCTTTATAGATCAGAGCTATTCGCATGAAGAGAGATGAACCACATCTAAACTTTAAGGACACCTTTTTGTGTAGCAAAGCACTGCACCCTTTCGGGCAATGCTAGAAGTGACAGACACACACTTTCCAAAAAACACTTTTGGGCTTCGAATCTAATATAGAAAATAAAAGAAAAAAAATATATATAAATAAATTTTTAAAAGGTAAGAGTTGGTTTCAATTAATGTTTTTGTGTGGAATTATGAAAATCCACTTTTAAATCCCACGGAAAAGAGCTTTGTAAATCAAAGATTTTTGTGGTGAGCTTTCGGGTTTGTTTCTTTGTGTTTTTTTACATATGTCTTTAATATAAATTTGTAATGGCAAACTAAATTAACTACAGATACGTTTTGATTCTACTCAGTCATTTTAACAAACTTAGCTTCAAAATCATGTCATATTGAAAGTAAAACTCAATGGTATTTTTTTGCAATTGTTTTGCTGTATCTCTATTATTGTCTGGGTATAATTCCCACTGAGTATATTAAGATCAGGATTGAGATCAACATGGTATTTTGAAAAGAAAGTAAAGCAATTTATACAGACACAAATATTTATGTATGTGTGTACACAAGTATATATAACATAAATATGTCTATATGCAAGTATATAACCCAGCAAATTTTCACAAACATTACAAATTTCTTCTTTACAGATGCATTATGTCCAGATGAAAGGGTTAAAAAAATGATAATTTTGAACACAGTTTACAGTGTGTGTTAAGTGTATCGTAGCTATACGTAACATACGCCCAAGTCTTTGCAGATGTTACTTAGCTTTGCCAAGGAGTTTCAACACTCTGGGTGAGGTCTTGAACTCAGGTTTGGCTGATCCAGTGTAATCCACAACATTTCTGCTCCAATGTAGAAGGGAAACTAAATGAGCTACAATTGCTCTGGTCAGCTGACTACCCCACATCCATTTCTTGTGTTTTGGAATTACCCATAACTGAAAGTTATCCTCTGAACCCCAAAGAAGGGCTCAAGAGAAGTTTTTCAAAAGCAACCGTGAGTAAACAAAACTAAATATCCACACAAAATACCAACTTAGTCTCACACAGGATAAATACATTAGAAGGACCCAGGTTAACAGGAAGAAACTCTAACCTTTTTATCTTATCCATATTACTAAAATCTATTCCTTGATGAGGACCCGATTCAGTGCCTTGTAAACAGATACGCCTAAAGAAAAATCACTTGTCCTTTCAGAAATTATTAGCACTTTGTATTTACCTTCAGCTTTACTTATTACACTTTGCAATCTGATATAATAAAGAAGAATTTGAGGGAATATAGAGAGCTAAATAAAAATATATTCAAGGCAAAGAACAGTAAACAAGAAAAAGCCATTTCACAAGTGTTCCCCAATGCTGATGTTTAGCCCACGGAAAAGATAAGATAGTCAGCATTAGTCAGCTGCTAGTAATGGACATTTTCACTCCCTTGAGCTTGTCACCCACCCACGCTGTTCCCTTTTTGTCAAAAATACCATAGCATGGTACTAATAATGTTTTATCCCTTTATATATTTTGGAACAGTAAATTCTATATGAATTGAAAAAAAATATGAATATGAATATGAAAAAAAATTCCTGTTGTGCCACACAACTTCCCAGAGAATGTAGTTTTCCAGACCATCAGTTTCCGCTCACTTATTTGCAGATTTGCTTTGGTATAGAATGAGCCCTTAGGAGGGGATTTTGTGACTTCTCTTAAAAGTCTGCAGCAATTATCGTCCTTTTACAAGTAGTCCTTCCAAGCTGTGACAAAAATGAGGATTTGGGAACAGTCAGGTGGGTGTAATGACATACCTCTAAAAAATCTACAGGTCTTTCAAGGTCAGTTACATTTGTGAAAACACACTATATGAATATGTGCAAAAGGAATCCCAGACACAACTGTACACCACTGATGGGAGTTTAACTTTCTAATGAGATTTATTTTTGTCTCCTGCTTCCTAATATATGATAACTTTAACACATAGACATCAAGTAGTCTGCCTTCAATGGCAGTGGAGCCATTGTCTTCTCTCAAAAAGTGAACTCGTTCCTAAGATTTTAATCATATAATTATAGAAGAGTTCGGGTTGGAAATGACCTTCAAAGGTCATCTAGTCCAAACCCCCTGCAATGAGCAGGGACACCTTCAACTAGATCAGGTTGCTCAGAGCCTTGTCCAGCCTGGCCTTGAATGTCTCTAGCATTGATGCTCCAAACTCTGCATGTTACTGTATTATTTCAAAGCAGAAAATGGCATTTACCCTTCAAAACTATCTTTGAGAGAGAGCAAAATGTGACAATTCAAGAGAGAATCCTGGTGTTAGTTCCTCCTAGATACCAGTTGCTCCAGGAATAGGATCAATATGTCTTTTCCATGGTATTTCTGCATGACTTTCACTGACCTATTTTTCACTTTCACCTTACGCAGCTGCAATTGCTAGATCATCAGGCTAAATAAGAAAAAATTGTATGAAGCCAAAAAAGTAACACTAGGGAGGACAGCTTACTTTTACATGGATTAGTAGAATTATCTTTTTGAACTTTCTGTCCATTAACAACATCAGGGATCTTAAAACTTTTGTAACATAACAGCTGCACTTAAAAATGCTAGTGAATACTGTAAATTGCTTCTTCATTTCTTGTGGTAATTTTCAAACTTTTGGCACATCATGGGGCTCGAATACAGTTAGCAAAATGCAGAGACCAAGATGAGGAATACAGTTTTAATGACAAAAGAACAACTCCAGAGCACATGAAAAGAACTTTAAAAATAATCTTTGCAGTTCGCGATCATGATTGTTCAAACAAATTGAAGCATTGTATAATCTTCAAATCCATTTTTAAAGGATTCAAAGGATACAGAGGTCATAGACTGTATAAATTTATTGTATTCACCTCTATTCTGGTCATCAGGCTAACTCAGATTTCTGACTTTTCTCACTCTTGCATAAACATTGCTCGGAACTCAGGCACCGAGATTCTTTGATTAAAACACTGATAAGAGCTGACTGACCTAAAGGGAGAACTATACAATGTCTGGAATAAAGAACTTAATTTGCATAGATATCTCTTTAAAAATACAAAATCCAGTAAGCAATAATTTTGATACAAAGGATACATTTCAAATAATACTTATTGAAGAGAAAAATCTACAAGTAAGCATGTTGCTAGCCCTCATTTTAGAGCTCTTAACATGTATTTTAATAGAAAAGGCAAAGTTTGAAAGTCACACTGCATATATATGAACACATTCTCTTCTGCTCTTCTTCACCACTTGATTTCTTGGGTTGTATCTGCACGGTGTAAAGCCTTTGCTGGAGGATATTCTCTGTATGCTGGACCAGGTCTGCTCCCTGCTATTTGACCTTCTCCACACCCCATACTCGCCTTTTTCATACCAAAAAAAGCTGTTTCTGGAATCAGCTGAGACAAACATCCATCTACTTTTGCAAGCAGCTACTATTAAGTTTGGTTTTTTTACTACTTAAAATCATATCAGCATCCAGTCCAGCTGAGGGTTGAGACAGTTGCACTACAGACTATCACTTCCTTCGGACCCTGTTCGGTTTTGCCCTCCGTCTCTCACCCATAGCCTGGAAGATACTTCAGGCCTACAAATGGTCCTGCCCCATCAACACAGATTTGTCTGGTAATTGGGGCCATTGGCTGCACTGCTCACCATCCCTGGACCTGGTCTTCTCTTCTTCTTTGGGTACCACGGATCTTTGTCCTTCCTGTCTCATTGTCTCCGGGCTCATCTCTCCTTGCAGAGCAGCCCTGCTCCTGCTGCTCCCTGACAGCTCTGGGCTCATGCAAACCAACTGCTGCAGTACAACATATCTGTCTTGGGGATCTGTCTGACTCCAGCAAGTATTTAAGAACTGAAAGTATAAAGTTCTTTTAATGTGAAGCATCAAATTCTGCATGACAGAGTTCAAAGTTGGAGCCATTTGCAGTCACCAATAACGACTGCAATTTAGAAATCAAAACTTAGACAAACACTTCAGACACAGAGAGATTAATATGAAGAACTGTAAGAGTTCTGAAATAGTACTTACAGGAATCGTGTTTCAAAGAGTTTCATGGTTCTTTCATGATACCTGAACACCTAATCCTAAAAATAATTCAAAGTGATGCATAACTTTTGGCATGTATGACTGTTTTTCAGTGAGGGAAAATTATCCTACACAGGTTTTAGTGTTAGACTTGCAAGTAACAGATCTTTTAGAAATCATTCTAGATAGTTAATTTCTGTATAAGACTTTTAAATGAAAGCTCTACTGCCAGAAATGCAGGCTGTCTCCCACACTAGCAAAGAACCATGTCACATGAACATGACACATTCCAGGGTTGAGGTTTTTACAGGCTAAGTTAAGTTTCTACATATTAATGTGAGAGTGGATAGGACACTGCATTAGCTGAGGGATGAATCCTAATTACTTAATAGAGAAAAGTAGGATCTGAAAATTTGCCATAAAGATCAAATCTGTCTGACCCAACACTTGATTCTAAATAACCTCTACTTTGTGCAATAATCAACATCATGTTTGATCTTAGATAAAACACACTACCTAGTGAACAAGTAGAGAATATACTTTTTTTAGTATCATTTTTCTAATGTTAAATTCTTAACAAGAATTAAAGCGCTTAGTGCTGGAAATCACACCTGATTTTGGAATCACATATGAGAAATAGGCTAGATTTTTTTTTTTGTTTGGATGCAAGAGGAGGGTTAGAAGTATCAGAAGGGATCTACAGTGAGCAGATTGAGTAACCCACCAGAAAGTGTTGAGAAGACAGGCACATCAGAAAACCCTGCACCTTCCAGTGCTACCATGCTGCTTTACATTCTTGTGTTCTGCACCTGCATAATAGTGGGAGTTGTGGTCCAGGATGTTTGTCCAGCCAGACTTGAGTGCTGAAGAAATTCCTTTGAACACAAGCTTATGAATTACTTATTTTTAAGATCCTTCTAAAGGAAAATAAATGGTGATTCCTCTGTTTACATTTGAGAAAACAGAAAAAAAATT
Source organism: Caloenas nicobarica (assembly GCF_036013445.1). Taxonomy (NCBI): domain Eukaryota; kingdom Metazoa; phylum Chordata; class Aves; order Columbiformes; family Columbidae; genus Caloenas; species Caloenas nicobarica. The sequence continues at coordinate 188,760,127 of NC_088245.1, forward strand.
GCAAGGGAAAAAATATTTGTTTCAGGGGGAAGGTAAGAGATTGCATATCTGTGTAATGATGTGGCTAAATAACAGTGTCCTCTAACTGACCTTTGCCTTTAAATATGCTGGGTTATTAAGCTTCAGTGTAGACCAAATTTGAATGTGGAATTTAAAATCAGCAGATATTATGATAGGTGACTGAGATGAAAGAGAAGGGCAAATCCATATGTTCAAGTCAAAACTGTGTGGAGAATGCCTGAGAGAGGTTCCCAACTTTGGGGGCTGGGTATTTCAGTTTGACAAATGTCAGTTCAGAACTAGCTGTTGTAGAGAACTGGATAAAAGGATTCCTGATGGAAGGTGCCAGTTTCATCATAAGATGTATTTTACTGTGCCTATAAATACGTAAGTTTATTGCCTGCATAAATTTATTAAATCTATTTATTAAATATGCATTATTACCTTTTCTAATCCTGATACAGTAGCAATGCCTTTAACCCTACTGGAAAAGATCAAGACAGTTGTCACTGGTTACATTACACCCTATGGTGCCAGACCATTTTCAGTAAGAAAAAGACAAGAAAGGTGCCATAATAAAAACAGGGATTAACACAGAAATGTTATATTTACATCATATAAAGTGCCACACAGATTCCTGAAGTTAGCTGTGAAATCCTTCAATTATCCTGTCAGATAAGCAGTGAAAAGATCCCAAGAGATGGTCTATCTCAGAGTTTTGCTGCAGGTGTCATTTGCTTCTTTTGCTTCTCTAAGTGCTTGCTCTGCTGAATTGATTTTAATATATTTTCTGGTCCACAGCATGACAAACTGATGCCTGCACACTTCACCTCCTGGACTCCAGAATGATTTGCTTGGTTACACATCAGAATGGTAATGGTTCAGCATAACACATGAGTGCTCAACAAGGAATTTCACTATTTTACTGGCCCATCAGTGTGCTGCCTTCAGGACGTACATGAACAGCCTTCAGAAGGGCTCTACTTCTGCATTTCTGGAGAGCAGAAAGCCAGGGTGACTCACTCCTCTGGATTTCTGAGTGTTTGCTACAAGTCGTTAGGGCACTTCTCACACAATTTCTCTCTTACGTTGGAGGGTGGGAGGGAGTAGCATTGCTCTAGATTGAATTGAAGAATTCTGGTGGACTGATGCAAGATAGTCAAGGGCGCCAATAGTGGTTTAATGCCAGAATGTCAGCAGTCATTTGGGAGCCAAAGTTCAGCAGATAATCTCACCTTATGCTTTTGAAAAATACCTCTTCTAAGACTTTTAAAGGTGCTATAATAGAGGTAAAATAACTAGCTGACCTGTAGGACCGTACTATGTTACAGTCATATTCTATGCTACAAAAGCTTTTTTCCAGGCCTTTCCTGCTCACCAACAGAAAAGAATATGGTACAGCTGCTTTCCTGTACTTAATGGGAAACGCAGGATGTTAATCTAAAGTGGCTAAAGGTGTGAATTTAAATTGGATTAATCAAACCACACTTAGCTTTTGCATAATCATTTCTATCCAGTATTAAAATTCCTTAATATTGTATATATGTATTTAATTGGCTTCCCAAGTAAATTAAATCATGCTCAGTGAAGGTCATTTTAATACTGTTAAAAGTGTTGACATTGGAACTGAAAGTGTCTGACATAAATCACTAACTATTTTTGCTGGAAACAGTTTTCCATTTACATAAGCTATCATAAAAGACATAGTTTCATTTTGGGTTTTTTTGTAAATTACTCGTGTATGTCTGACAACAAAGATAACTTTTCAAAATCAAAAGATTAGCATATATACAATTTCTGTCTCTTTTGGTATCTATCATGTTCCCTAACTTCAGTTCTTTTTCTTCCAGATGTTTTTCACATGTCCCAAGAGTGGCCACTTCTTGCAAATGTAAGTAGAAGAAAATGAAAAAAGGCATTGTAGAGAATTTTGCTCTACTCTGTATTGTATGCACTTTGGAGCTTTTAGGAGGATAATTCAGTAGAAGAAAATGAGCTTATGTGGTAGCCCTGCTAATTTATGGCTGGCGGGACAAAGGAACATGCTGAAATCAGAGGCAAAGAACTATCAAGTGTGTCTGAGCTGAATAATGATTTTGAATAATATTGACACCAAAGTATCCAAACCACAACTCATGTAGATCTAGTCAATTTTACCTGAAGAAATTTCTCACCAGAGAAAGAAATTCTAAACTAAAAACAATATGAAATTTACACTGACATTAAGCTGTACCACTATTTCACACAGCAGCTGGTGGAAAATTTTCACAAATGATTGCTAGCAGTTCACTACTTCTGCTTTTTGCAGGAGGTCAAAAATATTTATCTGAATCCATGCCAAATATATGATTCAATGAAGGTTCTTCCAGAATCAAAAGTTAGTGGACTTTGGGGGAGGGGACGGTGGGTAAGATTCAGCTGAAGGTGTCTATTATTCATCAAATTCTCCCACTTGAAAGACTTCAATGACAGACCCCTCCTAAAGCTTCCCTCTTCCAAACTAGGACTAAGAACAATATGCTTATGATTTAACTGGAATCTGAATGTCAAAAGCAATAAAAATAAATCAGTGAAAACTATATCTTAAATAAGCTTTTAGCAAACTATCCAGAGGCAGAAATCCTATTTGCAACTCCATGGGAAGATGAATACGCTGACGAGAATTGGAAAGAATTTTTTAATTCAGAAGGACAAAAAAAAGCTTAATGTGTTGGGAAATGTATTTGCAATTAATAATTCAGAGTAATATATTAATAAGGCATGTATCTCAAGGAATTTTACAAATTATTGAGAAACATGTTCAGCACATGATACCTTATGGATACCAAAGAAATTCTACTAGATGTATACATGACAGGGCAATTTTACAATATTTGTAACCACAACTCTAATTTAGAACTGCAGGTAGGTAGACTGTCAGCCAATAACGAACATGGCAGTATATTTTTGAACTCATATAATGGTCACAACTGTGATGTGTCAATATTCATCTGTTAATATTATATTTACTATCATTATTTGGTAAACCTTTGGGTTGTCAAATGCTATCCTGAGCTAAGTGGACAATCAGGATGAGATTCATCTCACATCACTTTGACATGTAAATATGAGGCTTCTTGTCTAAGCTCTTTCACTGTAGACTTTTTCTCGAACATAACTAAAAATAGATTTCCATAGGAACAAGCAATTCATGCCTCCTGTTGGAGTCATGTAGCTCAGGGTGTAATGTATCACCTTCTTAAAATGAACATCTTTCTTCACAGGCTGCAGAGGTGACCTCGACAGTTGGTTTAATTAGATACTAATTTTTTCAGATGGCTGAAGTTAGGTGCAATGAATCACACTCTGTAGATACGGTGTAAAGTTTTATATTCTAAGGAGAAAAACAGTCTGTTTAAAATTGGCTTTGTTTTCCCTTATTGTACGTGCTTGGATAATTAGTGAAATGTGAAAAGCCAGAGACTTTTTACTTCATTCAGGAAGCCTGTTCAAATTCAATGTGCTGTTTAAATTTTAGTTGTAGACATCTGTTCTCTGCATCACTGCCCTTAACAGACATGGCTGTTCCAGAAAGCTAACAAGGTCCAGGATGTAGGCCGAAACATCAGCATGTGGTCACCCCTAGCACTGACTTCTCATCACAGTCCCTGGAAGGCTTTTGGCCTTGCCCAGTTAGCGATTTTCCAGCAGTTTCTGGGCACAGTTCAGAAGGAGTCTGGTCCGTGGGCTGTTCCCCATGTGCAATTTGGACGCAGCAGTTTGGGGAAGTGGTTGAGACCTGACAGCTTAGCTTTGTTTTACGTGTGCAGTGGAGGTTGTCTTAGGGCCAGAGAACAACTTCTTGCTATGAACATGTAGGTGTTGCCACAAGGTCTGCACATATGTAAACCTTTAAGTTAACAGAGTTGCCTTTAAAGATCTGATTAAATGGTCTCTTAGTCAGGACCTACATGCTAATATACACTATCTGTGGCATTATATATTATTATGTTACTGCTTATACCTTTAATACTTACGCATTTAAAGAAAAACATTCTTCCACTTGAAGAGACTGCCAAATAATTTACTTGTAACTGGGGTAGAGGAGGTAAAAAAAGCCAAAGATGTTATCTGAACTGCATGCCTGGAGCATGAGGAACAGATCTCATAATCCTCTGCCTAATTATAAACCTGTTCTTACCTCCCTTCAAAGGTTAAGGGGGTTGAGCATATGCTTAAATATTTTGCTGAATAACCCCTAGTCTTGAAAATATTTCCACTAATTTCAATGGGAATATTCAGAGGTTATAAAGCTAAATGTGTGTGCAAACTTTTCATATTATATCTTTAATAGGATTACTCCCGTGAACAAATGCTATTCAGTTCGAGTCAGGTTCGTAAAAGAATTAAGTAGGCAATATACCAAATTAACAGCTCACGAACAATTATTTTCCTTGTAATGATTTTCAGTTTCTGTCAGTATCTCTTTATCTGCATGAAGTCATTGTATGTAAGCAACACAGAAATATGAAATATACATAGAATTTAAAGCAATTAAATAAGTTACTTCCTAATTCACTGCATAAATGTTAAATACATAGCCTGCTAAATACCAGTTTAAAACTCCACTTGGAAATGTTTCCTTTTACCTTTTTTCTGTAAGAACTCCAGCTCCCTAGCAAATCCTTCTGAGCTGCTAAAACCTCGCACACAAAAAGCTAGAAATGGAGGCAGTGTTCAGAGTATAAAAAGACTGCCTTGTTCATAAAGTAAACACATAGATTTCACAAAAAATATCCCTGAATTTACTAATCTGATTTTTTTTTTTCTCCCCAAGGAAAGTTAAAAAAGTTCCTATACAAGCTGATTTCCAAGCACAGACACTCTAGCACAGGAAGATGTTAGATTAAGAGCTACAAGGAATAACTTGAATGTTTTATTCTTTTTTGGGACTAGGAGGTGAACTACACATCCTTTTACAGTCATTACTAGACCTAATTATCAATGCCTATGAAAGTGTATGCTTTGGCAAATAAGACACTTATATACACAGATTTCAGTCTTGCTTCCTAGTTTTGAGTGGAAAAGGAGGCTTTTTCCTGAGACTTGTGTCTGGTCCTTGCTTAAAAATCCACAGTCTCATTCCCTTACTAATTAATTTCTACACATGCTTTACATTTGATCCTGTAACATCTGCTAATCTTAGTCTCCTGTTGAATCTATATGGAACCCTACCTATAGAAAAATACTGAGGGAAGGAATATTTAAGTATAATGACTTTCAAAAAGCAAACTGTCTCCCTGTGAGTCTGCATAAACACTATAACCATCACGCATTCCTGGGCTAACAGAAACACCCAACAGTGTTTGCATAAGCAAAGGATGAGGCACAATTAAAGTGTCATGGTAGGAAACCGTTAAACTGTGCTCCCGCAGTTATTTGGGATTGCTTTGCATACTAATAACAGATAGATATACTAAACACCTGAAGCTTCATTTTGCATGTGTCTTGTTTGCAGATGCTTATGTGGCACACAGAAAGAGCCACTTATTTTGGTTTTCCCTAATTTTGTGAAAGATCGGATATTTGTTGTACTGTTTGTGGAGAGTTTCCAACTTTATGGCATTAGCTATTAGAACAAATGTCTGTAATAATTACTTCAATATTTAAGATTTATTTGTGTTTTGGTTCTTATTCAGGTTGCATAGACTACTGGTTCTTCCAAAAGCACAACTGTGTCTTTAGCAATTTTTTTCATTTATTCTAAAAGACATATTACTCAGTAGGAACAATATCATCACAAAAAACTGAAATGGCTTCCCTAAAATTACATGGCCTCAGTCTATAATTCAAAAATTCTTTTAATATCCAAAGGTACCAAAATATTCTTATTTCTCACTTCTATTCAAGATTGACAACCTACAGCATGAATCCTGGCACTTCAGCCAAATACAGATTGCTTATTCTATAATACAATTGCTTATTCTATAATACAATTGATGGTTAATTCTGTAATATGGTCATAGTTTTTGTTGGGAAATCACCTTCTTATTAAATCAATATTCAGTAACCTTTTGAAAAGCCGATGTATAATGACTTTTTGTCAGGTTTAGGGGTTTTGTTGTTTTGGTTTTGGTTTTGTTTTGTTTTTTTTTTTTCAGTAGAGCATTCCAGCTAGAGAGTGGAAAGGACATAGCATTCTGTTGCTTTAGTAGAAATCTACAAGGAACCCTCGGCTCAGCTAAGAAATCAGACTTGACCATCTGTCCTGTTAAAACTCCTGTTGTTCACTATGTAGTTTATCCAACTTATTCAGAGTACTTTCAGTTCTTTCCCTGTTATTCTCTCCTGAGAAGTATAGGAAACACACATCCATTCACACACGCTCACACATACATAGGTATTAGTGGAAATCATTATACCATATTACAGTAAACAGTCATAGTTTGTGCTGGTATATTTTATGAGTATGCATAATACTAATCTACAGCACTGGCACCATTTTTCTTAGCATTATTATGTTGAGGATATTCTTGCTTTTCTCATGCCTAATACTAAACCACATTCTTATCTATGTTCTTGAGTAGAACTGTGCAAAGAGTGGAATCTCCCTACAGATGCCAATATTTCAAAATTTGACATCTCTCAATTTTGAAACAAACCCAACTTATTTTTCTTTATTTTTTTCAAAAATAATTTTCTAGAGGAAAGCTATTCTGCACTCAGGGAAAAATCTCATTTTTATAAAATCACCACATTGTTATTTCTTAAAATTATGTGTTTTTCCAGAAATCAAAATTGCTGCAAAATATGAAAGCAGACAGTCATTGTTCTCTTGTTTACTTTGAAGAAAAAAAATTCTGATCAGTTTGGTCAAATACTTATGATCTGATGAAACTGTAGTTTCCAATGGAAAACTGGTGCCAGTTAGACCTCTCTGACCAGCTGTATGTCATACCTTTGCATTGTATAGTCACTAGCAATATACCCCAGGGATCAGTATTGAGTCCAGTCCCATTCAACATCTTCATTAATGATCTGGATGACGGGACAAAGTGTACCCGCAGCAAATTTGCAGATGACGCCAAACTGGGAGGAGTGTGTGATACGCCAGAGGGTTGCGCTGCCAGGAACCTCATGAAGTTCAACAAGAAGTACAAAGTCTGCACCTGGGGAGCAACAACCCCAGGCACCAGTACATGCTGGAGGCCACCCAGCTGGAAAGGAGATTGACAGAAACAGATCTGTGTGTCTTGGTGAACACAACATTGAACATGAGACAGCAGTGTGCTCTTGTTGTAAAGAAGGTCAGTCTTATCCTGGGCTGTATTAGACAAAGTACTGTCAGCAGGCTGAGGGAGGTGATCCTTCCCCTCTGCTAAGCACTGATGAGGCCACACCTGGATGCTGCGTCCAGCTCTGGAGTCCTCAGTAGAGGACAGACATGGGCCTGTTGGAGAGGGTCCAGAGGAGGCCACAAAAATGATCAGAGGGCTGGAACACCTCTCCTGTGAGGACAGGCTGAGACAGTTGGGATTGTTTAGCCTGGAGAAGAGAAGTCTCCAGGGAGACCTTACTGTGGCCTTTCATTTCTGACAGGGGGCTTATAAGAAAGATGAGGACAGAGTTTTTAGCAGGGCCTGTTGCGATAGGACAAGGCATAGTGGTTTTAAATTAAAAGAGGGTAGATTCAGACTAGACATAAGGAAGAAACTTTTTACAATGAGGACGGTAAAACACTGGCACAGGTTGCCCAGAGAGGTGGTAGATGCCCCATCCCTTGAGACATTCAAGACCAGGCTGGACGGGGCTGTGAGCAACCTGATCTGGTTGAAGATGTCCCTGCTCACTGCAGAGGGCATTAGACTAGGTGACCTTCAAAGGTCCTTTCCAATCTATTCTATGATTCCATGATAAACTACTACCACAAAATTCAGAGATAACCAAGGAAGTTCTGAGAAGCTAGTGATAGACTTTGGGCAGAAAGTGACCATAGGAAGGAGGTCAGCTTCTCTTCCTTGTGGAGACAGAAGCGTGTATTCATGTGTATTTTAGTTCAACAATAGCAATCCAAATGAATAGCTGGCAGCAACCAGCTCAGGGTTGACAATAATATTTATTGCAGCTAATAAAACAAGTATGTCTGTCTGTCACTGTGCTGCTCATTTCACCATCACAATTTCTTCCATAGCTTTCCTGACTTCCTCTGGGACTCCAAGTCTTCAGCCCTCTGTAAAAGAAGCTAAAGTGCGATTTACTTTTGCACATCATAGACTCTCCACTGGCATTGCAAAGCTTTTGCAAATAGACTCCTAAGGAAGAAAAAATAAATGTGGACTCTCTGGCTACAAGGGGCTTCAGGGAATGCAAGTCTAACAGATTGCATCTGAAAATCATTTTGCAGTGTCTGAGTCAGAATTTCTGGCTTGATTTCTTAAGGTATACATAAATGCACAAGTGTGTCTGAGTATACATACATGTGTCTGTATATATGCATACTTACTATTTTAACAAAATAGGACAAATATAGACTGCCTCTTAACCAAGAAGGTCTTTCTTTTGTCACTTTTCTGTAGCAGCAGGGAGCTTGCTGAATCCAACAGGTTACTTAATGTGAAATATGCTTCATCTGTTAATGCCAAGATTCAATGTTTTTATTTCAAATGCATACCACCTAAGTTCTGCTTTGCTTTTCTTATAAAATCTGCATAAATGCCATGATTCTAGTCAAATGAACATGAGTCTTTTAATAAGACTCCAAACAATCTAGATTAAATTGTGCACACCCAAAGGAACCTGATACTGGAGACAACCTTTAGCAGCCCAAGTGTAACTTTGCCTTAAAGAAACAGCTTATAATTAGTGATGACAGGATGATGTCTCTTCCAGAGCAGTTTCTAAAACCCGTAACTCTTCTGTTCCACGATTTTACATATTTTGTTACAGTGGCAAGGTCGCTTTCAAGAAAACTGGATAAGAAAAAGACTCACATAGGTTTCTCTAAGAGACCAACCAGCACTAAGAGTCATATACTCTCCCATATGCAGGCATTAAAAAAAAAAGGGTGAAACATCGCATAGATATTGGCTGGTTTCACTTCACCCCATGATGGCAGCAGTGCAGACAGCCATGGAGCATGCAGTACGGCAAACTGTCTCTGCTCCTATATTCCCCTTGCACAGCTCATCATATTTGGCTCTACTCCACTGGTAGCTGAAGAATCTGCTACCAAACAGCAGAGAAAGAAGGAAACTTCAGGCACTCTTATCTGTCCCAAAAACAGCACATGCTTGTCTGAACAAATGTCTCCAGAAAGTGTAAAAAACACATGGTGTGTATATTAACACTGCCTGTGCAGAAAATAGCAGTCAAATTACAGAAGTTAGGAGATGGTGTTCCCACATGGTAGAAGGACACCGTACACCCTCCTGTGGTTCTGTCCCCAGGTTAACAGCTACTCTGCCAATACTCTGTTTCAGCTCTGCCGTGCTTTACATCAGAGCAGTGGGTACTCGTTTCTTTGTTGCTCCTTTATAACATACTGCAGCTTGCATGTTTTGCCATGATTCATAAATCACTTCTTTTGAGAAAAAGTCACAAAAAATAAATTCATTTCACTTACAGCTAGACTCAGGGACTGCTTATTTTTCAAGAAGATACTTTGTGGGACCAGAAATTATCTGCCAGACTGGAGCAAATTCAGCTAGGCCCGTCAGTCAAAAACAAGAGATAAAGGAAAATTCGCAGAATCACGCAATGGTTAGGGTTGGAAGGGACCTCTGGAGATCATCGAGTTCAACCCACCTGCTAAAGCAGGTTCACCTAGAGTAGATTGCACAGGTGGGTTTTGAATGTCTCCAGAGAAGGAGACTCCACAACCTCTCTGGGCAGCCTGTTCCAGTGCTCTGGCACCCTCAAAGTAAAGAAGTTTCTCCTCATATTCAGATGGAACCTCCTGTGCTTCAGTCTGTGCTCATTGCCCCTCATCCTATCATTGGACACCACTGAGTCTGGTCCCATCCTCTTGACATCCACCCTTGAGATATTTATAAACATTGATAAGATCCCCTCTCAGCCTTCTCTTCTCCAGGCTGAACAGACCCAGCTCTCTCAGTCTCTCCTTATATGAAAGGTGCTCTAGGCCCCTAAACATCTTTATAACCTGTCGCTGGACTCCATCCAGTAATTCCTTATCCTTCTTAAACTGGGGAGCCCAGAACTGGATGCAGTACTCCAGATGCGGCCTCACCAGGGCAGAGTAGAAGGGGAGGACAACCTCCCTTGACCTGCTGGTCACATTCTTCTTAATGCACCCCAAGGTATCATTGGCCTTCTTGGCCACAAGGGCACATTTTTGACTCATGGTCAACCTCTTGTCAACCAGAACTCCCTAATCGTTTTCTGCAGTGCTGCTTTCCAGCAGGTCTGCCCCTGACCTGTACTGGTGCCTATGGTTGTTCCTCCCCAGGTGCAGGACCTTGCCCTTGTTGAACTTCATTAGGTTCTTCCCTTCCCAGTCCTCCAGCCTGTCCAGGTCTCGCTGAATGGCAGCACAGCCTTCTGGTGTGTCAGCCCTTCCTCACAGCTTGGTATCATCAGCAAACTTGCTGAGGGTACACTCAGTCTCTTCACACAGGTCATTGATGAACAGGTTGAACAGGACTGGACCTAACACTGACCCCTGGGGAACCCCACTAATTACAGGCCTCCAACCAGACTCTGCACTGTTGATCACAACCCTTTGAGTTCTGCCATCCAGCCAGTTCATGATCCATCTCACCATGTGCTCATCCAGCCTGCACTTCCTGAGCTTGCCTATGAGGATGTTGTGAGAGATGGTGTCAAAAGCCTTGCTGCAGTCAAATTCAAAAAATCTCAGCTTTTACTGAAAATGCCATTTTTGTGATAAGAATAGCCAATACTTTTTACAGAAGAAAATCCATATCAGACCATATTAAGGCAGCTGGCACTCGATTTTTTAACATCTTTTTTCTGTGTGTTGAGGTAGAGGAGGTACACTTCCAATTGACCTGAAACTAACTTCAATTTCCTATCCATTTTTTGTCTCAGCCAGCAAACTTACAGCCTTTAGGGAACAAAAAAATGATTCTTGTTGTTTTCTACTAAAATCACAAATCAAATTCTCTTAAATCTTTTTCCAGTAGGTGTGAAAAGTTGTTGTAGCAATAGCAAACACAGCAAAAAAAAAATATTGCTACGTTTCTTCTTCTGGACATCACTCAGTGTTGTGATCTACTCTGTTGTCAGGAGCAAATGCACAATTTTCACTGAGGAATACATCTATTACTTAGACTAAGGAGAACAGTCAAAATGGCTTATCTAGAAACCCTGAATGTAACCATCTTGTGCATAAGAAGCTGCAGGGCACAGAGGAACCGTTTTTTAAATTTTCAGGTTCACGTGAGAGAATGAGTGAGTTAATGCGAGAGCACAAACAGGCTCTAGCTCTAACAAGTTTCACTTCTCAAGCAACAAGTAGCTCAGCTCTCCTCTGGTTTTGTGGACCTTCCCACCACACCAATCACCATGAAGTTCCTGTAATTTATTCTGTGGATACTATGACTCACGCTGACCATATGTTCTCTCAACACCCAGCCCTCAAAACATCTTTTGTGGCATGTTTGATATCAGCATTTTGGCTGTTTGTTTGCTAGAAGCTTGTGTGGTTTTCTTTTTATTCCTGCAGTTGGTCTGAGGGTTGTTTATCTTCCTTCTGTAATTACATAAAACTTTATATGTTTGTGTTAGAGAACTTCAGGTACAAGCAGGTCTTGGGGAGGTTCAAATGGTCTTTCCTTCCTGGAGAAGTTCTTCCCACGGTCACTGGGACCCCAGAGAAGCCTCTGACCCACAGAAGGAAAAGTCCTTCAGCATGGGGCCTGAAGGACTCTTAGCTTTTAATATAGTTGCCTTCCTGAAGCTTTGAGGGGTCTTTTACAAAATTTTGGTTTTAGGAAATGGATCACTTCAAAATAAAATATTAAGACAATTGTGAGGTAGAAAGTAATAATACAGATTGTCGACTATCAAGTAATTTTAGCTAGAAAAACACTAAAGATGGACTGAATATATGGGACATAGTAGAGTTCAAATCAAGAGCAAATGTGAATAAATCTAAAATCTATTAAAAGAAAGAAAACTTTACATCAGTTATTCTAAAAGCCACACAAATCAATGCTTTGAGATAGAGAAATTAGAAAAATCAAAAACAAAAACAAAATTTAAAAAAACCCCAGATTTTAAAAGTGTCATCTTTCTGTTTCGTTTCTCCATACTTGATCCATATTTTCTCCCCAGAAATAAGCAGCATACACAATGAAATGTTTAACAGTAGAAACTATTTCCGTCTCATCATCTTTTTTAATTCCTTAGCACACTTCACGTCTTTATTTAACCCCACCATGTTACTATTGAGGAAAATGCAGCTTTTCAGTGTAGATGTGCTATATTTCTGTTGAGAATTATCAGGATAAAACTATCTTGACTATTTTTTGTAAATAATCCATTTCCTAAGAATATCTCTTATTTTCCTCAGTTTAACATTACCAGTTTCTTCAATTTCTATAGAAATAATTCTAAAGGAATAAATAAAGTAAGTATAATCTTCCTCTACAGAATCATTCAAAACTGAAGAATTTTAAATGTAAATAAATAGTCTCTCTTTATCTCTTTGGGCTTTGGAAAGCTCTTTTCTTTTTCTGTCAGAGCATTTTTCAACCTCTTCAAGAAACACAGTGTATTACAAATAATAAGTCATTGATATACGCTGTACAAACAATTTGAATTTTTTAATTTAAAATCCTACTGCAGTGCCATGACCATCTCAGTGATTCTGTACCCCTTGTACAAGGCAGTTATTGTGATATTGTGGGTCAGACGCCTAATGCTTTGTTATCTTAATCACTAGATAAATCATGAAAGTTCACACCCCTAAAAGGAGGAATGTAGATGTCTCACAGGATGTTTCTGGACACCAATATTTTCCTTGAACTGGGAACAAATTAAATTGTCATTAAGTTTTGATGTTTTCTATAAGAATATATTTTGCAACTTTTGAGTAGATTTAAAAATAATATGAAAGAATTAAGAAAAACATTTACGTTGTAAGATGTCTCAAGGCTCTGATGACATATTTCCTCATTCATTTTTGCTGCTAAGCAAAACTGCATTGTAGTCTTTCTCCTTTTACCACTGTAAAATCTCTTTTAAAATGTGAATTCCTTATGAAACTGATTTTCTTGTAAAAAAAATATAATACCTACAAGCCACAGCTGTTTACTATTTAAGATAGGCTTCTGGAGATACTGTCATTTATTTTGAACAAAAAACTTATCCTTTTGACAAATGAGAGGTTCTCTCTTCTCCCCGTACTGTAATTGCTCACATTCAGTACTGGTTGCAAGAAGATCCAGAGTTGGGAAAAAAATGTTGCTTCAGAGAAAAGGAAGCCCAGAATTTTTACAAATAGACTTTGCATTATAGAAACAGATACTTCTAGGAAATATTTCCTACAAACTCTGACTCTGAGTAACAAATGCTATGTATATTTTCCAAGATACACTGTCAAAGAAAAGACTATGAAAGTATAAAGCTAGGTAGGATTTATGTAAGCTGTCTTTATGATTCATTATAAGCATGTTTGGGTGTTTTATGATCAGGAGTGTTATCCTCTCTAAAATTTCTCTCTGTTTTGGGGTAACAAAGAGCAAACATCTCTGGAATTTCCTGGATATCTTGTTGAATAAAGTAAGTAATTAAAAGGATAAGAATGTATACTCCAATCCTTCCAATAACATGTGTATAAAAATAATTTAATTTATCTCTCAACATTCAACTAAATCTCAAGCAAAACTGTTTATAGTTTGTAAGAAAGTGTTTCCAGCTGATTTTATAGGAGACTCCCCAGAAACAAGCCAAATCAAATATAGAATACATGTGAGTTTAACATGATTTGTATTCTCCCCTTACCACACTTCTCTCTTACCCTATGGAGCTCAAAGAACAGGTGCTGGGCCATTTGCACCAGTGCAATCAAACCAATTAATGGAAATACTTGTTTTCCAGACTGTACTTCCCTGAAGCTGAGCCCTGCTCTCCACCCTGAGCCCAGCAAGAATACCTTGCTCATTCTTTCTTCTGTCTCTCCATCTTCAGAAACATTCAACGCTGGGATCCAAATTGGGTAGCATAGGATAAGGAAAGTATGCAGGGAAAATAGTGTCTCTGCCTTTTTTCCTGTGGCTGTGAACAGTATATGTATCCTACTTTCAAAAAGAGTTTGCTCTTAGTTGAGGGAATATTTTTATCTGATGCACTCTATGTGTAGAGAAATATCCTATTCTATCACTTTGGCCTTATCACGGATAAGATTCCTTTTTTTTTTTTTTCCCCGTTAGCTCTAGATAGTTTCCTTCTTACTGTGCTGAGCGAGCCCCATGCTTCAGGAGAGAAGTTCTAACCCAGAAATCTGTGTTATGCTCACTATAGCTGAAAAATAAAAGGCTGTGAGTTTTAGCACTATGGTAGCTACCAGCATTTGAGATTCACCTCTCAGCGCTCATCCGTGAAATGGGACACTTGAGCCTTTCTTTTCCTGACTTTATACCTTATAAGCTTTCCTCTGTAAGGACTACTTCTTACTTTCTATATGGCAACCTGCCAGAATTAGCACTAATGGAAATCATGTGGCTTACACTGTGGTCCAATGGATGTTTCCCTCGGCAGTGATTCTGATGTACACATTTCTCTCCGCCCTTGCCCAGAGGTATTCCTGCTTGGTCCTGTGCCACCCTCTTCAGTTGTACTGTACAGCCGGTTGTGGGAATATAATATGAACCAAACCAAGGAACTGACTAAAAAGATCCGAGAGTAAAAATAGCCCTCTTTGTGGGTTTTTTTCAAGATGTTTTTGCTCAGAGTGCACTGACCAATATATATGTGTAATCAGTTAGCAAATCATGTGTGCCAGATGAAACCATAAACATCTCTGGTGGCACAAATGAGGAGACGACATTGGGACCGGAATAAGCATGGAGGCAGAGGAGGTGGACAGGAACAGCTCAAACCAGCTTTACTGCTAAGGGAAGAGTCTGTGGAGCCAGGGCCTTGCTGTCACTGTAAAAAAACACAAACACGAAATTTTTCTATGCTTGCTTTTGAACACTATCCATTTTGGAACTGGTGAGAGCAAGGGTCTCTCTGTTCATAACACTACTTAGAGAATGAATGTTTAATGCATCAGTAGCTTGGCAGGATTCATTTTGTGGTTATCTTTCTTTGAGGGAGCATCTGGCTCCATCAACTGCTACCCAGTATGATGAAACATCAGACTCATCCAAATCATGTGAGTTTCAGATATGTGTCATGAAAAGAGTCCAACACTTACGGCTGTTTGGTTGAATAATTTTCTCTTTTTTTCCCCCCTCTGTGCATATTTATTTTCTGAGATTTATCTCTGTTCCATTTTCTTTCTCTTCATGACTGTAGGTTTTTTAAAAGTTCCAGATGAAGTGTCATCAGATAATATTTAGAAAAAAGTATTTTGATTTCTTAGCATTGGTTCTATATTTAGCTTGTTGTGTATGTGGAACTGAAGTAGACACTAACAAGATCTCTAGCAGGCAAACTTATGTTGCCAAGGAAATATATACGACATGACTGAATTCTGAGTTTTCCGAATCTCTCATTTCTGTTACTTCTAGGTCTAAGCTGAGGATTGTTGGGTTGGAAGAATTATCTAAAACAGACTTGTGGTGACTCCACCTTGTGCACTCACAAGGGATTACATACAGAATGTGAATTATAATACACTGATCAGTGCCAAACATCTTAACATAAGCAAATACAGTCAGTACAAACACCAGTCTAACATTTACAAATTACTTCTACTTTTAGAATAGCTGAAACTGGATTCACAGTTTGCACTACACTGACCTTTGTGATTCAGGTTTATTTATAGACTAGAGACAATGCAATAACCATAGAGCATTTTTTCTCTACATCTTCTACTTCAAAGGAAGAATATTTTTTTTAATAGCTGCTTCACTCCAGGTGTCTGAAGTCTATTCTGCTTTTGTCTTTAGATGCCTTGAATGTGTCCAAAGTTTCAAAACTTTACCATTTAAAAAATGGGTTCCTCTTTGCAAAGCTGTGTTTGCATAATCAAAAAAGTTTAAAAAATTATGTAATCAAAGATGGGCCACACTAAGTGATATCTGTCTCCCTGCAAGACAGAGAGGACAGCTACCAGCTGAGTGAACAATCTAAAGTGCAGAAATTTGAGCAAGCATGGCAGGAGTCCAGCCTGGACGAATGGACAACTCCTGATGGAGGTCATACACTAAAGAGAAGACCACAGAACATGGTCATACCCAGGACAAATATAGAAGCATTGCCCAAGCGTGAAAGGACAGAATTAGAGAAGTCAAAACTCAGCTGGAATTAAAGCCAGAGAGGGGTGTAAAGGGCAAAGAAGGGTGTCTGCAGGTACACTGGTAGTAGAAGGAAGGCTAGGGAAAATCTGGTCATTGGGACACAGGACCTAGTGACAAAAGACATTGGAAAAGCCTGTTTTGACTGGTAAGACTTGCCCTCTAGCATCCCAATTCCCCAAGCCTACTAGCAGAGTCTGTAAGAGTGAAGCAGTAGCCACAGGAGAGGAAGACACAGTTGAGTGCCTGCACCACTCAGACATGTACAAGTCTGTGGGACCAGACAGGATGCACTCCAGGATGCTGCAGCAGCTCGCTAATGCCACTACAAGGCCTCACTCTGTCATCTTTAAAGGTCATGATGACCAGAGGAGTTTTCCGATGACTAGAAAAATGAATATATCGAACCTGGCTTCAAGAAGGGTAGGAGAATCTGGGAAAATAGAGCTGCCCAGTCTTCTGGGAAGGTTGTGGGGCAAATCCTCCTCCAAGCCATTTTCAGACACATGAAGAACAAGTAGATGACTGGGAATACACAGCAAATCACACCTGACCAAACTAATTGCTTTCTACAATTCAATGACTGGCTCCATGGACAAGGAGACAGTAGTGAATGTTGTGTATCTTGACCTCAGCATGGTCTTTGATACAGTCCATGGTATCTTTATAGACAAACTGGTGAGACACAGACTGAATATGTGGATAATAGTGATAGCTGTTGTTAATCGTACTATGGAATAAACTAGGCAGTAATCTTTATATGTAAGATATTATTTTTAAATTTGTAATATTAAAATAATGGAAAGATTCAATATATAATACAAATGAAAGTACAAAGAAAGCTTTGTTTCCAGAACATACAGATACTGCCAAATAAGGTCAAACATTCCTTAATGTTTAGACAAATGCTCTGTAAATTAGTAGAGGCAGCCAAGCTTCCAAACATAAAGAAAGTATTTAAGAAAGAGAAGAAAGAAAGCTGAGTTTGAAAGAAAAACATTCCCAAGAGAAGGAGGGAGAACTGAAATAAATGTAGGCTGCCCATTTTGGAAGTAGAGAACCCTATATTCCCTTTTACTTAGGTGAACCCACTTTTTAATTTTACATCCTGACAGGTCGGACCTTTCTTTCAGCCTTTATTCCCGTTTTATCAATTATTTCAACATGATTAACGTCAGCAGAATGTTTGCTGGTGCAGAGCTAAAACTTTGCACAACTACACATCACTCTTGTCTAGGAGAGAGTGTAGTTTTCCCTGTAGACATTTCGCAAGACAATAACTTTCTGTAAGTAATCATATAACAACACCACAATTGGAGGTTATGATAGTGTTTTATTTCATTTATTTTATGCTTTCTATAACTTCCTGACTACAGCTTCACTCCTTCAGGAGTGTAGACTTCTGGGGTTAATATTTGCATTAGCTGAGTCACTGTACATGACCAGAGAGACTATAGGCAACATGTATCAACATTAAATATTTCATATCACATCTCACTCTCCCATGGATGTTTTTCATTAAAAAAATCCAGTGCAAGCCAGCAACACATTTAATTCTAGCTTAAGTGAAAAGAAATTCAGAGAAATACAAATTGTGTTGGAAAAAAAAAAGTTTTTTCAATTAGATTTCTCCTTGGATGACACTCTGCATCTCACTTCAATTCTTTTAAAGTTGAAAGAAAATAGAGGAGGTTAGCAAGTGAAAGAGGTTTCTATTAAAGTCCAACACTTCTAATCCATGGTTCTGCTTCAGACGCACTGTTTTCAGCCCAGATCAGAGAGATTCTTAAAGGTGACAGAGTACAGGGCAGCATTCATTTCACATTAACAAATACTGTTAAAAGAGATGGTTTCCAATTTTTATTCAAGACATATGATCATTTTCAAAATATAATAATGGGCATTTCTCTCTTCCAGCTACCACAGAAATGCAGTCCGAAATGGAACAAAATTTCCAGAAGGATCAGCAGTCTGAAGAGCTTGGAAACACCCAGCTCTAGTTTACAATCTGAGATATATGGCTACAGTCCTGGGTTACCTTTCAAAAGAGGATACCAGGAGGAAACCCTGGAAATCTATTCCTAATCCTAGAAATTATACTTGAGGGAACAATTCCCCTTTGGCAAAGACAGGGACTAGATGACCTAAAGGTGTTTTCCATTTCTGCTTAAGTCTTTTAAAAATAGATATATGTTCAATAAATTGTTATATCTTCTACAAATGCCCCAAAGTATACTAACAGCTTGCTTGAGTTTAACCAGAAGACCCAGCTGAGCCTGATCTTGCAAAATATTACATTAGAAGTTGCTACCAGTATAAGCAGGACCTCAAACTTGGTGAGCTGTACTCACAACCCATGAATAAGGTCCAGAGGAGAAACTATGGGAGAGTAGGTGACATCTGTTCCCTCCTATTCTTATGACAGATGTGAAACAAGTAGAAGAGAATGAATCTTACTGGTATATGAGGGCCCTGGTACAAGTTCAAGTCACAAAGGCTAAGAAAAGAATTTGCAAACTGAGAGCTAATCCCTCCATTCAGTCTCGGATTTCTTCCACTTACTGCTTCTCTCAGAGTGGAGGAGTGCTTCTAGCAGGACTGCTTTGTACTTCTTGTATACCCCAGGAGACTACTGAAAAAGAAAGGGGACATATTTTGAAATAGGGAGTTAAGTTCTCCGTTTTCCACTAGCTATGCAAGCAATAAAACAAGACATTGAGTCTGAGGTTTCATAAAATATTTTCAACAATGACCTTTAGTTTGACAGATGCAAATCTAATTACTAGCAAATATAGATGTTGACAAAGAAGTCTGAGTAGTCATGAGGTTTGAAAAATAATTTTGTTGGTCAAAGCCATTAAGTTTGCTTTCAAAGTCAAAATGTGCTAATTCAGAAGCCTTTATGGCATGAATATAAAAGAAAAGAAACATTTGCCTGTATGCCAGGCAACATATAATGAACTACTAATGTGAAAATACAATGGAATATTTAAACGTTTTAGTGACAGCTACTAGAGAAATTTCTATTAAATGATTCTATTTAAATGATGCTATAGCACAAAATCTGAGACTCGCATGTGATACAATAACAGAGGGAGTTAATATATAATATATATAATAATATATAACTTATTCTAAATAAATGAGTATTTGAGTATTTGAGTTTGATTCACTTTATATTAATTCAGCTCTTTTGAATGGCTTCTAAGTCAGTTACGACCTCTCCACATTCAGATGAAACATTTTGATAAAGGAAGTTTTGAAAGAAGCTTGGTAGTAATAAAACAACTGGAATTGAAACTGAACAAGAATATAGTTTTCCCCCTTTCACAGACAAACTGATATAGGAATTTTTCCTTTTCACAAGAAAAAATACTCCCATCAGAGGAAGAGGGCAGATAGTAAGAAAACTCTTTCATTTACAAAATGCAATGAACTATAATCTTGTTCTGGAGTCTACCCTGCACAGTGGAGTCCTAGAAAGCAATATACTTTTGACTAGTCACCTCATCGAATTGGGTCGTTCCCACTCTCCTGAGTCATATGTCCATTTTACTTCATTTGGTCTGTTTTCTGTTGACTCTCATATTTGCCTTGTGACTAAATCCCAGCAGCCCAGTAAGGGATATGACCACAAATGTCAGTTGTGGTTACTTGTGTCCTAGCTTCCCCCCAGCTGAACTTCTAAATTGTTTATTCATTTGGGAAGGATTTGTGCGTCTGGAGGTTATGCACTAGTATCATGTGTTAATATTAACTAGAATACTAGTATCACATCTCGGTGTTGGCTCTGTCCAAAGAAAATTATCATTGACCACATCTGGTTTTAGAGATCGGATGTTTGGTCAGCTGATTCAAACCATCAGTATCTACTTCAGAGTGAACCAAATCCTGCCCTCAGTCCCTTGTATAAGAATTCTCCACAGCTACAGATTTTGACAGACATGGTATCAATATCACTGATGACATTTACCTCTCATTACTTGAGCAAGGGGATTCTTCAGACTTAGGTTTAGGCAACTCACACCCTCCTTTATTCCCCAGGGATTAGCTTTGCCTGATGAGACAGCAGTTGTAAAGACTGGTTTACAACAAGTTTGTAGGCATGCTGCAAGGACATGGGCAGTAAAACTCAGCATGTTCACTGGGAGAGAGAACTAAAACTGGTACTTACAACTTCATCAGGACATCTGGCAATAAGAAATGAGGAGACAGGCACAGGATTAGTCATGTGGACACACATACAGCTTTGCAGTGTCTGTAAGCGGGTGTTTCACTCACACAGCTTAACTTCAGGACTCCCAGAGGTTTCCCAACTTCAACATATAGTGTCCTCTGAAACAGCTTGTACTTCCTGACCCCAAATTCTTAGGTCTGTTCCAAAAATTACAGTTAGCACCACCTGTAATTGATCTATTGCTGAAACACACTTCTGATTTGTATTACAGAATGCTTAGAAACTACTAATGAATTTGCCTGGAAAGCGTTTTCCCAACTGAAAAAACTTTATGAGCTTAGAGAAACGTTCCTAGACAAACCTAATAGTTTTTGAAGTTTTGCACAGGCAGAAAAAAAAAAAAAAGCCAGGCAAACAGACAAAGAAAGCAAGAAACTGTCAAGAGATTGAACCCACAGGCTAGCAGTTAAGGCTGTTGGCTTGTGTGTGAGAGATCTTTGTCACATTCCCAAGCCCAATGCAAATTTATTTCTGCAAAGTGGTGGAATTCTGAGAACTGAAACTGGAAGAGAGAACAGGCGGCATTCACTGTGTTGTGGAAGACAATGGTTTAAGTTGCTGGTGTAAGTCCAAAAGGAAGAAAGTTCATAAGGATAAACTGTGGAAGAAGAGAAACTATTATTTAATTATTAAACTGCTTTATCTAAAGGTCACACTTGAGATAGTGAAAGACTCCTGTATCTCTGGATTTCTAGAATCAATCCCACTCAGTTGCCTAAAATCCAGATAGACTCAGCTGGACTTTGCTCTCTTTAGTGCTTGAATTGACCACGACCTACAATTCCTCACCTCCAGGAGACCAGACTGTAGTTGGTTCTGGCCCAAGCTAGGGATAAAGGCAGCAGAGAACACCTAACCTGAAATCCCATTAAATATTGGTGACAAAGCTGGTGAGGGCCCTGGAGCACAAGTCTGATGAGGACTGGCTGAGGGAACTGGGGCTGTTTAGCCCGGAGAAAAGGAGGCTGAGGGGAGACCTGATCGTTGTCTACAACTACCTGAAAGGAGGGTGTAGCATGGAGGGTGTTGGTCTCTTCTCCCAAGTAACAAGTGATAGGACAAGGGGAAGTGGCCTCAAGTTGCACCAGGGGAGATTTAGACTGGATATTAAGAAAAAATTATTCATGGGAAGGGTTGTCAGGCATTGGAACAGACTGCCCAAGGAAGTGGTGGACTCACCATCCCTGGAGGTGTCTAAAAGGTGTTTAGACAAGGTTCTTAGGGACATGGTTTAGTGCTAGAGTTAGTTTATGGTTGGACTCTATGATCCTGAGGGTCTCTTCCAACTGAAATGATTCTGTGATTCTAGGATTTAGTAAGCTGGTTCAAATATTCAAGTTTTGTAATTTTTCTCTGCTAATACAGCATACTGTATGCATTTTTCCCAGGTCTTATACTCAAAGCATACTGTATGCATTTCATTTTACTCTTAATGCAGAAGTTGGAAGTCTGGAAATATGCATAAACATTTCCATCCGGCTTTTCTGTTCATTATAGCATTTTTCAACTTTTCAGATTGCACAGGCTTTTGCTTGCCTGCAGTGTTCTTTCTGTCAATTTTTTTAGTGTTTTTTTGAGTCAGACAGAGTACTCATTGATGGAAAAAGTGAGGAATACTGAAGGTATATATCTTTATATAGTTGTTTGAATTTAACGTAAAACAGTGTTTTCATATTTTTGACAGGTATTAGCCCCTAGTTCATGTGAGTTATAGAGAAGCCCTCACCCTTCCACTTAAAAACATTTTACCTAAAATTATTTCCAAGTCCAGTGTAACTATATCACTGATTTGAATTTTAGATGTGACAGAAAAACTACAAGCATTTTATAGCTATAAAAGAAGTTGAAATATAATGCATTTGCTAACACCACATGCTCTATCACACCATGTATCATTAAAATGGCTCAGAAATTGAAGGTAAGAATGAGGGCGTGGATAAGACAAGTCAGTATAGGAGCCTATTTCTTAGCACTTTAACTCTCAATACGATAAAAAAAAAAGTCTTTGGTTTAAAGATTTAAGGAAGTATTCAGGTAAATCCTGGTTTAATTCAATTTTTCTTAAAATCTTTATATAATTGATCCAATAAAATAGAGTGGTGTCAAAGTCTCCAGAAAACATTCCATTTTAGATTTTGTGAGTGAACAATCTGACTTGCAAAGTCATCTGACTTTTCAGATTGGCTGGATAGGAAAACAGTAGTATCTTATTAAACCATATGATCTTAATATTTGAGACTATATCTTGTGAGAGACAAGAAAATTCCCTTCTTTTTGGATACTTAATAAATTTGTAGTTTAATGAAATGAGGAAAACATCTGCTGTGAAGCAACTCTGAGATATCACGTTGCAAGGGAGGCTTTGCTCTGAATATTCAGTGCTGTCTGTGGATCCTGCGTGTCAGTTTTGCAGACAGCAGTTGAAGATTTGTCTGTGCATGAGCAAAAAAACTCATGAAAGAACTAATGAAAAGCTCAAGAGGGCAGGAATATAGTGGTCTACATAAATGCCAAATAAAAAGCAGATTGAATAAAGTCCTTTGCCAATGGGAACTGATAATAGTAATAATAGAAAAAGCATAGAGGGTATAACTTAGTTGTGAAAGAAAAAAAAGAAACAAGATTCCATATGCACAGCAAACATTAAATAAACCAAAAGAACATTTGTAGATAAATGTGAACCTCTGAGTTCATCAAACATTTAAATATTCTCTAAGTTCGAATGATGGTGGTAATAACATGAGGTTCTTTGAAAGCTGGTTTTGGAGACTGCATCATCACATAAGGAAAAACACTGAATAAAGCTATGGAAACTGTGAAACCACTGTACTGCCAAACAATAACTAGAATTAGTGAAGTAGGCGAATTCCATCTGGGGGTTAAGCGTTTGGGAACAGCAAGTAGAGGTAAGCGCTGAAGACGTTTCAACAGAAATTATCTTCCACAGACACTGCAAAGCTGTACATGGCCATAAAAGACTTTTTCCTTCTCCACAATGCTCCTGTTCACTCAAAAAAACTAGAAATTGCCCAAAGTCTCACAAGAGCTCTCTGGTGGAAAGGTGTAAGATGCAGAGGAGTGGTGAAAACATAATGAAACATTAAAGAAGCTGAGTAAATCATCCAGCCAAGTGACAACTGTCTGGGTGCAGTTAATCCAATATTCTTCCTGATCAGTATTTCTTGTCTCTTTTCACAGTGTGTTTCTCTCTACAGGTCTGTTTCCTGTCATCGCCACACCGCTTTCTGAACTCCCTCTTGACCAAAATGTTTATTCACATCTCCAGCTCCCTTTCTCCATGCCAAGAATCTCCTACCTTTGTTCTTGATTCCCCAGGACCTTTCAGGATCCAGGAGAGAATCCCCCTCTCTGGCTTTAATATGACTTGTGGACTTAGTCAGATTTATCACTTAAGCATGGTATTTAACAATTTTTTTTAACACATATCAATGAATACAGCATTAGCACAGCATATTCTGAGTTCTTGGTACCTGATTAATGGTGCATTAAATATCCAGGAGCAGGTTTAAAACAATCAGTGTGGTATGAAGTCGGTGAACTGTTCATTTGATGATGGAAAAAAATGCTTAGGTCAATATCCAGATTCTACTGCTGTAGAAAGAAGATAAATTTATTTTCCCTTTTTGATGAAAAAAAAAAGACATGGAAGTATGCTTTTGGTATCATCAGCATGTGTCTCTGTTCTCTCCATGTTTATATTTTTTGTTTTTGCTGAACAAACTCCTTGCATGAGTCCCCTGTCAGGGACAGATGTTGTCTTCATTTTTCTGAGAACATGAAAAACTCTCACATAACGGGTTTGAGACTTGAGAAATAAACTATGTGGGCTCTTTACGGCTTATTAGTTAATCACAGAAAAAAAAACATTCCTTATTTCCTCAGCGGAGCATATATTTTGGTTCAGCTCAGCTGAAGAAGGGGATGTCTGTCAATACTTTTCTGGGATCTGTGGTATGGAATATTACTGCTGCTTAAGACAGCATTATTTGAAACAGACAATTGCAAGTTAGCCTAGGTTAGGAACCTTATCACAAATGCTCCACCTGTGTCCCAGTAAGCTGTTCCAAAAAGCTTTTCATGTACCTACCTGTGTGTCATTCACAGTGCAGCCTGCAAGCTGGCTTTCAGCTCTTACAGTATTTGTTGATTGCCTAATTATCAAGAAAGCTGCCAAAATAGAGCGGTGGATTTTAACCATGGAAATGTGTGAAAAATCAGTGTTGTAGGCTCATGAGTAATGAGAAATATTGTTCTTAAAACCAAGGAAGTAAATACACTCTGAAAACATTGTTTTCTCTTTATAGATCTCTTAAATGAGAGGCAGAGAAAAAACAATTTCAAATACAAAAATACAGTATTGCTGAACTGACTACATGACTCCACAACTTGAAAAAGGAACGAACCCATTTCACATCCCAAAACCACAGGAATTAGTTTTCATATATTAGAGAGATGAAAACTTGTAATTTGAGGCAAATTGCTGTAGCTCCTAACTGCTCCATTATCTAATGAAAAAAACACCTTTCAGTTTAGATGAACCCATTAAATAGATCTATACTTTTCTTATGGTTAGATATTTTTTATAGTTCTCAGATGAAGTCCCAAAGGAGACAAAACCAGGGATGGCGGTAGGACAGGAGTGGAGGGCAGCACAGACTTTCTCCAGAGGTTATGCAGAATGTGCTCTGCACCAAGCAATGACGTGAGGGCCATGCACTGTGGCCACATTAGACCTTTCTCTCCCCTTTTTCCTTCCCCCAGTAAATTCTTCTCTGGAATTAGGAACAGGGGAAAGGTACAGATAAAGAAGAGCAGTGTTCACATGATCTAGCTTTGGCCATCTAAAAGTTTGCCCTGGCATCTCAACTAGGCTCTCCCAAAAGGTCAAAGGAAACAAAAGAATACCTTGATCAGTGATTCCTCTCATCCTAAGTTCAGGATTGGAAGACCTGTGGCTGAATCACCTCCCACTTCCCATGGACTACAGATCTCCAGCTGCAGGTTGAAGGCTAGTTTGGACTAAGTGAATAACCTGTAGATGACATTTGTTCAGTGACCTGCCCATGCATAGCTCAGTAAGAAGATTTTTTTTTCCAGTTTTTCTTTATTAGAAAAGTGATGAAGTGCTGAAGACTTCTTTTACAGAGCAAAGAAAAGCACAGCAGTAACACGTGGCTGGATGTTGAGGCCAGACAACTTCAAATTCAACACAGATTTGTGGCGAAGATGACAATCAATCATTTGAACAGATTACTGAATAAAGTGAAAGATTGCCCATCTCTTGTGTCTTCAAATCAAGATTAGATGTGGTTTTGAAAGATTAGCTTTAGCCAAACCTGTTAGGACAGAAGAGAAATTAATACAGCAGAAAATGAAACTACATGGTCTAACATTTCCTTTTTGTTTCACATGCATCATTCAATTAAATGGTTTGTTTATTTATATTTTTTCTTTGTCTGTCAGAGAATCTCAAATTAACATATTCTTAAAGAGAAAGAAGCTTTTAATTTAACAATCTGTGGCTAATTTCACCAGTGATTCCAAATATTTGGGAGTTTAGGGTTTTATTTGATATAACTGTTTTCTGGGTAATTTAATCAAAGTCAGATGGTTGACAACACATTATTTTTTAAGTGTTTCAAGACATTGTTGACTTCTCTCTGATAGCTGCTTTTCAAATAGAATTATAAACTCTTCAAGGACTAATTGATCACTAAGCAAAAACCTGTTTTATTAACTTTGTGCTTTATTTGGCCAGTAGAGAGAATATGATGTAAATAGTGAAGCAGAGAGGGGTAGGTTAAAATAATATCTCCTATTTGTGACGGATTCCTGGCTTGAGAGAGCATGCTTCTTGCCACAAAATTTGGTGAGTAGATAACTGATGATAAAGCTCCAAGGTTTTTATGGGAGAAATTTGGGGAGGAATGAGACTGAGTGTCTATACAGGGATCAGTTTTCCCTTTGCTGCCCTTTCTGACACCTCTCTCTTTCCACTTGAGAGATATTTCTAGTATTTATCAGCTCCTCCCTATCCATAGTAACTGGAGCACCTAAAACTGAGGAGAAGGAGAGTAGAAAAGCAGCTATTTAGTGTAAACACTCCAAATGCCAAACCAGTCACTTGCATTGCCACTGTGTCACCTGTGAGGAGTCAGAAGCAACGTGGGGTCTGTGTGTTTGACAAGGCTGCACGACACTCCCTGTAATATGTGATACATAAAATATTCTGACGTGTTGAAAATGTCTTGATGAGTAGGGAGACCACCAAAGCTCACAGAACTGTATTCACTAGTGAGCACCTGAGACCATGGGCTTAGAAAAGCTCCTGGGAAGCAGAAGCGTCACCACTGTTGCATTTGAATTGTGCTATTTCAGGGACCAAAGGAGAGTAACTATTACTACAAAGGTTTTTGCATAAAATCATAGTTTTGGGTTGGTAGGGACCTTCAAAGTCATCTAGTCCAACCCCCCTGCAATGAGCAGGGACATCTTCACCCAGATCAGGTTGCCCAAAGCCCCGTCCAGCCTGGCCTTGAATGTCTCCAGGGATGGGGCATCTACCACCTCTCTGGGCAACCTGGGCTGGTGTTTTACCACCCTCATTGTAAAAAATTTCTTCCTTATGTCTAGCCTGAATATCCCCTCTTTTATTTTGAAATCATTACCCCTTGTTCTATTGCAACAGGCCCTGCTAAAAATTTTGTCCCCATCTGTTTACAAGCCCCCTGTTAGAATTGAAAGGCCATAAGAAGGTCTCGCCAGAGCCTTCTCTTCTCCATCATGAACAACCCCAGCTCTCTCAGTCTTTCATCGTAAGAGAGGGAATCAGAAGCAGTGTTGCTGTTGGATGCGTGAGTTCATATTTTTAACATATTGAAAAAAAATTTTTACTTAAAAAAAAAAAGTGATATAGAACAAAAAAGGTGTCTGGTAAGGGGACACAGCTTGGGGAGCTCTAGAAAGAAGGAGTTAAATATTTTGAGACAGCATCTCTAAAGGAGGCTGCTAGCATCTCTGCTTTTTCCTCTGTTCACAGTTGCAATATGCCTTAAACAACAGCTTAATATTTCCTGAAAGTGGTTTGTGTTGTTTCACTTTTCTCTTTCTGTACTTCTATTTGTTTGTTTGAGGTTTTTTTAATCAAGAAATTAACTGTTTTCTTTGCTCAGATAACCTTGTACCTTTTCACTTGGTCAGTCATTTGGAGTTGAGAGTGGAAGCAAAGCAAGAGGGCGGGGAAAAAGCTGATCTGTCCAGGACCGTGCATTTAACACCTGGGTGCTGACAATCTGACCTGACTTGGAACATCCCAGGGCTTTGAGTACTCCTTCTGCTAGATGACAAAGGTGGTTCTGTAGGCTGGTGTCATAGGGAGCTACTCAGAGACAAAATTTCCTTAGCCAAGATCAATGCAGGACCCCTTTACAAGGAAGGGGTGATAGATACAGCTCACTGAACCCAGACACTCCTGCTTGTCACAGTAGAGAATCGAGGCAGCAGCATGACGTTTTATGGGTAGTACGTATTTTACCTTTTTCAGTAGGGTATTGAGGCAAGATACTTTTCCCCCTTCAAGGAAATGGGACAGACTCCCAGTTTGTCTGCCTTAAAAAACAGATTGTGTCCTCACGTAACCCTAGCCATTGTATCAAGTGTAACTCTTCTGATGGCAGTGGAGTGATATAACGGATCAACTTGTCATTTTTACACTGTAAACTGAGGCACACACAGGGTTAGGAGTAACCCTTTAGTTGCATCTTTCAATATTAATATCTAAAAGTAATTTATTATCTGTTGCAAACAACATATTAATGGTGTTCAGCTCTGCACATGCTGCAAGGCTGCAGGTGTGGCATAATAAACGTTATTAACATCTGTTTCAGTGTAAGACAAGGTGTCTTTGTGCACAATAGCTCCAAGGTTTGGATCAGCTGAAACTGGAACCACTCAATGGAAGTATCTCAGTCAATCTCAGCATCACACTGGACTCCTCACTGTACAATATAAAGAAGAGAACATGTCAGGAAAAGATTTTGGCCTCTAACCCGCAGACAAACTAGATCCAGATAGCAAAACAGTTCCTTGTAGGCATACCTGACTGGCATCAACTTTTGTTTCCTATACCTGTTGGGAAACAGAGCATTTTTATAGCATCACAGAATCACAGAGTCATAGAATAATTTGGGTTGGAGGGACCTTCAAAGGTCATCGAAGTCCAACCCCCCTGCAATGAGCAGGGACATCTTCAACTAGATCAGGTTGCTCAGAGCCCCATCCAGCCTGGCCTTGAATGTCTCCAGGGATGGGGCATCTACCACCTCTCTGGGCGACCTGTGCCAGTGTTTTACCATCCTCGTAAAAAATGTCTTCCTCATGTCTAGCCTGAATCTCCCCTCCTTTAGTTTGAAACCATTACGCCTTGTCCTATCACAACAGGCCCTGCTAAAATGTCTGTCCTAATCTTTCTTATAAGCCCCCTTTAAGTACTGAAAGGCTGCAATAAGGTGTCCCCAAAGCCTTCCTTTCTCCAAGCTGAACAACCCCAACTCTCTCAGTCTTTTCTCACAGGAGAAATGTTCCATCCTTCTGACCATTTTTTGTGGCCTCCTCTGGACCTTCTCCAACAGGTCCATGTCTTTCTTGTGCTGAAGACTCCAGAGCTGGATGTAGTACTCCAGGTGGGTTCTTACCAGAGTGGAGTAGAGGGGCAGAATCACCTTCCTTACCCTGCTGGCCATGCTCCTTTTGATTTCCTGGGCTGCAAGCTCACAAACAGTTTTTCATCCACCATTTTCCCCAAGTTCTTCTCCACAGAGCTGCTCTTAATCCATTTGTCCCTCAGTCTGTATTGATACTGGGAACTACTCTGACTCAGTTGCAGGACCTTGTACTTGGCCTTGTTGAACTTCTTGAGAATTGCATGGGCCCACCCCTCAAGCCTGTCAAGGTTCTTCTGGATAGTATCACTTCCCTCTTTCAAATCAACTGCACCACTCAGCCTGGTGTCATCTTCAAATTTGCCGAGGGTAGTCTATGTTTTTAATGAAGATATTAAATAGCTTTGGTCCCCCTATGGACCTCTGAGGGACACCACTCATTTTGGTTTCCACTTGGACATTGAAACATCTACTATAACTCAACAACCATGTCTTAACTTTTCATTTTGTACTGTTCTAATGTCACAATTCAGGGGCAGTTGTTTTATTTTATCTTACTTTTAATTTGAAACTATGGGTTTTGTAAAGATCTACAGACCCACTGAATTTAGTTGTTAACTCTCATGGAAGAAAGTTCAAGACAACAGCACAGTGGATTTTCCTAAGCATAATATGATCCTCAATTACCTCACGCTAAAAATACTCCACATAGAAGTTGTAAGGATTTGATCCATTTTTCCTAGAGTACATTAATTTAGACAGAAACATTTTTTTATGATCTGGAATAAATTAAGATGGGTCTGTGAGTTTCTAGTATGTACTGATGCCAATTAAATAGTAAGAACTCCTTATATTCTCTCTTTAAAATGCAGTGATATTAATTGCAAAATGTGCCTTGCTTACCATGAGACTGTTGTTAGTTCTGTTCCCAAGAAGCTGGTTGTTTTAACTGGAGTGGTAGAACAAGATGCGCCAAACTTCTAAAACTGAAAAAAATACATTCAGAATGAAAAGTCAGAGGATATGGTTTATGATTCTAAAGAATAGTACCATTAACAGCAGGTATCTTTCTGAGCAGTCAGCACCCTAGAAAAACAAAACACTATTTTCTTAATAGGGTACCTGATATGGTCTGTCACAAGGTGTCTGACATAATGCTGATCAATGTTCTCATGGAGCAACCAGCTCCTTAGCAATTCTCTTTTTAAAGAGTGCTCTTGATAGGACTTAAGTACTGTGCTTACAGGTCTGTGAGTGCAGGTAAAAGTTTGCCCACCTCCTCTCTGCTTGTGTTAGCTGTAGCAGCTGATGAAGGTTGAAGTAAACCTACATGTATACACACGCATGAAAAGAGTAATGAAAAAAACTTCAACACAGGAAGGCTGAGATTCACATCTATTGCTTTGGGCAATCATTTCTGCATAGGAATGAAATAGTATATCTTACTTGTACATCTTGAAAAAAATTATGAAAAATACATGCAGTAAATCCGATACTGTCAGAGTGTATCAGATTCACTATGTGTGCACAAACACAGACTACTTCAGCCTTCCCACACTTGTTGTAATACCCTGTGCTGTGATCGCTACATGTGCACAGCAGCCCAGTCAGAGGTACTGTGCAATATAGAGGGACTGCAAGATGACTAAAACAAACAAACAAACAAAAACCCCAAACCAAACAAACCCCAAACACCACCAACCTCATAGTGTCATCCAGTTCTTTTAAAATAAAATTTTCAGGTAGAAAGAAGAAAACGGGGAAAGCCAACTATCTGGTAGCAGTACCATGAGGTCCCTTGGGAAGCTTACTTGGGTTCAGTCCCAACCGGAGGCACGCACAATTCAGTGCAATACATTTACTCACTGTGTAGGATTACTGTAAAACTCCAAAGCAATATCAGGTGAAGTTCTACTTTAGATAGCACCTATTTATTCAAGTCTTTTGTTTAAGTCTTTAAAAGCACAGTGTTTTGATAAGGTTAATCTTACTTTACTTGTCTCTGCTTTATCCACTCCATATTGCAACTACATTCCATATGATATATTAATAAGAAATAACATATTGGCACAGTGTTGGACATTGTCTGTCTCTGAGGTAGAAAATTGAAATGCAGTGCATGTATGTCTCAGGCTATTTGAACTAAGACGGGCCTTCAGGAAATGAAAGTTTCCATTTAATTAGAGCAGTATTTTGCCTCCTGGCAGCATACGTATTTATGCATGTCTGCATATGTCTGGGTGTTTCTTTGTTTATATTTTAGCAGACACATGCATATCACACACATGCACACCTACATATATCTTTTCTTTTAAAACCAGACCTAAAGTGTCTCAGAATGTCAAGTTAGCAAGAGACAGAAAGTCTATTTCCTGGTGTTGGTTTTTGTAGATGAGAGTCCATCTGTGCATTTTGAACTTTAGAACAGTTTCTGTGCATGTACTTCTGAAATCAGATCTTGGGCATCTTCCAGATCCTTGAAATGGTCTTAACCAAGAATCTCCCAAGATTTGTCCCTGAATAAATCAGTTGTGAAAGCATTATTTTCAGAGGTGAATGGCTTTCAGTTTTTCATGTGATCTAGTTCCAGGGCTTCTCGTAAGTTTCTCAAAACTCAGATTTTGTTTCCAACTGTGAATTCTGTAATAGGTACTCATGTGTTTGTTGTTACTTGTTTGTTTATTGAAGGCATGTTTCTGGTACTTTCCCTGGAGTGCCAGAATGCTGGAGTGATGGGAAGATGCTATTTGAGGGTGGCAATTTCAGATGTAAATATAAGCTGTCAATAAGAAACAGAATGAATAAGTCATATTAAGGAAGGAAAAGGCTGGTAGAGCCAATATGTGTCCAAGGGAGAATATCCAACAAACCATATGTGTAGAAAATATTTGGGAGACGTCTTTTCAGATTATATCGTTTTATTACATGTAAATATCTGAGAAGTTTGGTTTTTTTCTAGTAAAAAAGAAAATTACTTTCTTATCCTTTTTTTTTTCTACTATATACATATAATCCACAGATACGCTGCCATCTTTTTCTACTTGTCCCCCCATTTTTTGCCTTCTCTCATGCCAGATCTTCAAAACAGCCATCACTGCACTGATTGTGGGTAAAAAGTCTCCACTCATGGAATTTTTGTTGTATTTAATTTGGTGGCATTTAACACAAACTTCTGGTCACTGACCTGGTATTGAGAAAAAAGAGAACAATTAAACACTTGAGTAAATACCTTTCGTCCTCCTTCACCAGGCTCATCTTAAACAAGACACCTCTGCACCCCCATTCCCAGTCTTACCTTCCCAGTCCATCCAAGTGCATCCAGGGAGGCGAGAGGTGGCACAGGATGTTGGGGTCATTTGTTTTATGGCTCCTTTCTGCCTCTCTTTGAGCTCGTGGGTTTATTTCTGCTGCTCTCTGCTCTTTCAGGCTTTCCTGCCACTCATTTTTAGTGTCCCCACCCTAGTATGAGTCACCCACAACCACACTCCCTCAGGGTGTCCCTGCCCCAGTGCTTCAGCCATAGTATAAGAAACAAGCCAAATGCCAAAAGGCTTCTCGAGGTACTCTGTCAGCCTCTTCATATCACAGACTGCATCTAAATTATCATTATTTGCCCTTCCTGATGGATTTCCTCTCCCATGAAGATTTTTTTTTCTTTCTGTACCTTGCACATGAAAATACCCTGAGCCAACAAGTTCCAAAATTTGTGATGTGGGAAGAAAAACCCCACATCTACTGTTCAGTCCCATTTGCCAAACGCTGCATGCCACTGCCATTGCAGACCCTTCCATCTTAGTAGCCCGATTTTTCCTCAGACCTTAAAGAAACAAATGACCAAGAGAGGAAAACTAGACACATATCCCTGCTTTTTTGGGGAATGAGTCCATCTCCCACGGGTGGCCAGGAGAGCTGCTGCAGAGACTGCAGCATTGAGGACAGGAACTGCAGAGCTTGATCAGCACTTTCGCTCTCTGGAGGAATAGTCACCAGCGCTCCATCAATTATTTAGGAAAAGAAGAAAAATGACAGGTGAAGACAGACATCAGTTATCATTTCTT
This sequence comes from Caloenas nicobarica, assembly GCF_036013445.1. Lineage (NCBI taxonomy): Eukaryota > Metazoa > Chordata > Aves > Columbiformes > Columbidae > Caloenas > Caloenas nicobarica. The sequence continues at coordinate 188,793,533 of NC_088245.1, forward strand.
TTATAAAGCAGCTCTCTGTCCCTGTAGCATCCAACAGTCATGAAGTCAGGCTCAGCTCTGATATGAACTGGCCAATCTTGCAGTGGAATCAGAGACTATTTAACAATGTAGAAATCAAATAGGAAAGGTCAGCCAAAATGAGCACAGATTTTAAATATTCCAGAACACAAAAATTTACAATTTCATGCTTATCCACCAAAACAATATGACATTAGCTATGAGTTATAACGGGAGAATCTAAGCAGAACTGCATAAAAATTAATAGTTTTGCCTGCGAAAGAATTACTTCAAAAAATTTCAGTGCCGGAATAAGCAGTAAAATAGATTTCCAAACACAGATGTCGTATCATTAGTCTTTTAAATACTTGCTGTTGTAGAACTGGCATATGTAATTAACAACTGATCTGATACACAACTTTATACTACTGTGCTTTTTCCCATGCAGAAATGTTCTTACCAACAGCTGTTAAATTCTCTTACTGTCATAGGAGATTTGAGTGTAAAGACTGATTTTGGTTAGTTCTTTGCTCACATCCTCTGCTTGTAATATGGGTTAGTAGCATAGATGACTGGGCTGATAGGTTTGACTCAGTGTTCTGTTACCTGGAACAGTCCCCAGTAAAAAAGTTGATCTTAAGTATTATTACAATATTTGTGATCAACAGTGTCTTTGGCAACAGGAAAGGCACTCAATGCACTTTGAAATTTTGTGACAAATATGACCATTTAAAGAGATTAGACTAAAAGAACCTTGAACTACCTGGAGATTAGGTAGGTCAATGACAGGTGAAGACAGCTTGAAGACAGACAGGAAAGTTTTAAAGAGTTTTAAAGAGCTAATGTGCGAGAGTCCTGCACATATTTTAGCCACTCTGAATAAACAGCACACTTCATACAAATGTCTTCACCTACAGTAATGAAGATTTGGCTTCACTACAATTACTCAATGATTTGTGTCAAATTAACAAAAATATTTCTAGCCAAAAATAAAAAGTGGGGAGGGGGAAACAAAACCACACGGAATTACACAGCTTTATTTCTAAATTAAAGTCAGGTTAACTGGATGATGCACAAACATTTACAGGAATGTTGTGTCATTCTAGCAACAGACTGTAACTAGGCCTCACTGGGGAATACAGTTGATTGTATTATACTTGAAGGAAAACTACTTGAAAAAAAATAGCAAGATGCCTGACTATAGTGAGGACTCAGCAGAGTAATCTAAACCTATGTATACACAGAAGGTATGCTAGTTTCTGACTGACTTTTTTTGGTTTTGCATAAAGAAGGTGGGCCTAATGTTATTTTCAGCTGCTGGGATTGTGGTGTCTTACTCAGTGTTATGAATATTGCTCCCAGAGCTGGGCATGTAGGATTTAGACCTATGGGTATCACAGCTGTCATTAGATCTGAAATGATTTTCACTAAAATAGGTTTTCATTGGAAAATGTTGGCTCCATATAAACCAGAATTTTCTGCTGATCTGTCAGTTTTAAAAAACCAGTAATTAAAAATTAAAACCTGTGATAATAAGAGCACAGCTGAATGTTTTAACATTGCTATGACAGAATGCCTGAAACTTCCATTTAAAAAAATATTTTTTGCATCATGGTTTCATTTTTATATGATAAAATAAAGTTAAATTAACAGATAAATTCCACACAAAATCTTTCTAATAACTGGAAGTAGTTTATTACATTTTCATTTTGCAGGCAAATTCAAATTCTTTGAGAATTTTTTTAGAATTCAAACCTACATTTTGAAATACTGGCATTTCCCATGGAGTTCCCATTCTAGCTCTCCCACTCTGCTAGACATCACTGAATTAGTCTCAAACACTGCATTGTCAGATACGGTGAAAACAACAACTAAACAAAAAAAAGTTGTCAGAAAGTAGCTTATTTTGCTCTAGTGCTGGAATATAAAATACTTTCCTGGATGTTCTTCTCCTGCAAGGTAAGGAGATAGTGCAACACTAAAAGTTAATACTATGCCCAGGGCACGATGCATACGAAGAGGGATTCTGAGCTGAATAGAGGTGAGGCAGTACAGATGCAGACTACACAGATGCCACTGCATGGTTCAGATTCTTGTGCCACATCAGCTCACAGGGATGGTGAGAAACAAAATCCTCCTTCCACTCCTGCTTTCCCAGTAAATCTACAATGGACTGCGTCTATTCCCACTGTTTTTCTTTATTTTGGTTGGTAGCTATACGTTATTTTCCCAGTTGGGGATGAAAGTCAGGGTGCACTATGGTAGCAACTGGGTCAGCGAATACAGCAGCATGACGATTTAAACAACCCTATTGTGCTCAACTACTATAAAGAAGGATAAAGCATTAGTTAATAATGTAAAGAGTTGCCTAAAGCAGCAGGTGCCACAGAGATCATGTGGCTTTTGTGATGGTAAATCTGTTACACTCCATTCTTGTTTTTCCTTTCCAGAAGCTGTAACAGACACTTACAGAACTGCAAGAGATATTTCAAGCGCAATCCAGTGTCTCTGCATTTCTCATTTTTGGTTATTTAATTGTATTCTGCAGTTTCTTTTGGCTTTTCTGCAGGAAAGTTTGATTTGAGAAAGTCTGATTCACAGAGGTAAGCAGCTGAATCTGTCCTTCCAGACATACTGTACAGCAGAAATGTCTAGGGGAATATTTTTAGAGTTATTGCTGAGGTAACATATACAAAACCAAAAAGGTGAAACCAGCTGAAAACACATTCAGTAGGAAATTAGAAGCACTCAGATAACCCAAGTCTATCAGGATCATGTAAATGTTGCTATTACAAATCCCTCCTTCATGGTAAGGCCATGCTTCACATATATACAATTATATGAATATATGTTGTGTTGTGTATGTTTTTGAATGGTCCAATAAGGCAAAAACTTACATGTTCAGTGACAGCCTCAAATAAAATGTATACAAACTCCTAGTCAATTCAACCTCTCTGATTTTGTTGAAAACTATGAGCATTTTTGCTAATATGCATAAGCCCCAGTGAAATTTCTGTGTTTGAATTTCTCTAATTTGATATCCGAGCCATAGTTGTCCAAGTGCATGGTGAGGTCTTACAACTGGAGATTTCAGAGAATGTGACTGAATAGTCTATGTGCTGCACTGTTCTACTGGTTTTCTCTTATCAAGAGTACGCTCGTGTAATTCTACCTTTTGAAAGCAGGTTTTACACATGCCTCCTGGTCATCGGAATGAGTGCTGAGAACAAATTCAAAGCCTCCATGTGAAACCCCAATTTCAGACTCCAGCAGCAGTGGAACCAGACCTAAGACTTTGCTGATTTCTTGATTCGTGTTGTGTGCAGGGAAGAGGCAAAGGAAGGGACAGCAACAGTGAAAGGAAATCACAGTTCTTCAGTCTTTACGTTTGGCTCCTAACTGTTTAGCACTGATGTACTCCTGTTGTCTTTCTGGTTTTGCTTGTTGTGCTTAATAAAGTGATAAATATGAGATAGTTACATAGTATGATAAGCTCATGTAAAAAAATGAACCTGTCTAAGCAGAGTAAATTAAATCTGTCGTTCTTATTCCCATGAAAAAAGTCAATTTATCTTAATTTAGTTAATCCTGGATATAAAGATTGTGGTACAGACAAATAAACACACTCTACATACTGTTTCTATTTGTTATTACCAGAAATCTATCTCAGAAGACATCTGTTAACATTTTTAATCAAATTGCAATCTTCAAGGAAATTTTCAACAACAAATGGTTTAGTCTGTTTATATTATCTGTTCCTTAGAAATCTTGGCCATTTGGATTTGATATGCTTAAAAGAAAATATTTTGTAAAAAGATTATATTCATACAGTGAAGCTGCATCATCCAGGGACATGGTCCATTTTTCTTTTTAAAACCCAAATGGCTTTTTGGAATTAGGAATTTGTCTGTGCAAACAGTGAGCTTGCAAGCACTGCTGCAGGCGGGGAAGTCATCCAGCTCACAGGGGGACACCGTGTATCACCACAGGGCTTCCAGCAGACCCAAGCACACAAACCCCAAGGGCCTAGGCAAGAATAGGTGCAGATGGATAGTCCCCTGCAGCTGCCTCTTCTCCATGGCATGCCAGGGAGTCTACATTTCTCTCTTAATTTAGACAGGCAATGCTTAGATACCTAGTTGTAGTTCACAGCATTTTCCCACAATGTTTTCCCTTTTCATCCAATTTGAATTCAACTACCTTGAGCACGGATGGCTCTCATACTCAACACCACAGCTACGGTCATACCTCTGCCTTGTCAATTGTACAGAGTGTTTCAAAAAGAGGGACCCAATTTCACGATGGCAACATGTTACAATTATACAAAAATTTGCAAACTGTTTAATGAGTTATCAGGTTTTAGTAACTTTTGTATAAATTTTCCATTTCCCCTCCACCTGCCGTATGGACAACATCAAGACAATAGTTGAATTTGTATACAGTGATTTCAAATTTGGTCCTCTTTGTGAAACACCCTGTACCTCTTTTTTCCACATAGGAACAGCCACACAGCAAACTGCCAGGAATCACCAGCTTCTCACAACTGTGAAGTTTATCTTGTCCTCTCTTTCCATAATTTCTTACTTTGTACCCATGCATTCTGACATCCGAGGCTAAGTTTTCTTTTGACCTGTTTGGATTTCCAGTCCTAGTATACTTTAGTTCTGCTATTGATATCCTTCTCTGTGGTTAATCATCCAATTAAGTCATGATATCTTTCTCACAACTTTTTTCCATTCATTTGTATATAAATTCCAGGCAGTTTTTGCACCTATTTCTTAAAGAAATTCCAAGTTTCCTTTGTCTTTCAGTCCTAGGGCTCAACATTAGTCAGTTCCTTTAGTTTATCAATATTTTCTTATTGAAGTCCAAGATAAGAGTTATAAACATACTTGGTTTTTGCCCTCTTCACTGCTATTAAATTCTACTTTCTTCAAATGATTTTGATAAGAAAATATTATTTTTTACCTCTCTTACTACTTTTGTCTTTGTAATTTGTAACCTGTTTAACTGACTTACCTATGCTTGTATCTCAGTCTTCCTTGAACAGTGCATAGTATTCAACACCTGTGCTCCAGTAAGAAATACTGTATTTCTCTTAGCCTGTAATACTTACTTTAATTTCCTAAAGACATTCTGGTTCAGCCATTTTTTGGTCCTTTGAAGTACCAACTGTTCAGTCATATAATCTAATTCATAGAATCATGGAAGTACAGAATTGCTGAGGCTGAAAGCCACCTCTGGAAATCATTTAGTCCAACTCCATTGCTCAAGAACAGTCATCTAGGCTGCACCACAAATTCTGTGTTCAGTTTGGGGCCCCTCACTACAGGAAAGACATTGAGGTGCTGGAGAGAGTTCAGAGAAGGGCGACAAAGCTGGTGAATGGTCTGGAGCACAAGTCTGATGAGGAGCGGCTGTGGGAACTGGGGCTGTTCAGCCTGGAGAAAAGGAGGCTGAGGGCAGACCTTATCGCTGTCTGCAACTACCTGAAAGGAGGTTGTAGCATGGAGGGTGTTGGTCTCTTCTCCCAAGTAACAAGTGACAGGAAAAGAGGAAATGGCCTCAAGTTGCACTAGGGGAGGTTTAAATTGGATATTAGGAAAAAATTCTTCATGGAAAGAGTTGTAAGACGTTGGAACGGGCTGCCCAGGGAAGTGGTTGAGTCACCATCCCTGGAGGTGTTTAGAAGACATGTAGATGTGGTGCTTAGGGACACAGTTTACTGGTGGACTTGGCAGTTTTGGGTTTATCGTTGGACTTGATTTTAAAGGTCTTTTCCAACCTAAATGGTTCTATGATTCTATGACTATGAAATATGCATGCTTTAATTACTGCACAAGAGGCACGTAACTCCTCTGGCCTGCAACTCATAATAGCTAGATTCTATGTTAGCAACAAAGTTACATTCTATGATATGACATATTTTGGCCTCCTAATCAGAAAAACAGGTCTCTAGCAGCAAGATCTTACTGACACCCATTTCTGAGATTTATTAAATGTGTTTTTATGTCTGTGTATTTCAAAAGCAATATTATATAAATCTGTATTTGTACATACATATTTCTATCCATATTTATACACATCAGCAGTTACACTGCTCTGTCAGTGAGATCCTTTCTTCTAGAAAGAAGTACGAGCCCATGTCAACTTTTTAGGCCATGGACATATGGTTAAGGTAATTCATCTAATTTTCTCATGCTATGCTCTTGAGACTTTAAGATCCTGTAATCACAGTGTCAAGGTCTGTTCTGTAATACAGTACTTTATTTTATAAGGAAGCTTGCTACAGCTCAGATATTTACTCTACAAGCACTGCAATCCAAAACAATAAGTCCTACAGGTGCTCTCTACAATACCAAGGCTGTATTTCATTCCAACGTCTGTTGGGTTGTTTTGAGGGGTGTTTTGAGATAGTTTTGGGCAATAACAGTGTTTACTCCTGGCTCAGCTGTGACATGTCCTGGCCATACTGCGAAATCCCATTCACAGTAGAGAACTCACTGTAGGAATATTTCTATTACCCTAACAAAATTCATTGTAGTTACCAGGCAAATAATAGTTCTAATAGTTTTTGAGTCTTTGACTGAAAGCAGCTGTCACTTCAAACAGCAGATTTACAAACTTTGAATGAAACTGATTTTACAAAAGTGCATATTTCCTCATACTCCTTTTTTTCCTGGTAGAGAGAGGTCACCCTTCAGTGACATGTGTACTTCTTCCTTGCTTAGGGTGCCAGCAGGTGGAAATCAGCAATTGCTCTTAAGAAAAGGACATGCATCCTTCAATATGTGCTGAGCAAACCAACGCATTTCCAGTCCATCTCTTGGTCATTTTTGGTCCAGATGAGTTTAAAACTAATAAAGCAGTGTTCCATATAACCATAGCAATTTATAGAGCTAGCTTGTCCTCAAGAGCAATTACATTTAAGCTGTTAATAAATTGCAAAGGAAAAACAAACACTCCTCGTTTCCTATTCTCATTCGGATGTCTGCAAAGTAGTTTGCGTTCTAGTCTCTAGCGGTCAGAAACTGCTGTGTCATTTGGCTTTTCTTAACATTTGCCTGTATTAGAAAGGAAATAACTGAAGTACTTTGACAGCTAAGAGAGAAGAAAATATACCAGAATAATTAATGTCAAGTAGCATGACTGGCAAGAAGAAAATGTAAGTGATGTGGCCCAGCCTTCCTCTCTGCCCTATATTCTAAGTGGTGAAGGTGCCAGACACATGTTGTACCTCAGTTCTTCTTGTGCTCTGCCTTACACTTCAGCATATTGCAGCTTTAAACAATAATTTCTGCCATCCAACCACTTCCTGTACAGTCTGTGTCTGCATTTGCTGCCTTCATTCCTCACCAAGCAGATTTGTTCAAACAGCTCACACTTTCCCCTATTTGCCACTTGTATGGCTCTCTTTTTTGACAATTGTCTTGCTGACGTGATTCTCTCTAATACTTCACCATTTTTAAATGGGCACATGTACGAGGGTTGATCTATCTCAACACTCTTTGCAACTGCAATGGCACCCATTAGCTATATTTGAACCACCTATTCTGAGACAGAAATTCAGTTTATCTTCCAGCTCTCAGCAGCAACATGTAAAATAGAAGACACCTTGTTCAGCCAGATAGTTCCAAGTCTTTTAAAGTTATTGGCTACATATCCTAAACACCAGGTAGTACTCAGAGGAACTTGTAGTATCACAGAAAATCACAACTTGAGACCAAAGATTTAATTTGTAGATGTGATTGTATCAAACTTAAGTGACTAGTTTGGGGCTCTGGATTTAAAATAAGATATAGAAGATATAAGATATACAAGAAAAGATCTCTAGTCCACCACCTCCACCAGTTCTGGGTTTTGGTTTATTTACTGTCATCAGAAGGTGAGTGAATTGGTGTGGTGGTTCTTCTTTCAAGACTGCCAAGCAAGAAATCCAACACTGATTCACCACATGTACCCAACCTCAGGGCAAGCTACAGTTCCCCTGTAAGTGCTGATGATCAAAACATCTGAATATAACATTCACGACTTCTCCCTTTCCCAGAAATCTCTGCAAAAGTTTATAAAATTTACAGGAAATGGAATCTGAACTCATTAGAAATGAAAAATACAATTACTCTTTTCACACCTATTTCATTCTGAACCTCATTATACACCACTTTCAGTTCACATTTTTAAGGTCAGTAGTACTGGTGCTACCCATACACTACAAACCCCATATTAACATTCACAGATATCCATCCCACCATCATGAAAAGTGATGGGCAGTACTGGTGGTCCCAGTTAATTGTTTTTATGTTTGCAAGTAAATGGCATGTTGACATTTTATCTCTTAGTCAATATGACAGATAACATTGTAATAATAACTAATAATGTTTTATTGGACTAACTAAAATATCAGTAAAGATGTAATGCATACAATGCTGTTTAAAAGCATAGGGAAAGACTGGATGAAGTTGTCTATCCATTCTTCCTTTTGCAACAACAAGCAAACCTGGAGGATATGCTAATATTTGTACCTACAACTGACAACAAATACAGATAGTTATGCTATCGATTTGTTCTTACTTTCTTGAAATTAATATACATTGTATAGACTTTGAAAGATCCCAGTACAGTGTAAGACTTTAATGCAATGTGATTTTCTTTTATGTATTGTGATGAGGTGTTTACTGCACTATAATTCAGATGTTGCCAAAACTCATAAAAAGGAAAGAATAGTAACAAGACACACTTAAAAAAAATGCAAAATCCTGTTGCTTTTCTGGGAGGTTTGAGCCTTATGCAATTCTTCTGAGTACAGCAACTATTTGCAGTGCAGCACTGTAGTTAGATGACAAGTTTTTGAGGCTGAATGATGTCCATGAGTAACACAGTGCAGTGGCATAGCACCATGTCATGCCAAATTAATCTTGTTAAAAATACACTATTCACCCAGGTGTTTCAGTGATGTGCTCAATGCAGCCATGAACCATGAGAGTACTTCCACAGGACGCTGTGAATTGCTGTGCGGATCCATCACTTGAGTTGGGTGTTATGAAACAAATATTGTTTATGAAATATCAACTGTTACCATAAATACTTTACTAAAATTGATAAATAGGGAGTGGGTTCTTCTGCTTCCATGTGAACACTGTCCTTAGTTTCATACTTTAACCAGTAGTATGAATTTGAAATACTTAGGTACTTTGAAAGAATTTGTAAAATAACTTACTGGCAGGTATAGAGAAACTGATTGTCTCCAGGTTTTTCAGTTTTCTGTGCTGTTTATCAATGGAGAATAGCAAGCTCAGAAGCATCAGATATTAGGAATTAGTTTGTGGTTAAAATAATATAAGATTATAAGATACTTCCAACTGTTTTTGATCTAGCAGTAGCTCCTTAAGAAACTTTTATCAGATATTGACTGCATCTGTTGATTTTAATGCTGAGAATTTTTCCTCACTGAAAACGTTGCACACTTCCTTCTGAATACCAGAGCATTTCCAAAGTGCTTTTCACTAGATCATCTCAAGTGAAACTTTGCCTAAGGCAATTTTTAAAATGTGAGCAGTTTCAAGTAGTTTGGCAGATCTTTAATTCTTTCCCTAACTGTCATTACTTCATCTCCCAGCCTCTTCAAAATGTGGAAACTGAGCTGGAGCTGTTTTGCCCAGCACAAGAGCATGTGTAATTACCATCTGTGATTCTAGAGACAAAGATCAGGCGATTGGATATGTCTGCTGTTCTGTTTTATGGAAGAAAAAAAATAGCTGCCCAAGAATGGCTGAAAGTACAAAATTTTAGAAATCTCAGTACTTTCAGAGTTATCCTCAACTTAATTTGTGATTAATTCACTCATGGCTAGTGCCTGTAGACTGGCAGCCTTTGGTTCAGAGAAGTTATAAGAAAGCTGTTGAGGAGCTTTAAAATGTTTGTTAGAATGATACCCCACAATTAGGAAGGCAGAACCACCACGGACCTGATGCCAGAACCATTGGGTATCTTTAGGAATAAACACATTTCTGTGCCAATGGGGATAAAGCTGGTCTATTATACATGTGTAACATTTAAGGTGTAATAGCTTCTAATTATATTTCACCAATCTCTACAACTGTACAATTACTGTGAAATAAATTGTATTTATATATGGTTACAATTACTGGCTCAAACCTAGGAGCAGAACAACGGTTTTCAAGAAACTTTCTCTGCACGCTAGGAGTCAGGGAGTTCACAGAATAATCTGATTCCTCAGAAACTTTGCTAAAGTAAGCATTTATATAAAGTAGAAAACATTGTGGGACATAGCTTGTGTGGTAAAAATAACCCAATAAAACTTACTCATATAAAATTCAAAGCCATATGTCTGCATGATATACTAGTTAACCTATCAGTTTTATATGAAATACTTATATAAGTATAGCACAGTAAACGGAAACACAACAACCCAATAGGGTTTAAAGGCCACCCTGCACCTAACACTGGACAAAAGCTAGAATTAAAAAAAAAAAAAAGAAAATATGCCGCTTCTGACCCAAATTGGTTACAAAAGTCTCTATCATAGACCCTTGCATCAGTTCAAAGAAGAAAACTCGAATACTTGGTCTTTCTCTGTTTTGACCATGGTGTGGAGACTCCTTACCTTCCCTGGACTCCTGCTACTTTTTCTGGGTAAATTTGTCCGTGGATTGTGAGTAAGAGATCCTTCATACTCTGCCCTTTTCTCCTTGTGTTTCTTCCCAACAAGCCAGACTGAGGTTTGATATTGTATTGTACTATCTTTTGTCAGTGGCAAAATTGAGTCACCCTGGTTTGTTGTCCTCCTTTATTCAGCTTCTCAGGAATCATTCAGTATAATGCTAAATGGAAAATATCCACAGGGGATAATATCCTCTAAGTGGAAAATATCATCTAATTTTTTTTTTCTCCACCAGATTACATTACCCTAATTCTATAACCATCTTCCACTGAGTCACAAGGATTTGCTATTGCTAAGTCCTGAAAGAAGTTGTGGACAAATTTAGGCACTTAATCAACTTTGTTCATAGAATCATAGAATGTCTTGAGTTGGAAGGAACCCACAAGGATCATCAAATCCAACTCCTGTCCCTGCACAGGACAACCCCACAGTTCACCCCATGTGTCTGAGGGTGTTGCCCAATTGCTTCTTGAACACTGTCAGGGTTGGGGACATGACTGCCCCCCTGGGGAGCCTGTTCCAGTGCTCCACCACCCTCTGGGGGAAGAACCTTTTCCTAATGTCCAACCTGAACCTCCTCTGGCGTATCTTCCTGCCATTCCGTCAGGTTCTATTGTTGGTTGCCAGAGAGAAGAGATCAGCACCTGCTCCTCCTTCTTCCCTTGTGAGGAAGCTGTAGCCACCACGAGGTCTCCTCTTAGTCTCCTCTTCTCCAGGCTGAACAAACCAAATGACTTTAGCTGCTCCTCATACGGCTTCCCCTCCAAACCCTTCATCAAATTTGTGGCCCTCTTCTGGATACTCTCCAGTAGCTTTATATCCTTTTTATCCTGTGGCGCCCAGAACCGCACCCAGAGCTCCAGGTGAGGCCGCACCAGTGCAGAGCAGAGCGGGACAATCCCCTCCCTGCCCGGCTGGCCATGCTGGGCTGGATGCACCCAGGACACGGTTGCCCTCTTGGCTGCCAGGGACACTGTTGGCTCAAGTTCAACTTGCCGTCGACCAGAACCCCCAGATCGCTCTCCCTAGAGCTGCTTTCCAGCATAGGTAATAGTATAGATACTTCAGGGTCTCTGCATATTAAATGAGAAGAGAAGATGAATTAGCACTTCAATAAGCAGGACTCAGGTCATCTGGTTTTAAATAATCACAGTATAAATGTTTATTGTCTGAGCCAGTGATTCTACACTCTTTTCATTGTCAGTGGGAGGAAATAAGCATCTGCATTAGGATCGACTACTCTTTCAAGGTACCTAAATCGGATATCTAAAGTGTGGTAAATTGTTCCTGCACATATCTCTTCATCTTGGTTCCTGACTACAGAAGGAGTTTAGCACAAGTACAGACCCTACCTGATATGAGGTGGTACATCTGCACAGAATTCTTGCTTGGACAAAGCAGAATGTATCACCAGTTGCCATACAAAAAATAAGCATATACTTTTCAAAGGAACTGGACACAGTACTCCAGTTGGACCCTCAACAGGGCACAGTAGAGGGGCAGGATCACTTTGCTTGACCTGCTGGCCACGCTCCTTTTGTTGCAGCCCAGGATACAATTGGCCTCCTGGGCCACAAGCGCACATTGCTGGCTCATGTCAAATCTTTCATCCATCAGTACCGCCAAGTCGTCCTCTTCAGGGCTGCTCCCAAACATTTCATCTCCCAGCCTGTATCGATACCAGGGGTTGCCCTGACCCAGGTGCAGGACCTGGCACTTGGCCTTATTGAACCGCATGAGTTTCACAGGGACCCACTTCTCAAGTTTGTCTAGATCTCTCTGAATGGAATCCCATCCCTTAAGCGTGTTGACCACACCACTCAGCTTGGTGCCATCTGCAAATTTGCTGAGGGTGCACTCGATCCCACTGTCTATGTCATTGATGAAGATCTTGAACAGCACTGGTCCCAAGATTTCACCATATTTACTGTGCATATTCCAACTTTTCACATCTTCTTTTTCTGCCATTATGATACTATACTTACACATAAGCAACTTAGAAAGTTGTTTGTAAGCTGTCTTATTGTGTCTTATCATTGGGACAGTATTGACAGGTAACAATCAAGGGCTGTTTCCATCAAAACTTTGACTCAAGTTAGTGAGTCTATAATAAGTTTTACTTAATGATGAGGTACATGTCTTTAACTTCTGTCTAAACACTAAGCAGAAAATGAGATATTTTTGTTATGGAAAATATTAAGACTTTAGAAAAGTTCCAAAACTGAAACATGAGTTACAAAACTGAAACACGAGTTCCAAAATATTTCTGAAATGCAGCCACAATGCCTCACAGGAGTACTTAACAGGACAATTCATGATCCCACCCTAATGTCTAGACAGGGCGTCTTTCCTAAACTACATCTCCCATCATTCACCACAATTGATTGCTGTTAATATGTTCAGTCATAGGCAATGGTGTGTGATTGGTAATAAAATTTGCAGGTCTAGTACTGGGCATAGAAATGCAAAGAAGTTTCTAGGACAGTCAACACCAAGTATGATCAAACACCACATTAGGACTACAAGAGGATCAAAATATTACTTTTTTCTTTCAGACAAATTTTTGGAGTTTGGAGCTGGTTTGAATGAGGATACAGAACAAATCCATTCTCCCTTGGTTTTCACAGAGGCACTGATGACTTAAACTTATTAAGATGTTAGTAAAAAGACCTACAACAATACGTGGTTTGTCTGCCATGAAGAATCAAAAGACTGAGTCAGGCATGAAAGCATTTAAACATCTGTTTTCAAGGGATACAGATTAACTTAAATGTTAATACTTACTGACTAAACCACTCTTTCAGTAAAACATGCTGTAATTCACATATTGCCTCTGTGTTTTTCACACGGCAGCAATTCAGCTGTGTTTTATTTCCTGAGAAAAACGATTTATCAAAGCACAACCAAGAAATTTAAAAATTAGAATATTCATGCATCAGCACTAAAACTATTAATTACTTGAAAAATGCACTTAATTGCCCACTGAAATATTTGAGGATTGTATAAGTATTTTCAGCTGCTGTTCTGTTGGTATTTCTTAACAAAAATGCTTAAAAGACATTTTCATTTAGTTTTTTCCAGATCTAAAAGCATTCAGCACTGTACTTAACTCATCATTCAGTACTATGGATAACTCATCATTCTCTAAGCATACAAGTTCTGACTTTAGATGTCACTTGTGCTACCATCCAGTAACTTCGTTCCAGATAGCGTTTTTTTTCTCTGTGTAAGTCTACATAGAAAGGGCTTTTATATGACAACAACCACGGGGAATTTTTAAGGGTTTTTAATGTCTTAAGGAACTGTTAAAGTCTTCAAGAAACAGAAGAAGAAATTCTAGCTGAGAAGCAACTAGACATATTACTGGTCCTGTACCTAAATGACAGGTTTCAAAATGTAGCTGTCAGCAGGTATTTGGAAAACACACATGCAGACATTGTTCAGGTGAGGTCCTGCAAGGATCAGTCTTCCCATGCCACATGACATTCCAAGTAATGAACTAAAAACATAAGCCCTTACTGCTAGAGATTGAAAATAACACAGAGATTCGAGCTATAATCCATAATAATCAAGATCTATGTTGCCCACTTCAAGTGAAATAAAGAATATGTTTTTCAAATATCACAAGACTTGAAGTCAGAAATTGTTGACGGACACTCTATCCTTGTAAGAAACATCTGAGAAAGACTAGGGAGTACATAACCAACCTGACAAACCTGAGCTCCAGAAATGACCTGGTAGCTGGATAAACTAAAATTGTCCTTGGCTGCACAGCTGCATGGTGCTGCTGGGTGCAAACCAAAGGCAGCTCAGCTGAAGGAGGTTCAGCAAAGAGCTCTGCAAATGATTACAGCAGTGGGTCGTGGGCTTTTTTCCGCTGTGACTCTTTTCCCAGAATTGCCATCCCTCTGCCGTTTCCACTTCTGACTTCACAAGTCCAGTGGGGACAACAAAGCTTTATTCAGAAACCACTCCATTACAGGACTGCAAAACTTGTCTAAAACTGGAAGACACAATAATTTACTTCAGTCTAGGTAACCCAAAGGCACATGGTGGTACTGCTTGTTCAAAGGCTGTAATTATTTACACAGGGAACAGAAGCTTGATAATGGAGGACTTTGCAGACAGACATATGACAAAGTCAATCTCCTAGGCAGAATTAGCCAGTCTGTTTTTTCTTTTGGGTGATCAAAAGACATAGTGCAATGATTTACCAACAGCCACAGTATCTCTTAGTGCCACTTTCAAACCAAGAACAAAATTAAAATTAAAAAAAAAAAGCAGCTTAACTTCAAACAGCACTTAATTCAGAGAAAATAAATAGCCAGGTGTAGAAATTGAATGTTCAGAATGATTCTTCAGCTTCTTCAGTTCATTTGTGACCTACTTTCAACTTTGGTAGTATGGGACTGTGCATATCAAGCATATGCTCCATCTTAGTGGCCTTTAGACAGCTGCAGTGTAAACTTTTGTACCAGAGCTCCTGTCACCCTCAGCTCCCTTTGGAGTCGATGGAGAGAAATAGGGACTTTAAGAGTGTGAATTGTCCAGCCACAAATAGATTTCCACTTTTGGACAAAATGATTCAGAACAAAAAAAAAGGCCTTTCCTTCTCCACTGACTGTACAACCAGCTTAGCTGAAAGTACCTGTATTGTAGATGTCTACATCTGCTCTGACGTATGTAAGCCTGAAAGTCTTTCCATCAGAGATCAGGAATTAGCACAGACCCTTAAGTCTCAGATGCTGAGCAAAGCCACTGAGCTGTGGCTGTGTCAGAATTTTAAGATTTTCTGCATGGGAATAAATTTTTGACTCAGTGGATCATGTAAGTTGAGGCATTCATCTAAAAGCAACAGGCTGGCAAAACTGATCATGTGGTGACAGGTTGTAAGCAGATTCTACTTGCTTCCTGAGGCAAGTCAGCTGTTATCCACCCACATCTGAAGGATAAGAGGCATTAAAAAAGGACTGAAAAGCTTCATAAAGGACCAAAAGGCTTCATAAGGTGAAACAACTTCAGTGACAGTGTCTTTGGAGATAGAGCAACTGCAGCATGCATTCTGGGAAAGGTTTCAATTTATAGTAATTTCTCTCCATTTGTTAGTGTCATAATAAAATTAAACCCCAGGAAGAAAACAGAAGGTGCTCTTGAAGATAGAAGTCTTGTTGAGAATAGTTTTCTTCCAGTGTTTCCACATGCATTGACTAACTTGCAGCAAAACCTGGACATAAAAATCAACAAAGAGCTATGTAATGTTACGAAAAGTAGTTCACAGATCCCACCTCAATATCATTAGTCCTTTGTGACTTAGCATGAAGCTGCTCCTTTGGCCATCCCTCCAGGGGCTAGCTATGTCCTGCCCAACCCTTGGAGCTCATTCAGCAGTTAGTAAACCAAAGCACCTCTGGTTGTATACATGGTAAACCCAACGGATGGGGCTGAACACTGCAGTGGTGATGGTTCCATTCAGCTGGGATGACCCTTACAATCAGCGGAGAGAAACATGCACAGCTAGTGCCCAGCTTCACTTATTCCAACGTGTAGTCAGTAAACTGAGCCAGAGACATGTTGCTCTTCCTCCACTGACTCTAAATGAAGTTGGGAACTACTAGGTCAGTTGAGCCTGTCAGAAGTAGTGAAATGAGTCCTGCTCAGTTGTCTAACACCACCTAGCATATTTCTGGTTAAGTATGAAGTATGTCATAAGGGTTTGCTACTTGCTTGATCTGAATGCAGAAGACCCATGATTGCAACTGGTTTATATTAAAAAAAAAAAAAAAAAGGTCTGCTCAGACTGGCACTAAAAGTTGCCTTTTCACAGGAGCCTGAACCTGTCTAATTGCTGGTGGCACTGGCACCAACATTCCTGCTGACCACAGGTGTGCACTCCTGGCCTCTCTGTACCACCTCTGATTCCACACTGAATGTTTCATATGTTTGGGGTGGACTGTCTTGTTCTTTTCACTTACCAGGTTTATTCCTACCTCTTTACCATGTTAATACAAAGCAGCAGAGCTGGAGGCAGTGGGTCGAGCAAATGTGGGTCGAGCCTTTTACCAAAACCCACATTTCTGCAACTGGGGTGCACTCACTGAAACTGGTAGGAGATCAGTTTAAAGTGGACACCAGGAAATACTTCTTTACTCAGAAGGCAGTGATCTTCTGCAGTCTGTTGCCGCAGGAGGTGGGCTAGACAGAGAGTATTGGCAGGTTCAAAATCAGATCAAAGTGATTGACAGCAGATCCAAAAAAGAACAGGGAGGAAGGTATCCTCTTCTACCCCACACTCAATGATACAGACTATATTTATGATGATCTGAGCAATTCACTATGGGCTTGTATGAGTGCTGAAATGGGTACAAAAGGGGAAGCAGGACCACAAAGTGGAAAACTGGAACTGAGATAACAAGCAATATGAATGATCTGCATGTTATCTGCATGTTATCTGCATATACTGTATCCCGTTCTGGGCTCCCCAGTTTAAGAAGGATAAGGAATTATTGGACGGAGTCCAGCGGCAGGCTATGAAGATGACTGGGGGCCTAGAGCACCTTTCATATAAGGAGAGACTGAGAGAGCTGGGTCTGTTCAGCGTGGAGAAGAGAAGGCTGAGAGGGGATCTTATCAATGTTTATAAATATCTCAAGGATGATGTCAAGAGGATGGGACCAGACTCCTTTCAGTGGTGCCCAATGATAGGATGAGGGCCAACGGACACAGACTGAAGCACGGGAGGTTCCATCTGAATATGAGGAGGAACTTCTTTACTTTGAGGTTGACAGAGCACTGGAACAGGCTGCCCAGAGAGGCTGTGGAGTCTCCTTCTCTGGGGACATTCAAGACCCACCTGGACACATTCCTGTGTGATCTGCTCTGGTGACCCTGCTTTAGCAGGTGGGTTGGACTAGATGATCTCCAGAGGTCCCTTCCAACCCCAACCATTCTGTGATTCTGCGATTAACTTTAAGTGGAAACGGTCCTATTAATTTCAATAGTGGACTTTGGGATATCTGTTCTTATGTCTTCTTTTTACCTTTTTTTTTCAGAACTCTGTCCTGCACAGCCTCTGCTGAGGAAATTTCTCTTTGACCTCACGTTGTTTACCATACCCAGTCAAGTGATGATCACACTAAAAATCAATTTTGTAATATACTTCTGTTGAAGAAAATGTGTTTATCTCAGAATCAATCACTGGTTTTATTTCAGAGAAAATGGCTTTGCTAGTGAACCATGAAACAATCCCCCACTTGATTTACCTCCTAGAATTAACCCCTTTTATTTGGAGCTAAAAATTTTTGTCCAAATTTTTCTTAGATAAACCAAATCAAGCAGAAACTACTCGCATATTGTCTTATAGACCCTAATTCAATGGTTTTTCCATCAGCTCATAAAAACAACCTATCTGACAAATGCTGAGAAAGTAAGTGATGCTTGGTATAATAGAAACAAAAGTACAAATAGGAGTGCCGTATTTTACCTACATCTCCTTGGCAAAGTATTTGTAGCTAGTAAATCAAATTTCTTCCTGTTCCCTGAAATGGTAATACTTCCTCCAAAATTACCTTTCTTTGACATTTAATCTGCATAAACTGGATACAAACATGTTGTCTATACTTTCATTCTTGCACATTAGGACATGACTTTATATTACTTGAATAACACCTATAATGAACAAAACTATTGCTACTGAAGAGTTAAAACTGATGTATTAGAAAACAAAAGACATTCAAAATCAACAGATTTAAAGATTAAATTGAATATATTTACAGATTAAATTATATAGTTGCCTGTGGTAGCCAAGCGTGTGAACCAGTGAACTAAGGATCCTTTACAATCTTATGACCTGTGTTTTCCGCAGTGCTTTGTTTCCTGACTGTGAAAAACCTGCATGATGTAGTTACTAAGGATTTAGAAACAGCTGTTCAGGACAGCAGAGATTTTTTTCAACGTAGGCCAAATTTCTTCAGTGGATTATGCTGATTTTTATGTTAGCTAGTAAAAATTGAATGAGGCTACAACTCACAGTTTATGATACTGTATTAAAGACTTGGTGCTAAAAGTGTTGCTGTGTATTGTTCTCCTAAAAGAGGAAAAGAAAGAGCTAGGGCCTTTGGTACTATTGCTCTAGAAATATAGCAGCTGAGGTTTCAGAAATAAGGCTGATTTTTTCAAACACGTATTTTTCAGAAAAAATTCAAATTCAGCTTGAAAAGTTTTTGTATATTTGCTTTGCTTTTAATAAACTAAAATTTCTTAAGTACATTTGATTAAAAATTTCAAAATGAAGCATTTTAATTTTTCCACTTAATATTACTCTTCATTTTTAAAAATCTTCCAGGCTTTTTTAAAATTAAATCCTAGAACTCATATCCAAAAAGTTAATGAGTGTGGGAAAATTCTCTTGTTGCTGCTTTTTGCTGACCAGGAATTTAGGAAGAATACTGAGAAATTAACAGACAAGATATTTTCATGTGTGTGATTATGTTTAAGAGAAAAAATATTTTTAAAGTGAACTCAATGTTCAGAAGACCATATTTATTTTGAAATGTTTCCCTATTGTTAAAAGTTGTTTTACCCCTTCCCCCTCTTCCGAATAAGTCAAAACGGATTTTAAAGAAAACAAGTATTGCTTTACAGAGGAGTCTGAAGTATGGTTCTGGCTATTTCTTTTGCAAATGGTCCCTAACTTTCTGATGAGCTGAGCCAAAAATGTTCCATGTACATGTTTGACTCCGCAGCTGGGTGTTAATTTCTGCTGCTTTAAAGCAGACCAGAAATATAGGCTTGATGGGAGTGTTTGCAGGCCAGGTGTTATATGCTATTGGACTTGTGTCAAGGCTCATGGACTCTGCAAGTCTCACTCCCTCTGCCACCTGCTCCTAACACCCCTAAAACACCTCCCAGCTACAGCAGACACCAACTGGCAGGTGAGGCCGGTGCTTCTGCAGTCAGACAAGCAGACAGAGCTCACACGCCAGTTGTCAGTGCAGGGTTTGTTGCACTGCCCAATAACTACGGGAGCGTTGAACAGCGTGGCCGTGAATTCATAGAATCATAGAATGTCCTGAGTTGGAAGGGACCCACGAGGATCACTGAGTCCAACTGCTGTCCCTGCACAGGACAACCCCACAGGTCACACCGTGTGTCTGAGGGTGTTGTCCAGTCTCTTCTTGAACACTGTCAGGTTGGGGCCGTGACACCTTCCTGGGGAGCCTGTTCCAGTGTCCACCACCCTCTGGGGGAAGAACCTGTTCCTAATGTCCAACCTGAACCTCCCCTGGCACATCTTTCTGCCGTTCCCTCGGGTTCTGTCACTGGTCACTAAGAGAAGAGCTGGGCACCTGCCCCTCCTCCTCCCCTTGTGAGGAAGCTGCAGCCGCCATGAGGCCTCCCCTCAGTCTCCTCCAGGCTGAACAAACCAAGTGACTTTAGACGCTCCTCATCCAGCTTCCCCTCCAAACCCTTCACCAACTTCGTAGCCCTCCTCTGGACACTCTCCAGTAGCTTTATATCCTTTTTATCCTGTGTCGCCCAGAACTGCACCCGGTGCTCCAGGTGAGGCCGCACCAGTGCAGAGCAGAGCGGGACAATCCCCTCCCTGCCCGGCTGGCCATGCTGGGCTGGATGCACAATTGAAAGAAGCCCCACCAGAATCGCCAAACACTGAAGTTATGGAAGCCATACAGCATGACTTACTGCTCCAGATAGTTGCCCAGCTCCAAGGTGCAGGGCCCATGTTGCTCGCCTGGGGAGCTGCAGCACAAAAGTGCCTTTGACACAATCACAGCATTTCAAGCTGTAATGCATGGGGTCTTTTAAGACCAGATCCCATGCACATTACACACTAAGAGTGTCTCTGTTATTTTTATCATTGACGAACCCATCTCATTCCATATATTATTATGTGGAAATCTGAGAGATTTGGGGTCATAATGCTTTTTGAGTATAGCCAGAAATTTTGTATCCGGTCCGAGATACTGAACGACCAGTCTGATTTACAAAAGTATAGCTGTTATATACCTCCAACTGCCAAGAAAATGTCAGGTACTTTTAGATACTGCTTTCAGATTTAAAAGTCAAACGTTATACAGCTATTCCAGAACTTACTTTAAATTACATTTTAAAGCCTACAAATAAATAAACATAATTTTTCAAATTTCAACATCCAGCTTTTGCCCCAAGGAAGGACTTACAGTTAAGTCCTGAAGGTTTTAGCTAGCTTTCCCATGAAATAGAGCAGAATGATGACCTAATTCACCATAATACTGATATGAGTAAAAAAACCCTCGCATATTGCTTGCTTCTTTCATAGAAAGTGGCAAAATAATTTTTACACCCATTCACCAAGTAAATTCAGAACTGAGTTGTCGCAGTTGAGACAGACAAACGACATAGACAAAGTTCCTCTTATGTACAAACAGCAGCCTCCATTTATTGCCACAAATGCTTTTTTATATAGTCTTTACAAGCTCAAGTGTCTTTTTGCTATTGGTTACAGGCTGCAATAGTAACATATCATTGGCTAATTTTGCTATTGTCAATGTTACTCCTTTACTCCCTTCTTTCACATGGGTACACCTCAATATCTTCAAGGCCAATCTCTGTTCCCATACCCTCCGTCAGGGAATCCACGGACCCACCGTAGTCCCCCACACTGGGTGAACAAGAAGCAATGTGAAAAACAGAAGAAATAAGTATCTTCTTGCTAAATGTCTAAAACCTTTGCAGGCAACACGTGTGACACAATTTCTTTTTCATCATGGTTGTGTGCTCCCACCATGACTAAAAGTCAACATAATAGCGTAGTATTCCTGACAGTAATTAACCAAGGAAGAGTCTCGGCAGCAGGTAAATCAATGTGTTTGGGAGTGTACCTTTTTTCAGACTCTAGTAAAATTCAGGAAAAAAACCCCAAACAGTTAAAAACATTTATTAGCTGCCAAATCCTTGATGATATAATACATGAAGAATGTTATAAGACACATTTTACATTTCAGAGGCAAACTCTATCTGTATGCCTTTAAAAAAAATCACACTTTTAGCCTCATTAGATAAAAGTAATGAAACAATAAAATTAAGTTCAGTTTCGAAAAAAAATTCATTAGAAAAACACATGAGGTTGAAAATAAATACATTCCAAGAAATGCCTAATATTTAAGAAGCTCTAAGAGGCCCAGAATACCAAAAATTTCTGGAATTACATTTTAAAAGGGAGAGAAAGATGGAGAGAAGACAGACAGACACCAAGAAAGACTTAGGTTAATTTGAACTAGTAAACTCAGTAGCCAGCTGAGAAACATGACGGAAATATGGTTTTTGCATGTCAGTGCAAGCGATTGCTTTAAAAAAAAAATATTTCCTTCCTTCTGGTGACACACAAAAGTTGACAGCACCCAAGTTTTGGAGAATAAACTCTCCAAGAACTTGAATATCTCCCTGGATGTTCCCAAAGCACGTCAGTCCCCGGTGAGCAGGGACAGCCATAGCCCACTCCATGAGGCTCTTCTTCAAAGAAAAATTTGGTCTTTGCCATTGCACGTGCCAGCTGAATCCTGGAGATCTAATTTGGGAACAACACTATTCAGCTTTGACATATGATAGAGTACTAAACGCTTGTCTTCAGGAGCTAGCCAGAGATGCTGAGGCAACCCACTCCAACATGAGACATTCAGGCTGGGATTCAGCTCCTCTGGATTTACACAGCTATAGTGCACCTCTGGATGTTGAAAAATTGTTCAAAACCCATTAGAGAAAGCTGAGTGAAAAGTTGTCCAGTTAAAAAGAATGTACTAGGTGTAATCAACAATTCCTATTATTTTTTTTAATTTTCTTTCTGTTTCATATTCTAACCACCATCTCCATTTTGCAAGGTTCAAGAAACACAATGCAAATTGCTTCTTTAAACAAGGTTTTGACATTTTAATAAAGAATGTGTGTCATGTTTGTTAATTGCAAATACTGACTTGTTATTTAAGAATTTCTATTAATACAAGACATTTGTAAATAATACACGGCATCTGCTCAAGTGAAGAGACATTCTAAAATGAGTTATCAAAGAGTAAATACAAAGTTGCACCTGTTCCTCCTGCTTTCCCTTTAATACCAGAGGGCCAGTCTCTGGGAAATTAACAGGCTGAAAGCAACAGGTTGTGCCCATCACAAAATACCTGACTGCAGCTGATTCATTGTGCAGTACTAGTTTCCCGCAGGAGTAATTTCAAGAGCACCAAGCAAACGATAGGTCCTGGTGTGCTCTCAAGAGCACCAAGCCAGTTGAATAGGAAGAATGTCACTTTTTCACTTAAACAACCTTTTCTATTATATATTTTCAATCCATAATAAACATTGTCTCTCCATATTACGTTACATACATGTAAAAAGTGTATCGTCATTCTAGAATACCTGTCCCATCCAACAGGGAAAAGCTCACAGCTTGCCTGTATGATGGAGCTCCACACACATATTCTTCCTAATATGCGAAGACAGGCACCAAGGAGCAGCATTTCAAATGTCCACTTCATGACCTACATACTTAGAGGAAATTCTTGCAGCTCAACACACGCCTTTTGCAGCACATGCAACTGGGTAACAGGAAAAGCGCAGTGACAGGAGCCTTTGGAATGAAGTTTCTGCTCTTGGTAGCCGCAGCATAGGGGGTTTGTGCTCAACCAGTTGCAGTTGGCTGACAGCTTAGGAAAAGTTGCGTTTGCAGCATGTTACCAAATGCGGTTGCCATAACCCTTGCCAGTGACAGTGAGCATAAATCCAGCAGCACGGCTTCTTCCAGCTTGCTGGATCACAGGCCACTTGATCTGCACCTCAGAAGTGTTATGTCATGTCAAATGAGCAAGAAGCAATCAAAGAGAGTCAGAACATAAAATGACTTCCTTTGAAAGAATGTACACAGGATGGATTAGGTCATCTCTATCAATACTTGTCAATAGAGTAACCTGGTAACATTAAATGGATTTGAAGCTTTTGAGGGAAAGTATCTCAGCTTCCTACAGACAGAGTAATTGCATATTGTTTAAAAGGAAACGTGAAGCATCTTGGAGAAATGCAGCTTCTATTCAGTCTCTAAGTTACAGCGCAACAGCCATAAAGTACACTGGAAATGCCTCAGGTGGTACAAATTCTGAAAATCTTCAGAAGAAAACGCCACAACAGTTCTCCCACGCCATAGACGAAAACGAGTCAAAGGGAGTTGGTTCAAGGATATCACTCGGCCAAAGTCCCAGTGATGTCATGGACGGTACGACGATCCTTCGACTAGGTGATGAGTGCCAGCACAACATGACATCCCGTGGACGTTCTCTATGCAGTACACAGCTACCTACAGTAGAAACTAACTAACTAACTAACTAACTAACTAACTAACTAACTAACTAACTAACTAACTAACTCTCTCGCCCTGTTGGCAGAAAAACAGCTAGCTACAGTAAAAACTATCTAACTAACCAACTATCTGACTAACTAACTAATGAACAAATGAACAAACAAATTAACTAACTATCTAACCAACTGGTGAAACTTGTGCAACCAAAAATCGTGTCCAATCTGAGGCATTTCCTCAGCCATCTCTTCAGACTTCCTGGGGAAAGACGGGGGAAAAAACAGGCATCAGGGACAAGGCTGAGAGGAGAACAAGCAGCTTGTGCTTTCACGTGAAATCCAATACCCATTCCTAGTCCTCCTCTGCAGGACTCCTTAGAGCTGGTGTTAGGGTTTGGTGTTCTGATATTAATGATTGAGATTGCGGAAGCTTGGGGAGGTTTCCATGAACACAAGGGCTTTTGACCCAAGTGCTGTACAAATCTCTGCTTCAATGGCCAGGCCGGG
Organism: Caloenas nicobarica; assembly: GCF_036013445.1. Classification (NCBI taxonomy): domain Eukaryota; kingdom Metazoa; phylum Chordata; class Aves; order Columbiformes; family Columbidae; genus Caloenas; species Caloenas nicobarica. The sequence goes on from NC_088245.1 coordinate 188,818,053, forward strand.
GTACAGCTGCAGTAAGAATTTTCCTCCTGCCAGACACGTTCTCCCAAGGGCAGGTGCGTGCTACCTCCCTGGGACCATCTCTGGGCACCTCAGAAACCTGTCCTGTACTCAGAGCAGTGTCACACTTCAAAAGATGGACAGCAGGCTCTGCACTCTGGCAGAGCTCCAGCTGGTGGATGACTTTGCTTGTCCCTGTGGCAGCAGTCCCACCTTCTGAGGGGGGAGGCTTTTGTTCTCACCCTGCTTTTGGACCTCACATACCTCCAAAGTTTCGGCCTGTACCTCTGGTGCTGGCGACTCTTCGGCCGAGGCACCGGCAAGCCCAGCCGCCTCCTCCTCCTCCTCCTCCTCCCCAAAGAGTTCGCCATAGTGCTCGATGAGGAGTTCCACCAGCCCTGTCACCTGCACACAGCAAACCATTGGTTTCTGCCCTGGGGGCTGCAACCAGCTCCAAGGACCTCTCCCACTCCCCACCCTGGCTTCTGCGCAGAAGCTGCAGCTGTGGGGCTGCTCTTGCCAGCAGCTCCCCCAGCAGCGTTTGCTGAAGAGAGGAGGCAGCCCGCAACCTCTGAACAGCAAAGCTCGGCTGGGCCCGGGAGGCTGTAGCCGGCTGGTAAATCGAGCGTACCTTCATCACCTCCACCAGGACATCCACGGGGAGCATGTCCTCCTCGGGTGGGCTGAGGAGGACTGTCCCCAAACAGAGAGCCAGTTTACGGGCCGTCATCCTGGTGGAGGTGGCATTGCTGCTGATGGCATGGAGCAGGCCGAGCAAGTCTTTGAGGAGGAGGAGGTTGGCCTTGGGCAACTTGCTGGCCACCCTGAGGAAACAGGAACACAACGTGCATCAAGGAGGTGTCGTCAAGGCAGGTGTCCCAGGCTGATCCCAGCCAAGCCCAGGCGAGAGAAGGCTCCCTGGCCATGGCTGGTAGACAGCAGAGGGACTGCCCTGGCTGAGACGCAGCCACCTCCTCCTGGAGAGACTCTCTTTGTGGAGCAAGCCCAGTGCCTGTGGGCAGTGCTCCAAGGAGAGAAAAGCTTTCCTGTGCCACTTTCCCCCAACACCTGACCCCACAGTAGCAGCAGCAGCAAGAGGTGCCTGGCCGAAAAGACGGCTTTTTCAGGCAGGCTGTGGCTTTGCAGGCAGTGCCGGGCTCTGCCAGTGCCTGCGGAGCAGGCGGGCTGCTGGCCACACTTACTCTTTGAGCCCAGCCATCCTCTCCTGCCTGCTGGTGTTCAGCACGGCGCTCATCCGCTCCGCGTAGAGCTCTGCCTGGAGGAGCTGGGAGGGGATCTTGCGCAGGAAGTCCTGCAACGGCAAGGGCTGCGCGTGAGGCTGTGAGCAGTGCCGCCAGGAGCACAGGCAGCAAGCCCAGGCCTCTGGCTGAGCAGCAGCTGCTGGCTTTGTGCTCCTGCTCTGGCAGGTGCCCATCAGCAGCGCCAGAGCCGGGAGCTGCCGGGCTCCAGGTCAGCAGGCTTCACCTGCAGGATGACGGCCAGGAGGTGCAGCGGCTGGCTTTCCAGGTGGACCTCTGCGCCGCTGTCCAGGGCCTCCCGGAGCTCCTGGGAGGCCTGCTCGCTGGCCGTCACGAGGAAGATCCCCTCCGTGGATGGCCCGTGCTGGTGCAGGAGAGCCAGCAGGTCCTGCAGGAGACAGAAGAGGACATTGTTGGCCTGGAGACAGGCACTGGGATAGCTGAACCTTCCTCGGGGGCAGGATGGAGCATGGCCAGGTGTGCAGCTGTCACTGGGGCAGCAAAGGGGTGTCTGGAGGTGGGTGACGTGTGGAGGAGCCAGCCTTGTCCCCAAGACCCATCTGGGCTCTCTCTGATGGGGATACCAGCTGTCCAGAGGAGCCCGCGGAATGGAGCCCAGGTGGCCAGACTTGCTTACCTGGATGGGCTGGGGCAGCGTGCCGTCCTGGCTGCAGAGAGCTGCCAGGGGCCGGCCGAAGAGAAGCCCCCTGTGGACACAGGCTGGCATCCTTCGGCTCGGAAGGGGCCAGGACAGCCCCCTCCTCCTCCTGCATGTCCTGCCTGCTGCAAAGGAGAAGAGAGCAAAGAGCCGTGGAGGAGAAGCGCCAGGCCGGCTCTCCTTGAGCCCCTCTGCACTGTTCCCCCACCGGTGAGCATGTGGGAGAAGAGTCATTTGAGAACGAGTGACTCCAGGGGCTCAGCTCTCTCCCTCCACAGAGCCATGGGGACGGACGTGCCCCGCGGGAAGGACATCAGCAGCCCCAGTGCAGCACGAGTGCCCGTCTGCCAAAGGAGGAGAGAAGGGCCGTCCTGCCCCTGTCTTCCCCAAACTCACCAGCCGAGTGGCCAACTCCACTTGGGCTGCCGGAGGGGACGCCGGGTGGTGGCCGCTGCTCTGCACCAGCCTGCAAGAAACGCGCTGCTCTCACCAAACAGTCCTGCAGCAGAAAGGGCCCTCGAAGAGCTGCACCGGCTCTTGGCCATGTGTGAAAATTGGGGATGTCTGAGATTGCACCCCGGGTGAGCGTGACCTGTGCCTGGTCCTCAAGGAGCTTCTCCAGGCTCCTGGTGTGCAGGGTCATGGCCTGGGCAAGGGGCAAAGAGCAGAAGGTGAGAAGTGCTGCACCTGCTGCTGGGCTGGAGCAGCCTCTGGGGACAGAGCGCAGACAGGAGGGACACTCACAGCGTTGCGGCCCCTCAGCTCTTTCAGCAGCGCCTTGAAGGAGGGCAGCTGGGTGACGCGGGCTCCCTCCACTCCTTCTGGTGGTCTGTGTGCAGGGAAGGGAAGGGGCAAAGCAAGAGCTGTGTGAGAGCCAGGCCAGCTTGCCTGTCTCCTGCCAGCCCAGGGAGCACTTGCCAGCTGCAGCGAAGCAGCTGGGCAGCACTGGGCAGTGGAGCGGAGAGCCGCGGCAGTGCGGAGGCCGGGGCTGGGCAGGTGTTGGCTGGACACAGCTGGACTTACGCAAGGAGCGCGCTGAGCCAGAGCTGCTTCACTGCCCGGCAGCTGCAGAAAGAGAGGAGAAACAGCCTGAGTACCCTCTGCTCCCCGGCCTGCGGGCAGAGGCGGGCGCCGGCACAGCCCTGCCCTGTGGGGACTGCCACAGAGGCAGGACAAAGCCCCGTGGGACAGGACTCTTCCCTGCCGTGGGACGTGGCACGGAGACTCACCAGAAGGTGACGACGCAGGAGCCACAGGGCCAGACGAGGACGAGGGAGTTGGTGTGCTCGCCTTCCTCCTCCTCAGCGGCATCGCCGGCTGCCCCCTTCCCGCTGCCCAGCACCTGCAGCCGGCACAGGGCCAGGCAGAGCTGCGGGCGCGGGTCGCTGCCACGTCTGCAGAGAGGAGCGGCAGGGAGTGACCTGGCGGTGGCCGAGCCCGCTGGCTCCCCTCTAGCGTCTGCCTGCCACGGGCACGGCCGTGACTGCATCCAGGCAGCAGGGTGCCGGGGGCTGGGGCTGCTCCTGGGCTGTCCGTACTGCGGTGCCAGGGCCAGGGCTTGGGAGGAAAGGCAGCTGGGGTGCGCGAGTCTTACCGGGGCTTGGCGATGACCAAGCTGTGGCTGAAGAGGAGGAGGTCCCTGTCCTTGGTCGCACGGCCCAGGGTCACCTGCACGTGCTGCCGGAGCAGTGGCTCGCCTAATGCCGAGATGGACTCGCACCGCTGCACGGGCTCAGGGTCGTCCCTGCAGAGCAGATGGCGTTGGGAATGAAAAAGGTGTCTGCTGCCTGCAGGACCCGGCTGTGCCGAGGTGTCCCCGAGCCGTGGAGCGAGCCTACCTGGAGCCGCGGCAGCAGTTCACCTGGCCCATCTCGACAAGAGCAGCAGAAAGCTGCAGTGGGACGTGCGTTGAGGTGGTGCTCTAAGGAACGCCCAGTTGGCGGAAGAGAGGCTGCCAACGGGTGTCCCTGTGCCGGGCAGAGCTGCTGGGCAAGTGCTTGGCTCTCCCCAGTGGCTCCGTGTTGGCACAGAAGCGTTGCCGGGCCAACGCCGGGTCAACACAACGGGACATTTCAAGCGCCGGGGTTGGGGAGGGGGTGCACTGGGGTCTCTCCCCAGCCTGCTGCCCATGTCTCTTTTGTCCTGGGGAGCCCATCCCTGGGCACGGCACTGCAGGCCTGGCCTCAGCAGCTCTGAGCAGAGGGGAAGGGTCACCTGCCTCCAGCTGCTGGCCGTGCTTTGCCTTCTGCAGCCCAGGCCACCACTTGCCAGCGCCTTGGGGCAATGGCTCCTTGCTGGCTCCTGGTCAACTTGCTGTCCAGCAGGATGCCCGGACCATTTGTGCCACGTTGCTTTCCAGCAGCTTTGCCAAGCTGCTCTGGGTCACGAGTCTGTGTGGATGTGTCCCGGGATGCTTTGTGCCTGTACCATTGCCATCCACAGTTGGTCCCCCCTATTTTTTCGGGTGTCCCAGTGCCACTGCTCTGAGGGTGAGGAGGGCATGTTTCCTCCAACCAAAGCAGTGGTGCAAGTGGGAAGGATTTTGTGGTGGGACAGGGAGAAAGAGGATGCACCCTGGTGACAGAGTTGAGAGATGGAGTTTCCTTACCTCCAGCTTTTTAATGCCAACTTTCTTCTTCTTCACATCATGTGCAGGTAGAAGGTGGTGCTGGCACTCTCCTGGAGTAAGGGAGTCCAGTTTTTCTTCTGCGCAGTGACACACAAATTTTGTCAGCACGCGAGTTTCTGATCAAGCCCAAGTTCTGAAGAATGGAGAGAGGGTAAAGTCCAAAAAGCAGAGCAGAACAGAATAGGGCAGCCCAGGGTGTTGCAGACATGTTCTGCCGTCTTCCCAGTCTTCCTGGGGTGCTCTAGGTGGTTGTCAGAGAGAAGACAGGTGTCCTTGCGGCCGCTCTAGCCAGTTCTGCGGTGTCTTTGGCTCCAAATGTATTTAGGAGAGAGAGGAGAAGTAAAAAAGTGAACCCCAAGCTGTTGTGTGATCCTGTCAGCGAAGGAAAGGAAAGGTGCGGAAAGGAAAGGAAATGTGCGGAAAGGTGTGGAAATGTGCGGAAAGGAAAGGTGCGGAAAGGTGCGGAAAGGAAAGGAAACGAAAGGAAAGGAAAGGTGTGGAAAGGAAAGGAAAGGAAAGGAAAGGTGTGGAAAGGAAAGGAAAGGAAAGGAAAGGTGCAGAAAGGAAAGGAAAGGAAAGGAAAGGAAAGGAAAGGTGCGGAAAGGAAAGGAAAGGAAAGGAAAGGTGCGGAAAGGAAAGGTGCGGAAAGGAAAGGTGTGGAGAGGAAAGGTGTGGAAAGGAAAGGAAAGGAAAGGAAAGGTGCAGAAAGGAAAGGAAAGGAAAGGAAAGGAAAGGAAAGGAAAGGAAAGGAAAGGAAAGGAAAGGAAAGGAAAGGAAAGGAAAGGAAAGGAAAGGAAAGGAAAGGAAAGGAAAGGAAAGGAAAGGAAAGGAAAGGAAAGGTGTGGAAAGGAAAGGAAAGGTGCGGAAAGGAAAGGTGTGGAAAGGAAAGGTGTGGAGAGGAAAGGTGCGGAAATGAAAGGAAAGGTGCGGAAAGGTGGGGAAAGGAAAGGAAAGGAAAGGAAAGGAAAGGAAAGGAAAGGAAAGGAAAGGAAAGGAAAGGAAAGGAAAGGAAAGGAAAGGAAAGGAAAGGAAAGGAAAGGAAAGGTGCAGGAAGGCAAGGTGCGGAAAGGAAAGGAAAGGAAAGGAAAGGAAAGGAAAGGAAAGGAAAGGAAAGGAAAGGAAAGGAAAGGTGCGGAAAGGAAAGGTGCGGAAAGGAAAGGTGTGGAGAGGAAAAGTGTGGAAAGGAAAGGAAAGGTGTGGGAAAAGAAAGGAAAGGTGTGAAAAGGAAAGGAAAGGAAAGGAAAGGAAAGGAAAGGAAAGGAAAGGAAAGGAAAGGAAAGGAAAGGAAAGGAAAGGAAAGGAAAGGAAAGGAAAGGAAAGGAAAGGAAAGGTGTGGAAAGGAAAGGTGTGGAAAGGTGAGGAAAGGAAAGGAAAGGAAAGGTGTGGAAAGGAAAGGAAAGGTGCGGAAAGGAAAGGTGTGGAAAGGAAAGGTACGGAAAGGAAAGGAAAGGAAAGGTGCGGAAGGGAAAGGAAAGGAAAGTTGTGGAAAGGAAAGGTGCGGAAAGGTGCGGAAAGGTGCGGAAAGGAAAGGAAAGTAAAGGAAAGGAAAGGAAAGGAAAGAAAGGAAAGGAAAGGAAAGGAAAGGAAAGGAAAGGAAAGGAAAGGAAAGAAAGGAAAGGAAAGGAAAGGAAGGAAAGGACAGGTGCGGAAAGGCAAGGCAAGGAAAGGCAAGGAAAGGCAAGGAAAGGAAAGGAAATATGCGTAAAGGCAAGGCAAGGCAAGGCAAGGTGTGGAAAGGCAAGGCAATACAAGGCAAGGCGCGGAAAGCAAAGGAAAGGAAAGGAAAGGCAAGGCGCGGAAAGGAAAGGAAAGGGAAGGAAAGGGAAGGGAAGGGAAGGGAAGGGAAGGGAAGGGAAGGGAAGGGAAGGGAAGGGAAGGGAAAGAAAGGGAAGGGAAATGGAAGGGAAGGGAAGGGAAGGGAAGGGAAGGGAAGGGAAGGAAGGGAAGGGAAGGGAAGGGAAGGGAAAGGAAGGAAGGGAAGGCAAGGGAAGGCAAGGGAAGGCAAGGGAAGGAAAGGGAAGGAAAGGGAAGGCAAGGAAAGTAAAGGTGCGGAAAGGAAAGGAAAGGTGCGGAAAGGAAAGGAAAGGAAAGGTGCGGAAAGGAAAGGAAAGGTGCGGAAAGGAAAGGAAAGGAAAGGTGCGGAAAGGAAAGGAAAGGTGCGGAAAGGAAAGGTGCGGAAAGGAAAGGAAAGGAAACGAAAGGAAAGGAAAGTGTGGAAAGGAAAGGAAAGGAAAGGAAAGGTGTGGAAAGGAAAGGGAAGGAAAGGAAAGGAAAGGTGCAGAAAGGAAAGGAAAGGTGCGGAAAGGTGCGGAAAGGAAAGGAAAGGAAAGGAAAGGAAAGGAAAGGAAAGGAAAGGAAAGGAAAGGAAAGGAAAGGAAAGGAAAGGAAAGGAAAGGAAAGGTGTGGAAAGGAAAGGAAAGGTGCGGAAAGGAAAGGTGTGGAAAGGAAAGGTGTGGAGAGGAAAGGTGCGGAAATGAAAGGAAAGGTGCGGAAAGGTGGGGAAAGGAAAGGAAAGGAAAGGAAAGGAAAGGAAAGGAAAGGAAAGGAAAGGAAAAGGAAAGGAAAGGAAAGGAAAGGAAAGGAAAGGAAAGGAAAGGAAAGGAAGGAAAGGAAAGGAAAGGAAAGGAAAGGAAAGGAAAGGAAAGGAAAGGGAAAGGAAAGGAAAGGAAAGGAAAGGAAAGGTGCAGAAAGGTAAGGTGCGGAAAGGAAAGGAAAGGAAGGAAAGGAAAGGTGCGGAAAGGAAAGGTGCGGAAAGGAAAGGTGTGGAGAGGAAAGGTGTGGAAAGGAAAGGAAAGGTGTGGAAAAGAAAGGAAAGGTGTGAAAAGGAAAGGAAAGGAAAGGAAAGGAAAGGAAAGGAAAGGAAAGGAAAGGAAAGGAAAGGAAAGGAAAGGAAAGGAAAGGAAAGGAAAGGAAAGGAAAGGAAAGGAAAGGAAAGGAAAGGAAAGGAAAGGAAAGGAAAGGAAAGGAAAGGTGCGGAAAGGAAAGGAAAGGAAGGAAGGAAGGAAAGGAAAGGAAAGGAAAGGAAAGGAAAGGTGTGGAAAGGAAAGGATAGGAAAGGTGAGAAAAGGAAAGGAAAGGAAAGGTGTGGAAAGGAAAGGAAAGGTGCGGAATGGAAAGGTGTGGAAAGGAAAGGTGTGGAAAGGAAAGGAAAGGAAAGGTGCGGAAGGGAAGGAAAGGAATGTGTGGAAAGGAAAGGTGGGAAGGAAAGGAATGAAGGAAGAAGGGAAAGAAAAGGAAAGGAAAGGAAGGGAAGGTGCGGAAGGAAAGGTGTGGAAAGGAAAGGAAAGGAAGGAAGGAATGGAAAGGAAAGGAAGGAAGGAAAGGAAAGGAAAGGAAGGAAAGGAAGGAAAGGAAAGGATAGGTAGTTGGTGGAAAGGAAAGGAAAGGTTGTGGAAAGGAATGGAAAGGTGCGGAAAGGAAAGGTGAGATAGGTAAGGGTGGTTTGGTTGGGAGAGGAAGGGTGCGGAAATGAAAGGAAAGGTGCGGAAAGGTGGGGAAAGGAAAGGAAAGGAAAAGAAAGGAAAGGAAAGGAAAGGAAAGGAAAGGAAAGGAAAGGAAGGAAAGGAAAGGAAAGGAAAGGAAAGGAAAGGAAAGGAAAGGAAAGGTGCAGGCAGCAAAGGGGCAGAAAGGTAAGGTGCGGAAAGGAAGGAAAGGAAGGAATGAAAGGAAGGAAAGGAAAGGAAAGGAAAGGAAGGGTGAGGATTGGGGGTTTGGATATGGTTTAGGGTTTGGATTTGATATGGTTTGGATAGGAATGGTTTGGTAAGGAAAGGAATGGTAGTTGAAAAGGAAGGAAAGGAAAGGAAGGAAAGGGAATATTAGTTG